>NW_028274807.1:12146997-12450793 GCF_037043125.1 Eumetopias jubatus | reverse complement strand
AAGGAAAACGTAAACCCTCTAAGTTTTAGCAGGGAAGAGCTCTGGAAGGAGATTGTCCAGCTGGGAAGAAACACGGATGGGGCGGGGGGGGGGGTGGGTGTTACCATCTCCCCCTGCCCTCAAAAACCGTTGTCCCTGCCTCTGAGAACTCTACATCAGGGGAGATCACAAGCGCTCCCTGGCCTTGGCTGAGATGGATGCGTGCCTGTCCTTCCCTTTAATATGATTTTTTTTCTTGATCATGAAAATAAAATATGCCCTATGGGGGGGGCAGTATAAAAAAAGAAAACCGTTACCATTCATAATCCCACTACCTACTGTATGTATTTTGGCATGTTTCCTCCATTTTCGATGCACAAGGATTCTGACTTACATTCACTTTTTTCACTTAACATAGAAACATGTCTCTGTGTCTCGAAAAACTCACTCAAAGCATCATTTGGATAACCACTAGATATTTTGTCACATATTTTTACAACAGTGACCAATTTCAAGAGTTCTACAGAAATAATCATAATCATAATAATGCAAGAAGTTGGGGGCGCCTGGCCCGCTCAATCGGTACAGTGAGAGGAGACTCTTGATCTTGGGGGTTGTAAGTTCTAGCCCCACATTGGGTGTAGAGATTACTTAAAATTTAAAAAAAGTAAATAAGATAAAATGTAAGAAGTCCAAACGTAAAGCCCTATGTTGCCAAATATTACGCTGCCAAGCAGCCCTCCTAACGGCACCTTGATGACCCTATTCTTTAATTCTTGATGGCCCCCATTCATGCCCTTCTTTGGCCCTTTCCTTCCATGCTCAGCTGGGCTTAGGGCCCATCTTGGGAGAACCCAGAAGACCCAGATCCTGGCATCAAACTGGAAGCTCAGGCTAGGAGTGGAGGCCACCTCAGCCCCACCCCACCCCACCCCTCCCCCCCCAGCTCCTGAGGTTACTTCCTCATTCACTTCCCTGCCCAGACCAGGGCCAAACCCACACGCCATCCTGAAACGGACGTTTCTTTCTTTCCCTCTGCGTTCGTTGCTCCACACCTTCCTTCACCCAGGCCCTTTCTAACCACTGTACCCTTAAACCTGTTTTCAAAAAAGATTTGAAAGCGTAACGTGTACGTTAGAGGCTAAGGAAGCAAAGTTGAAGCTAAGGGAGGAATCGTGTGACCCACGCATCTGGGAGCAGCAGGACCTGAGCGGCTGACGGGGCGCGGGCGGGGGTGGGGCGGGGGTGGGGCGGGCGCGGAGGCTCGTCGGCTCCGCAGGAGGCCCCCTCGGGCCTGGGGCGTCGGGGATCTTCCCTAAAGGGTCGCAAGCCCCAGGTGGGCGTCTGGCGAGGTTCCCGCTCTGCCCCCGATTTGTGCGGGTCCCAGGCAGCCCCCTCCGCGCTCGCGCTCGGGGAGGCCGGCCGCAGAGCCCGGGATCTGGGCCGCGCCGGGCGCTCCAGGCCGCGGGCTCCCGGGGGAGGGGGGGAGGGGAGGGGGCGACCGCGCGGGTCGGGGCGCCGGGAAAGTCCCGCGGCCTGAGGGGCAGGGGCGGGGCGCGGGCGCCGGGAGGGGCCGGCTTGGGCGCGGCGGCCGAGCCGGGCTGTCCCGCCGCCCCGGGCCGCGTCGCCGCCGCTCTGGAGGAGGCGGGCCCCGCGCGCCCTGCGCTCGCCATGGCCGCCCCGGCGGCGACGTGAGCCGCTCGGCGGACCCCGCGCCGGGGCCGGGCCGTCCCCAGAGCCGCCTCCGAGCCTCCGGCGCCAGAGCCCCGGGCCATGCGGCCGCCGCCGCCGCCACTCCTGTCGCTGCTGGTGCCGCTGCTGGTGCTGCTCGGCGGCCGCGCCGCCGCCGCGCCCCCGGCAGGTAAGCCGGGCCTGGGGAGGCGTCGTCGCGGCAGGTGGCGACCCGAGGGGTGCCCTGCGCGGGTGAGGGGTGCGGAGAGCCCGCAGTGGAGGCGGAGGGGGGGCTTGCGCGAAGCCCGACGCGGGTGTGGGGTGTGGGGTGTGGGGTGTGGGCTGGCCGGCCGGGAATTCCGGGCAGTCCCTGGGCGGGGAGCCCGCGGGCTCCGGAGCAGCCGCGGGACGGCGGTCGCTCCTCCCGGCGCCCGCGCCCCGGGTCACCCCTCCGAGGCCGGAAACGCTGCCTCTGCCCCTGCGTGACTCGGGACACTCTGCGCTCGTCTTCTCCCACCCCCGCGCCGCCGCTCCCTGCAGCCGAGCGCGGCCGAGGTCCGCGAATGTCTCCGCGTGAACAAAGGAAGAGCGACTGCAGGGCTCGGGAAAGGGCCGCCTCTGCCCGCCACACGTTCTTCATCCTGGCCTGGCTGACCGCAGCCCCTGCTTGCCCCGGGCCCTGAGTTAGAAGCGGGGCCCGGGCCCTCCTTCCCTGCAGCTGCGTGCGGCGGAGGTCAGCCACAGGCTGGAAATGTGACTCAGTCTGACTGGGGCGGGGGTGCGTTTGCTAGTGAGTCTGAGAGTCCAGATGCTCCTTTTCCAAGGATCGGACAGATGGGGGGTTGGCAGCACTCAGGGCAGGACTCAGAAATGCCCGGACCCCCCGTCGTGTTGGTTTTGACGGCAGGGAGTCACCTGGAACCAGACTTTTAATCCCAGCTCTGTTCCCATCCAGACAGTCCCTTCCCTGGGTCAGCCTCCTCCTTCCCTCTGACACTAACTGCCCATACTTATAAGCCAAATCTAAAAACTCCAAGAAAAGAAAAGAAGAAGGAAAAGAAAAAGGAAAGAAGAGCTCAGTGAGGAAGTGTTTTGCTGGTTCTTTCTCAGGGACAGACTGTGGTTGGTTGGGAGTTCTTAAATAGTCTCAAGAATTGAGAAGTTTTCACCCATGTGAAGCTCAGGGTGTGGTTTAGAGTTGTTTCTTCTGCCAACATCACTTAGAAAGGTCCTTAAATTCCATAGCTCCGTGAAAAGGGGAGCCTTGCAGATGAAGATGTGTGCTCCGGGCCAAATGGTTGTTTTCCTTTGAGACAGATGGATTTGAATCCTGACTTCACCCCTCCCCAGCTTCAAATCTTGAGCAATCTCTTGTTCTGCCCTCCCTGGGCCTCCTTCAGTTAGGATCTGGGCTTTGGCAAAATGTTGGTAACTGCCTGAGCTGGGTGATGGGCTTAGTGCTGGTTGGTTACTGTATATTAATGCTACCCCTCACTGGGGGGGAGGGAGGGTCTATGCAGCATTCGTGACTTGTCTGCCATGAGTGCGACTTAAAGAGAAATATTTAGAAACTTTGCAATTTGACATTGCCCCAACACCTAAGGCCATGCCCCTCTTTCTAGTAATTATCTTTTATTGTCTTCTACCAAAGTTTGGGTCAGTGTGATGCATGAGAAATAAACTGGTGTGGGGGCACCTGGGTGGCTCATTTGGTTAAGCGTCAGACTCCTGATTCAGCTCAGGTCATGAGATCAAGCCCCATATCAGCTTCCCTCGGCGTGGAGCCAGCTTAAGATTCTCTCTCTCTCTCTCTTCTCTCTCACCCTCTGTCGCTCCCCCCCCCAAAAAAAAGAAGAAAGAAAGAAACTGGTCCTTCATCACAGATCCTTTGAAAAATAGCACCATGTTATACTAATCTCTTTTGTGACTACTTGAAATTTTTTTATAATAAACCATTAAAAAAACTGACTGGGATATTTTTAAGAGAAACTATGTTAGTCAAAGCACAGAGTGGAACTATTAACAATGGTTACATGGTAAATGGGTAGTAGAAAAATTTCCACGCTTTTTCATAATTCACAGTTGTCCTTCAGTAATTATGAGGTTGCTTTTATGGTTAGGAAAAAAATAGGTGTTGGAAGCAAATTTTTAAAAAGGAAAACTTAAAATATTTATCCCTTAGAGTTGTATGTTAAGGATAACATACATAAAATATTGGACCTGATCTAAATTGTAGTGTAGGGGAGGGAAACTTTTCCTTTCTTGCCTTCTAGGTTCTTCCACTGGTCTAATAATTAAGTTGACATGAGACAGAGTAACAGGAGAAAAACAGATTTAATTTTGTACCTATAGGAGTTTATAAAAATATAAGACTCGAAGAAGTGACCAAAGAAGGCAGCTTTCATACTTTTTAGATATAGAAACAATGATTTGCAGAGATTTAACCAAACAAGGGAATTTGAATTTGGGGTCGCAAATTAATGAAGAAGTAACAAAGTTTGTTTATACAGCCTTCTCAGCCTTGAATCTCCTATCTCTGAGTAAAGATGCCCTTTATCCTCCTGGTATAGAGAGGAAACCTTCACAGGAGAGATTTATTTCCTGCTTTTAGGGGGATAAAGGAAAATCAGAGTGTCCTTCTTGTACCGACTGTTTTTTAAGTAACTTTAATTCCAAATAATTAATATGCAAAAAAAATCAACATGCCAAAGTGACATATTTTGGGGTGGCCTATTTTGCTCCCCTCAGTAGTAATGCTTTAAGCAGTGGCCATTTACTTTAGATTAAAAATTAATCAACTCTACTAAAGTGCAGTAAATCAACTGTCTCTGGCCATTTACCTGAATGTTGAAGAATTGAGGCTTCTCTTTGTATTTGTACCTGCTGCTTAGTTTTGCAGTAGATTGGAAAGGTACTTGTGGCTTAGAATTTTACTACCGTGATTTGCTGACTTGACCATTTAAAGCTTCTTCTAATGCACTGAGACCACTGAGAAAGATAGTAAATGCCCAACAACCTGAAAACCTTTGCAAATGTTAATGTGCATTAAGTAACTCTTTTCTTTTAAGATTTATTTATTTGCGAAAGAGCGTGGTGGGGGAGGGGCAGAGGGAGAGAGAGAGAGAGAGAGAGAGAGAAGCAGACTCCCCGCTGAGCACGGAGCCTGTCATAGGACTCAATCTCACAACCCTGAGATGGTGACCTGAGCCAAAATCAAGAGTTGGTTGCATAACTGACTGAGCCACCCAGACACTCCTGCATTAAGTAACTCTTATTTGCCCATCATCTCAACAGTTAAAATTCCTAAGTAGCTGACATGTTTTGGGGGGCAAACTAAAAATGATAGTAATAGCATTTATTAGGCCACTCTTCTAGGTCAGACAAGGTTTTATAAACATTCTCTGTCTTTATTTTCTCCACCATTCTTTTCAAGTAGGTAATAGCCCCATCTACTCTCAAGGAAATAGAACTGTCCTTTATAGGAAGAGACAAATGGTCTAGGTAAATAAGCTGATGTCGAGGATTTACTGATGAGAGCAACTTCCTGGTTACGGCTGAGGATTCAGGGAATGTTTTTTGGCTTCTTCTCACCTGCAGGGTCATTGATGTTCATCATAACGCCCCATCCATGGAAGGATCCTGAGGGGTCTTTGGATGTCAAGATTAAATGATTAATTTTAATGTCAATTTATTTTAATGTACTTTATTATCTGTGATGTGTGGAGTTTTTTTAAAGATTTTATTTATTGTATTTGAGACAGAGCAAGGGAGTGAGAGAGAGAGAGAGCATGAGTGGGGATGGGTGAGGGGTAGAGGGAGAGGGAGAAGCAGACTCCCCGCTGAGCAGGGAGCCCAACGCAGGGAGCCCAAGGTGGGACTCAATCCCAGGACCCCGGGATCATGACCTGAGCCGAAGGCAGATGCTTAACCAACTGAGCCGCCCAGGCCCCCTTCTGTGCGTGATGTCTGTTAACCAAACTATCCTTTTGAGACCTAGGATAGCCTATTCTTAAGGTAAAGTCTCAATCGCCTGGATCCAGGGTGGATCAGAGGTCATGGGAGGGGCAGGAAGGGGGCACAGGAGGAGCTATAGTCATGAGGAGCAGAGGACGCTTCACACAGGTGATCCCTACATTATCTCTTCTTAGCATTGATAGTTTATGAGTGATTACCCCACGGGCATGGAGAGGGGAGGGGAAGTGGAACTTTGTACTGTGAGCTTTTATCTTATAGGAGCTGGGTGTCGTTAAAGCCCTGGTGTCCCCCTACAGGGACCATATTAGTGCCTGTTGTAACAAATCACCACCAACTTAGTGCCTTAAAACAGCAAGAGGATTTATTATCTTACAGCTCTGGAGGTCAGAAGCCAGATGCTGGTTCCATTGGGCTAAAATCAAGGTGTCAATAAGGATACATTCCTTTCTGGAGGTTCTAGGGGGAGATTCATTGCCTTGCCTTCTCCAGCTTCCAGAGAAACACCGTTGTGATGACACTGGGTCCACCCAGCTATTTGAGGATAAGCTCCCTATTTTAAGGTCTTTTGATGAGGAACCTAAATTCTGTCTACAACCTCAATTCACCTTTGCCATGTAACCTAATATATTCACAGGACACAGACATCTTTGGGGGACACTATTCTGCCTACATCAGAGTCAGACCATTGATACAGTGCTCAGCACGGGGCTCAACGCCCTGTTGCGGGTCCCTGAAGGCAGAGTCTGGGTGACTGGTTGTTGCTCGCCACCTGCGCAAGCAGCCATATCATGAGGAATCAGGACACCCTGAAATAGTCACCATGTTAGAAATTTACTTAGACAGCAGTGTCTAATTTGCCTTTCATTTGTGGTCTTGCATTTGCCCCTCACTACAACTCCAGGAGAGATGGCATTGTTCCACAAGTCAGGAGGAAACCGAGGCTCAGCTGGGGTGTTGGCAGGATCTGTGGCTGTAGGTTGCAGGATCAGCCTTTCAGCCTAAGCCCTTTGTCCATAAGTTCGGTTTTCTTCCCGTTGAGCCTTTATGGACACCTTTGATAGCAGGTACTATGACCCTAAGAATGCTGACTCTTTGGAGCCAAACAATAAGTCACAGCCTAGCATTGTCCACCCACTCCCTGACGCAGCAGAGACCAGACCAAAGGGAGGAACTTAAGCATAAAGCAAGGAAGGAAAAGGGGAACCTAAGCTCTGCCTGGTTTTCCAGTGGATGAATGCATCGCTGAGGATAAGAGGTTGGTTATGTAATCTCTGAAGGCGAGCATGCTGCTGGGCTTCAGGCCAGTCATTCCCCAGATTCTGAGTGCCTGATATTCCAGGCAGCGGGGGAGGGGGGGTAAAACGGTCCCCAAATCCAACAACACCCAGCCTTCCTGGAGCTCCCCACTCTCATGTTCAGGGAGACTATGAATAAACCGCTGGCAATGAGGAGAGGCACGGATCACAAGGTGCTTGCCCTGTCCTCAGCCCCACGCATGAAACTAACTCATTCTCCTCATAACACCGTGAAGTCTGTACTGTACCCATTTTACAGATGAGACAGCTGGGGCACAAAGAAGTTAAACAGCTTGCCCAAGGCCCTAAGGAGCGTGCAGCTTTGAACTCAGGCAGTCTAGTTCTGGAATCCATGCTCCTAAGCACCGTGGTGTAAACAAAGGACCCAGTTGGTGAACAAGCACCATGCAGACGAGTCAGGCAGGGACAGGGAACCCCGCACCCTGGGCATTTTACACAGGAAACCACTCTAGTAAGAGCAGAGACCTGAGGGAGGAGGGGAGAGAGCTGTGGCATAGCCAGAAAGAAGGTTCCAGAGAAGGAGTGGCAAGGGCAGGCTCTGAGTTTCCCAGGAACAAGGAGGGCCCCGTGGGGGCCGTGGTGCAGGGGTGAGGCATTTCAAGGACAGGCCTTCTGCCAGGTGCAGTGTGATGAGGCAGTTGCTAATGAGTGGGCACTCTTTGGTGCTTCATTGTGAAACCCTCAGATGTAAGACTTGTTATTGTCTCTGAATGTGGTAAGACGGGATTCCAGGAAAGTCAAATGTCAGAGTAAAACTGTGGGTCAGCTCCCCACACCTTGGGAAAATGAAAGCTGAAGAAAGTAGAGGGCACATCTGGAGACTCCACCTTTACGGGGAAGCCTTTCTTCTGGGCCACCTGTCAGTTGGGGTGGAAGTCTACTCTTCTTGCTCAGTCCCTTGGTGCTTCCTTCCTTAGCTGAATGTCTGGGTCTGGGAGATGGGGGTGCCAGGAGATGGCTCCTCCCCAGAGACGGGATGGTGAAGGGCACTGTGGCAGCAAAATAACAGTCCCCAAAGATGTCCACATTCTAAGCCGTGGAGTCTGTGGCTGTGTGACCTCATGTGGCAAATGGGACCTTACAGGTGTGACCAGGGATCCTGAGATGGTGAGATGACCCTGGATGGTAGGGCTCCGTGGGCCCAGTGTTATCACAAGGGTCCTCGAAGAGGGAGGCAGGAGAGTCAGACCAGAGTGGTGACATCATGAGAAGGAATCAGCCCTGTCTCTTCAATAAATGGTACTGGGGAAACTGGATAGCGCCAGGCAGAAGAATGGAACTGGACCGCTTTCTTACACCACACACAACAATAAACTCAAAATGGATGAGAGATGTGAGAGAGGAAACCATCAAAATCCTAGAGGAGAACACAGGCAGCAACCTCTTCGAACTTGGCCTCAGCCACTTCTTGTTAGATCTTCAAACGCAAGGGAAACAAAAGCAAAAATGAACTATTGGAACTCCATCAAGATAAAAAGTTTCTGCACAGCAAAGGAAACAGTTGACAAAACCAACAGGCAGCCTCCGGAATGGGAGAAGATATTTGCAGATGACATAGCTGATAAAGGGTTAGTATCCAAAATCTATAAAGAACTTACCAAACTCAACACCCAAAAAAACAAATAATCCAGTTAAGAAATGGGCAGAAGACATGAATAGACATTTTTCCAAAGAAGACATACAGATGGCTAATAGACACATGAAAAGATGCTCAACATCACTCATCATCAGGGAAATGCAAATCAAAACCATGATGAGATACCACCTCACACCTGTCAGAATGGCTAAAATTAACAACACGGGAAACGACAGGTGTTGGCGAGGATGCAGAGAAAGGGGAACCCTCTTACACTGGTGGTGGAAATACAAACTGGTGCAGCCACTCTGGAAAACAGTGTAGAGCCTCCTCAAAAATTAAAAACAGAGGGCACCTGAGTGGCTCAACCAGTTAGTCGAGCATCCAGCTCTTGATTTTGGCTCAGGTCATGATCTCAGGGTCGTGAAATTGAGCCCCACATTGGGCTCCATGCTCTGCACAGAGTCTGCTTGGGATTCTCTCTCTCCCTGTCCCTCTTGTCTCTCCCTCTGCTCTCTCTCCCTCCCTCTCCCTCTCAAATAAATAAATAAAATCTTTTTTAAAAAGTTAAAACTAGAACTGCCCTATGATCCAGCAATTGCACTACTAGGTATTTACCCAAAGGATACAAAAATACAGATTCTTAGGGGCACATGCACCCCAGTGTTTATAGCAGCATTATCAACAATAACCAAACTATACAAAGAGCCCAAATGGCCATCGACTGATGAATGGGTAAAGAAGGTGTGGTATATCCATACAGTGGAATATTACTCAGCCATCCAAAAGAATGAAATCTTGCCATTTACAACAATGTGGATCTAGCTGGAGGATGTTATGCTAAGTGAAATAAATCAGAGAAAGACAAATACCATATGATTTCACTCATGTGGAATTTAAGAAACAAAATAGATGAACAGAGGGGAAGAAAAAAAAGAGAGAAACCAAACCATTAGAGACTCTTA
Organism: Eumetopias jubatus; assembly: GCF_037043125.1. NCBI lineage: Eukaryota > Metazoa > Chordata > Mammalia > Carnivora > Otariidae > Eumetopias > Eumetopias jubatus. Next base: position 12,441,311 of record NW_028274807.1, on the reverse strand, counting down.
ACAATGGAGAACAAACTGAGGGTTGATGGAGGGAGGTGGGTGGGGGATGGGCTGATGGGCATTAAGGAGGGCACTTGTGATGAGCACGGAGTGTTATTTTTTTTTTTAAAGATTTTATTTATTTATTTGAGAGAGAGAATGAGAGATAGAGAGCACGAGAGGGAAGAGGGTCAGAGGGAGAAGCAGACTCCCTGCTGAGCAGGGATCCCGATGTGGGACTCGATCCTGGGACTCCAGGATCATGACCTGAGCCGAAGGCAGTCGCTTAACCAACTGAGCCACCCAGGTGCCCTGAGCACGGAGTGTTATATGTAAGTGATGAATCACTGAAGTCTACTCCTGAAACCAATATCGCACTGTATGTTAACTAACTAGAATTTAAGTAAAAATTTAAAAAGGGGTACCTGGTTGGCTCAGTCGGTTAAGTGTCTGACTCTTGATTTCGGCTCAGGTCGTGATCTCGGGGGTTGTGGGATCAAACCCATGTCAGGCTCCGTGCTCAGTGCAGAGTCTGCTTGGGTTTCTCTCTCCTCTCCCTGTGCCCCTCCTGCTCGTGCTCTCTCTCTATAAAATAAATGAATAAATCTTCAAAGAAATTTTTTTAAGAAAAATAAGTGGGTAGTCACTTAAAAAAAAGAGAGAGAGAAGGAATCAGCCCATTGTTGCTGGGGGAAGGAGTCAGAGCCAAAGAATGTGGGCTGCTTCTAGAAGCTGCAGGAGGCAAGGAGCCATTTCTCCCCCAGAGCTTCCAGGAGGAACCCAGCCCCGCCAACACCCTGACATTAGCCCAGTGAGACCAGTTTCAAACTTCTGATCTCCAGAACTGTAAGCGATCAAGCTGGGTTGTTTTAAGACACTAAATCGGTGCTACTTCATCTCAGCCTCCATAGGAAACTGATATAGGAAAGTAAAAGGAGGTCTCTGAGACTCTGACGAGTGCCCGGTCCTAAGGAAGCCCTCCCCCCGGGGCGGGGAGGTGCTGCACCGTGCTCCCAGAAGCAGGCCTCCAGTCCTCAGCTGCGCTCTGAGATCTACCGGGGCGCACAGCAGCCTCCGTGAGCCAGATGGGCCTGCCCAGCAGAACGGCCTCCCTCCAGGCAGCCCCAGCCTGCCTGCCTTTGGCCCTGGTGTGAACTGGCAGAGTGTTGGTTAGCCGGTTGAATAAGGAACTGGAACGAAGGCCCTCCTGAGCTCGGAGCTGTGGAGACAGTGGGCCTTCTGGAAGTAAACAAGTGCCCACAGTCTCTTCGTAACGCGCCTTTCAGAAGAAGAGCTGGCCACCATTCCTGGAGATTGGATGTGCTTACTGAAAACATATGGTTTGAATTTCCTGCTCTGAATTCTGGAACAGCATGTTCCAGAACCTTTCTTTCCACCTCCTGGGCATTTCTCATTCCTCTTTCAATCTCAGAGAAAGGCCTGTCAATGATCGTGTTCTCTTGCAAGAGAAGAGGTCCCGAGCCCTGTCCTGTGAAGTACCTGCTGGGGGGGCGGGGCTGGGGTTGTGCCTCCCAGGTCACCCCAGGAGGGGGCTTCTGACCTTGGTGGTGGATCCCCAGGGGCGGGTGTTAATTTGGCTGTTCGTGGATTTCCTGGTCTGGGGGGTTGGCCTGGGGATCTGCATTTTAAGTGGGACCTTGGTGATTCTGATACTGGGGGTCCTTGAGAAACACCGCAACTCTTTACGAAGCCCAAAGGACGTGTCTCACCCTCTATGTGCCTTTGGGCTTTGCACACCTGGTGTTGGGCGTGGTGTGTGAGTGTGTGCGAGTGTGTGCACGTGTGTGTGGAGGTTTAGCAGGCCCTCCCTTGGTACCAGTGCATGTCTGGGGAGAATGCATGTCCCGTCGCCGCCAATTCAATGTTCACTTCGGGACGTACGGTTATTTACCCCTTATTCCTGAAGAAGACAGTGAAGCCCAGACTATCAAGTCAACCTGCCCAGCTGCACCTGCTTATTAGAGATAGAACATGCATTCTAGTCGAGCTGGACTCCTGCATCCGGGCCCCGTTCAGAAGAACCGGAATCTGCAGGCCCCAAGCCTCTCTTTCCGTCCATGGGCTGTGTCATGGGTGCCATATCTAGTCAAAGGTGGGGGCAAGGGGACATGCCTGGAGACACTGGTAATAACTATTTCTGCACTTTGACAAAAACGGAGTTATGTGAATGGTTTGATGACGTGCATTTAAATATTGTTGTAATCAGATTTTCTCTTTCAACCCTCCCCCCTTTCTCTCTCACCTCTGCCCCCTTCTCTCACTCCCTGCCCCTTTCAAGACTCTCGTGCCCAGCTGCCAGCTCCTCGAAACCCGAAGGTTCGCCTATACAACGCCGAGCAGGTTCTGAGTTGGGAGCCCGGGTCCCTGAGCAATGACACAAGGCCGGTGGTCTACCAGGTGCAGTTCAAATAGTAAGCTGGATCTTTCTGTTGGCATCCTTATGGGGAGTGGCGCAGGGAGCCCATGGGCCAACTGAGATTTCACCACCTCTCACTCACGCGAAGGCTTAGACAGTACTGGTGTCAGAGCCTTGGCTGCCTACCCACAGGGCTTCTTATTTGGACGGGGAGATTGTTCTCACTGGTTTCAGGAGAGGTGTGTAGAAGAGGGCTTCCTGTCTAGAAAGGGCAGGAGGCACCCTGTAGCCTTCATCTTCTTCAAGTTTGAAAATCTGGTTTATCGAACCTTATGGGCCAGAGTTGGCCTACTAAGGAAAGTATTCACTTAATTACTACTAATTCTCGATTTCTAAAAGGGGCTTTCCATTTCGCACATTCTTCTGGCCCCTCGTTCTCTCGCTCACCCGCTTTCATAGTTTATCATCACTCGGTGTGCAACAGAAGGCACATAAGGGAAAAAGAAAGGCAGAATCGAAGTCCTCAGTTGTTACGTGTTTACCTTGTTACATAGGTTAAGAGAAGACTAAGTTAAAATTATTGGCCAAGTCATTTTATATTACCAGTTACACAAAATTTAAGGAAATGGTAATGCTCAGTGCTTGTAAGAGTGTGGTTGATGGAGATCGTGCTGGGTGAGGATGAGTTACCACAGCCCTCCAAGCAGAGTCATTCGCTGTACAGCTAGAGTCACAGAAATGTCCACGTCACTTTTCCCCTACGCAGGTAATACAAGCCCCCATCAGAAAAAGGAAAAAAAGGGGGTCCCCGGGTGGTTCGGTCAGTTAAGCGTCCCGACTCTTGGTTTCAGCTCAGGTCATGATCTCACAGTTGTGGGATGGAACCCTGAGTCGGGCTCTGTGCTCAGTGCGGAATCTGCTTCAGATTCTCTTTCCCTCTCCCAAAACTCTCACTCTCTCAAATAAATAAATAAAATCTTAAAAAAAAAAAGGAAAGGAAAGGAAAAAAAGCCACTGGTATTCGTGAAGATAGACATTGAAGTATAAATTCATGTCCATCAGCAGAAAAATGCCAAATTGTGTCATGTTAACTAGTAGTTGAACATTAGGCAACTATTAAAAAGGATAATGTGGTAGTGGTTGCAATGGTGTCAAATTTGGACCGTATCTGTGGTCAAGAACAGGGAAGGAACCTGGAAAAATTACGGGCACTTAATTTGTAAGAGGAGTGGGTTTCCAGATGACTTCTTTTTCACCTTTGAATGTCCATTGTAACAACATTTGCTTAATAAAAATCGATTCTAAACCAGGGTTTAGGGGTCATCTCTGGATTACATTTAGCTGTTCCTCAAGTAAGTGCCAATAATCTATAATAAGCGGACCAGTCCACGAGGACCAGCTACATAATTTGTGGGGCCCAGCACAAAATGAAAATGGTGCAAGGCCCCTTGTCCAGAATTACTGAGAACTTCAACATGGCGACAGCCGAGCATCAAACTGAGTGCCTCCTCCTAGTGGGGCTTTGTGCCCCTCCATGGGTCACGAGCCCGAGAAGCTGGCCCTACTCAGCATTCAGTAAACATGATGTCGTAGGACTAAACAAGATTTTGGTGACAGGAAGTCACAGCTGATACCCTGACTCGCATCTCTTAGCCTTGAAGGGGGAAGTACATCTCTGGGTCGACAGAGTTCAGGAGATAGTAGAAATATTCCTTGAAGGCTTTGACAGTTTCCTTTCCCAGACTAACATGTTTACTTCGTTTCCCTTTTGGAAAGCATTTTGCAGATGTTTTTTCAGGATAGAGGTTGGTTTTGGTAAAAGAAACAAAGGATGGGGTGAATGTGAACATCCTTCTTTGGAAAGTTGAGGGGTAATGAGAAACTGAAACCGGGGCTGGTCTTGTTTTCTTTTCCAATCGCAGATTTGATGAGAGGAGGGCCTTTGCTCTTGTTTTGTTTTTAGAGACTTTTACATGTTTGGGACATTTTAGCGACATGAAATAATTTCATTTTGAGACTTGTGGGACTTAAAACTTTTCCATCTTGTTTCTCTACAGTAAAGCATTACTGTAATTAGAAATGAAGGTGCCTGTTCTCTGACAGTACAGTAGCCAAAGCCAAAATTACACTGAGCACTGTGGGAAAATTTCAAGTTTAAATCAGGGGTTGCAGAGAGTGTGGCCTTCAGGCTGTGTTTGAACCCCAGTGTTTAATTTTTTTTTTCAATTAGTGCCAACATTAAAAAATCTGGAGATTTCATTTTAAGAAAACTTGACCTGACCAGCCCAGTCTTCTGAAAACGTTTTTTTATTTCATTTTATTTTTCTGATTTTAACAGCAACATGTGTTCTTTACAGAAAGGCTAGAACACCCAGAAAAGTAGAAAGAATAAAATTTAAACCACCTAGTGCTCTACAGCCCAAGAATAATCTCTGTTCTCCTTCTGGCATATTTCTCTCTAGACTTTTTTCTGAATGCTCGCACTTGGTTTGAAAATGTGCTGGTGTATGCGTAAAAATGAAACAAAACTGGGGTTATGCTTTTGGGCGCTGCTTCCTTTTTTTTTTTTTTTCAACCAAACATAGTTAAGTGTATGAGCACTTTTCCTTCTAATGGTCTCTGTGTAAACATTTTTACTGCTCGTTTTATTAGATGATGCATCACACATGATGTATTTAACGCTTCCCCACTTGCGGGTGTAGACGGTCACCAGCTTGGGTCCTCGTACATAAATCATCTGATTGTTTTCTTCATTTGTAGCAGAGGAATTGCTGGGTCAGAGGGGACACTTGCCATTTTTGGAAGTGATCTAACAGAGGCCAAACAGTGAAGTCCATAGTTGCCCAGGTGTGGAACCTGGCACCATTTACATGGTGCTTCCTGGGCACCAGGTCCTGGCTCAGGCATTTTCCTAATGTCGGCTCGTTCAACCTTCGTGATCCCTCAGGGAGGCAAATACCATAATTTATCCCCATTTTATAGATAAGGGAGTAAGGAACAGAGAAGCAGGTAACGGGGATTTGAACCCAGGTCATCTGGCTCCAGAGTCCATGTGTTCAACCACCATGCTGTGCTCCCTCTCATGATGAGGGCTGCTTTCAAACTGAAATTCAGGGACAGAGGCAGTCTATGATGGATACATGGTGAGGGGGAGCCCGCGGGACTGTCGGGGTGAGACTCGGCCGGGGCCCGGCCACGACACGAGGCGGAGTCTGGCGGTGGGCGGGGCTGTGCTCGAGGCCAGGGTCACTGAAGTGCGGCCAACATCATCCCCTTATTTACCCCCTTTGCAAAGAGAGGGGGAGGCGGCCTCCAGAATGCAGCTTCCTTTTCCACTCTTCCCCCTGAAACTGCTGTCATGGGTCAGCTGTCATTTAAATTGGGAAGGTTTGTCCCCCTTTAGACCCCTTTGTGGAGAAATATTGTTCAAAAGCAGTTCTGAGACAGGGCCAAGGGTGGAGGAGAGGGGAGGGTGAGGGAGAGGAGTGGTCCATTCCCTGCTAAGTCGGGAAATGAGCCTTTGAAATGTGGGGAGCCTTTTGCCCAAGTTCAACAGCTGGGATCTGCAGGGGAGAAGGTTAGAGTATCTCTAGGTATCTGTATAACTTTTTAAAGATCACTTACCCCTTCTGAAGCACACCCCCAATCTAAGACGGGGGTGCTTGTGCTCAGGGATCCCCCTCCCCAGTAGGGTCTGGCCCCCGGGGCTTGGTGGTAATGTGAGTATGGCAGCATCTTCCACGGAAGCCGTGGCCACGCATCTTGAAGTGGCCTTCATCTTGCCACTGGCCACTTTGACAGAGGAGTCTCCAGTCAGGGTCAAAGGCACCCTTAGAAGTGTGGTGTGTGAGAGCTGGTGGCAGTGATCCCCAGCCTCGTCTCTTCTGTCTCCCCTGGCCTTGCTTTCTAGGCCAGAGCTGCTGTGGGGCGCATAGCCTGTCTCTACAGAGCACACAGCCTACTGCCCCCCATTGAGGTCTCTAGCAGCCACCTCCCTGGTTTTTCTCAAGTCTGTCACCTAAGCACAGAGGTTAGAGCTGGAGAGTAGAGTCCCATGTGGGGGTGTGGCATTAGGACTCTGGGGAATGCATTGTCATTTACAAGAATATGTGGCCTCATATTTAGCAGGGTTTTCATATGGGTGATGCAAACTTTAAATGGGCATCTGTGGTATAAAATGAACTCCACACTAGCAGGAAGCATCAGTGGGGTTTGTATGAACACAGTATCTTTCCTAAGACGTCAGCTACAGAGGCTGAGTTTGAAGAATTAAAATCAGTTGCAGGACTGAATGGGAAAAATCTGACAAGAGACTTGCATCCAGAGTATATAAAGAACTCTTACAACTCAACAATTAAAAGACAACCCAATTAAAATACAGAGAAAGGGTTTGAGTAGACAGTTCTCCAAAGAAGATATACAAATGGCCAATAAATACATAAAAAGATGCCCAACATCAATATTCATCAAAGAAATGCAAATTTAAAACCACAGTGATATACCACAGCACAGCCACTAGGATGGCTATATAAAAAAAAAAAAGGCATAATGACAAGTGTTGGTGAGGATGTGGAGAAATTGGAACCCTCATACATTGCAGCTGGGAATGTAAAATGGTGCAGCCACTTTGGAAGACAGTTTAAAATAAGAGTTAGACCCATCAGTTCCACTCCTAGGTATTTACCCCAGAGAATTGAAAAGTTACGTCCACAAAGAAACTCGCGTGTGAATATTTCTTAGTGTTACGCACAACAGCGAAAAAGTGGGAACAACCAACATGTCCATAAACAGGTGAACAGAGAAACGATATGTACTATAAGCGTATGCTGGGATCGTATTTGGCCATCAGAAGGGATGACATACTGATGCTACAATATGCTGCATCATGCCTGAAAACACGCCAGGTGGAAAAAGCCAATCAGAAAAGACCATGCCGTTTACGAGCCCGTTTATAAGAAATGTCCAGAGGAGGCAAAACCATAGAAACTGAAAGTAGATGATTAATGGTCGCCCAGGGCTTAGGGGGTTAGGGCACAGTGGGAAGTGAGTGCTAATAGGTACGGGGTTTCTTTGGGGGAATGATAAAAACGCTCTAAAATTGATCATGGTGATGACTGCACAACGCTTCGAATCTGTACACTTTAACTGGGGTGGATTCTTTGGTCTGCAAATTGTATCGCAGGGAAGCTGCTTTTTAAAAAATCAGCTCTGGGGAAACTGTTGGATGTGGCAGAAGAGAGAAGTCCGTGAAGTAAAAGCCTTTTTTCCTTTGCAGCCCCTCTGACAGTAGGTGGTACGACACCAGCGACATAGGTGTGCACTGTATGAACGTCACCACGACGGAGTGTAACTTCACCCCAAGCAGCCTCTCAAATGGTTTCCCACCACATTTCAACGTCTCTTTACGTGTCCGAGCTAAGTTGGAGGACCTGGTTTCCCCATGGCTGTCAGTGCCTTGGTTCCTGTACTATTGGAATGGTAAGAGAACTTGGCTATAAAACTTCCTTTATCATTTAGGCTTTCTTCACTTTACTCCTCACTGAGAAGTATGGATTCCATGCACCCCAGTCCTGTCTCTGACCCCGCATAGCCAGCAAACAGGTGGGTATGATGGTCAAACCCCAGGACTGAGCATGGAGGCTGGCGCTAGAGGAGTGTGATTTGCTAGACCAGGGGCTGGCAAACCACAGCCCGTGGGCCACATCCGGCCCACCAACCTGTTCTTGTAAATAAAGTTTTATTAGAACACAATTTCACCGTCTTTTAATAATGTATGGTCTATGGATGCTTTCACGCTACAGCAGTAGAGTTGAACAGTTGCAACAGGGATTGTCTGGCCCGCGAAGCCTAATTTACTAGGGCACTTTACCAAAAAAGCTTGCTGACCTCTGGGCTGGATGGGACACTAGCATATTGGCTTCAGTGATCCCCCTCATCTCTTCTGGCACAACTTCCTTTATGTTCAAGAAAGACTTTCGTTCAGCCTTGAACAGTGCCTGGCACAGAGTGGATATGTCGTAAAGCTTGGTTGAATGAGCACATGTGCTCCCAGAAATTGGAAGAGGGCATAAGAATCGACAGATGCTGGTTTGTACATTCGCTCCTTCCATGAGTCATGTCTCACATGGTCAGCTGTGTCCCAGGTTTCTTCAGTGTGCTTTAGGCAAACGAAGTATGGGATCCGGACTCAAACAGAAACAGAGGTAGAAGACAGTGAGGAAGTTGGGTCACTGTCTAGCTATTTGATGATCTAGTAAGCGATTATTGTTAGTTTATCTCAGGTGTTATCATGGTATTTTATGTTTTTAAAAGCGGGGGTTCTATCCTTTAGAGACACGTACTGGAGTTTTTACATGAAATGATGTGATATTTGGGATTTGTTCAAAATAATCCAGAGTGGGAGGGCTGAGGGCAAGAGGGATGAGAGGAACAAAATTGGCCATGACCTGATGGTGGGTACGTGCTGGGTGACGAGGGCATGCGTTGTTGTCTTGATCCGACCTCTCCTTCCTGCGTGTTTGAGGCAATTGTGTGCAAGAGGAAGCTAGGAAGAAAAATCAACAGTTTGTGCCAGATGATGCGGGGATGGAAAGAGAAGACAGCACAGTCCCCTTGAGCTGGGCATTTACTGCGGACAAGTCATCTGTCCTTGCGCAGAGAACCAGCACACATCTGAGCTATGACATGTCACCTAGGTGGGAATTAGTTAAGAAAGAAAGAGAAAGTAATGGTGGTTCCCATGGCCTGGCCTGGGAGAAAAGGAACGGGAATGGAAGCAGGGCCTGTTGTGGAAGTCGTTGGTCCGGTCCCAGGCAACGGCGGCCCCCTGTCCTCCCGGCCTGAGCTGGGCAGCAGTGTTCCCAGGCGGCTCCCGGCTCACTTGTAAAGTTGGGTATCCTCAGACCCCATCACTGTGTCCAGCACTTGTGCAGTTGGAGTGCATAACCAACACGGGGATGCTTCACTGAGCATGGGCGGGGGGAGGAGGAGGTGGCTGGGGCATCACGTCGACCTAGGTTCAAACCCCAGCTCTGCCCCTTACTGGCTAGGACTCTGGGCCACTGTGATCACCTCTAGGCTTCTGTTTCTCCCTGTGGGAAACGAAGATGACCTTCTTGTTGCCTGGTTTACAATAAGAGCTTAGTCCGTGGAAGCTGTTATCAAGTTATCTACAGATAATTGAAACTCCCTTCAATGTGTTCAGAGAAGGCGGATTGTTTCCCCCTCGAGAGACAGGCTCATTCCCCCTCAAAAAGTGCTTCATTGATCGAAAAGGGCTAAGAGCTGCAAGCATTTATTCACACTGTACATCAGACCCAAGAAACCCGTATCCTAACCTCTTGGCAGCTGTCACTTGGTACCAGATCCTGGATCCAGAACTCTCAGAAGGGCAGGTCTCTCCGCACAGACCTTCTGGGGACAAAGTGACTGGTCACGGCCAACACCCTAGCTTCCAGGCCCATTCCCATGTGTAAGTCACAGAAAAGTCTAGAGAACATGTCCTACAGAGGCGAGAAGCCTGAGGCAGGCGGCCGGACCCTGCTGGTCAGCATCTGCGAACAGGGTTCACAAAATCTTCTGGCCACTTGCAGCTAATCCGCTAACGTGGTTCCGGCTGGTGGGGGGGCCAGGCCGGCCCGGTCTCTGTCTAGACGTAGTTCCTCCACCACAGCCCATGAGACCGCAGGGCATGTCTGCAAACCCTGCAGGGACCAGTTCCTTTCTCACAGAATAGGGTGGCCCAACCAGATGCCAGAGCCTGGCCCAGCCCGGGGGAGCCCGGGCGAGAGCGCGGAAGGCATGAACAGTCATGAACACACAACTGTTCACAGTGATCCGATTGCCTGCACGGGCAAACGGTGCATGAATGGGCCTCTCAGAACTCGTGGGACCCAAGCTATACTCAGTCTGAAGTGCTTGTTTTGATACATGCTGGAACCCTTCATTTAATGCACTTCATGACTCACGGTCCTTGGTTGTCCCGTGAACTCTATGAAAAGCTTCAACAAGCAGGCTTCCGATGGCAACATCTCTCTGGTACTATATTTGAACATATATATACATATATATATATATATATATGTCAGAACATATATTCTGACAATAAGCTGGGAGACATGGATTTAAAGGTTGATAAATACCACTTTTGTTCATTTATAAAGAAATTATAAGAATGTATATTAAAAATAAATACAAAGGAGATAGGTGGTAGGTAAGGGTAACAAAATCCTGTCCCCTTCTGCATGAAAATCTGATCTTCGGTTAACCGAGTTGTTTCTCTGGAAACCTGGTCAAGGTGGCTGTCAGCTATGTTCCTAGGCAGCGTCACTTATGGCAAAATGAGCCCTGATTGATAAACTGCACCTCCCTTGGGGCCATCTCAAATACCTGTTAGGGAGCCATGTCTTTGCTGAGTGCAGCAATTTTTGTAACTGTACATGTCCCTCACGGGGACTCTAGAAACTCTTCCTGTTATCGTAACAGATACTGGCTCTTGGGGCTTTTAAGCCTGGGAGGCTCCTGTACTGGCCTGTTGTGGGTCTTACTCTGCCTGGAAGCTGTGTCCTGGGGTGGGGGTGGGGGGGCGGGCGGACAGACTGGCTCTGGGCCACCACAGGGACGCCTGCCACCGAAGATGAGAAGCCCCTGGTGCCGCACCGTGGTCCCGCTGGTCTTCCTGCCCCGTGGCCTTCCACGTGAAGGTTGTGCCCAGAGCAGTCTCTGGGAGTTTTGTGTGCCTGAATGCAATCTCATTGTATTGTGTGTGTGTGTGTGTGTGTGTGTGTGTGTGTGTGTGTGTGTGTACACACTATATGTAAAATTATGTGTGAGAGGAGAAAACAGGATGAAATCAGAGAGGGAGACAAACCATAAGAGACTCAACTCTAGGAAACAAACTGAGGGTTGCTGGAGGGGAGAGGGGTGGGGGGTGGGGTAACTGGGTGATGGGCATTAAGGAGGGCACGTGACGTGATGAGCACTGGGTGTTACATGCAACTGATGAATCACTGACCTCTACCTCTGAAGCTAGTGATACACTATATTTTAATTAACTGAATTTAAATTAAAAAATAAAATTAAAAAATAAGATTATATGTTGTATGTATGTGTATATATTTACATGTATGTTTTGTGTTTGTGTTCGTTACTCTATTTCAGTTACCGTTGGACCTCCTGAGAACGTCTGGGTGACCCCGGGAGAAGGCTCCCTGATCATCAGATTCTCCTCTCCCTTCGACATCCCTGCCTCCCTGGCCACTTTTGTGTACTATGTCCATTACTGGGAAAAGGCAGGAGTCCAAAAGGCAAGAGCATTTTTCTACTTTGTGTTGATTTTCTGATACAGCAAAAGGAAGTAAACTGGAAACTGGACAAGGAAGACAGAGCCTCCCAGTGTTGCCTTAGTCTGAGCCCCGAATCGGGTTTAATCCTTCCCTTCAAGACCCGAGCTTCTGCTCCCTATGCTGAGCCTTCCCTTCTGCCAGGTGGCTCTGAACTCCCCTCTCTGACTGACAGCACGCCATTCCCGTTGTTTGGGGTGCGCACGGAGCCCCTGGGGCCCTCTAACAGCTGGAGAAGGTTCTAGAGGGCCTGTTTCTACAACAAGGAATCCACCCCTGCAGTCTGCAAGGTTTATATAAATTACTCCGGTTTGAGTGATTTGCAAAGAAAGCATGTGTGAACAGGTGAAAAGTCTACTGGGAGGAGAGAGACCCTCCTAGGGAAGAGGGCGGAGGGTGTGGGTGGGAAGGTTCGGGATGTCTGGGGGACTGCAAGCGCTCGGGTCAGGCAGGAATGCAGGAGGGGCTGAGGTGCATGAGACCTGGTCAGCCCTACATAATACGAGGGAAGGTGCTGGCCTTCAGTCCTCTGCAGTGCCTGATTATCCATGCTGCGTATCATGAAGTTTTATTATCGATGTAAGCTTCAGGGTTTCCTAAACTCAACAGTATTATAACTGTTTTTTGTTTTCCAGTTTTATTGTGATATAACTGACATTCATCATTGTATAAGTTTAAGGTGATTAGAGGCTTTTTATAATAATAAGAGCTGATGTTTATCGAGAGCTTTCTTTGCGTTGGGCCCCGGGGCCAGGCATTTTAGATACATCATCTCATTTAATCTTTGTACCGAGCCGTGTCACAGAGAAGGGAACCAACTGGTTGAGTAAGTTGCCCAAGGTCAGCAGCTGACAGCTAGCACATCTGAGCCCAGAGTCCATGCTCCGCAGTTTTTCTTTTCTTTTTTTTTTTTAAGATTTTATTTATTTATTTTTCAGAAAAAGAGAGAGAGCACAAGCAGGGGGAGGAGCAGAAGGCGAGGGAGACGCAGACTCCCCACTGAGCAGGGAGCCCCACATGGGGCTCGATCCCAGGACCCTGGTAACGCTCAACTGACTGAGCCGCCCAGGCCTTCCCATGCTCTGCAGATCTTCTCCCACGTAGTTTATATGTGTACTTCCTACTCATTTCTTTATGGTGAATCTTAAAACATTGAGGAAGGCAAAATTCACTGAACAATAGACTCTTATGGGGAAAAAGGAACTAACCATTTCCCCAAAGGAAGAGGTCAAGGTCTGGTCAACTGGAATAGAGAAGGCCTGGAAGATTCCAGAGGGGATTCCCCTTTACCCCATTCTACCAGAGCAGCTATACTTTGGACTTCTGTGAACAAAAGATGCTAGGGCTCAGATGAGTCTGAGAGCCTCCAAAATATCCATTCCAGCTAAGATTGTCCGCGTCCCCAAGACCAGCCCCTGGATTTGCTGGAAGGACCCACGGGACTTGGCATATGGTTGTATTCATGGCTATGGTTTATTACAGAAGAAGGGCACAAAGCAAAATCAGCAAGGGGAAGAGGCACATGGGCCGAACTCCAGAGGAAGCCAGATACAAGCTTCCAAGAACCTTCTCCCAAAAGACTCAGACAGGACACACTTAATTCTTCCAACAACCAACTGTGACAACATGTGAAATGTCTACCAGGGAAGCTTATCAGAGACTCAGTGCCCAGGGGTTTTACTGGAAATACAGGCCTCTTCTCCGTAGCACAGTTCAAAATTCCAGACTCCTAGAAGGAGAGCAGGTGTTCAGCATAGAAAACATTGTTTTTACCATAAGCCGCCGATATTTGTTAGGGAATGGTGGGGACATTTCTGGATTCCAAGTTCCCAGATGCCAGCTATGGTTAGCCTTGCAAGCAGGCCCCCCAAGGACAGCGGTCTCTGCAGTCCGTGATTCTAAATTCTAGAAATGCCAACCGGCGACTGAAATAAACCCCGAAGGAAGTTTGTACTTAAAATTGCTTCATGTGGTGGGGCGCCTGGATGGCGCAGTCGGTTGGTTAGGTGCTGGACTCTGAGTTTGGGCTCAGGTCATGATCTCCGGGTTGTGATCTCTGGGTCATGGGCTTGAGCCCTAGTAGGGCTCCACACTCAGCGGGGAATCTGCTTGAGATTCTCTCCCTCGCCCTCCGCCCCTCCCCCACCACACTTACTGTCTCTCAAATAAATAAATAAAAAATAAGTGTTTTTTAAAATTGCTTTATGTGGCATCCCGAGCAAAAATTTTTCTCTTCTGCCCTGGCAGTCCATCACCATTAAACAGAAAGGAAAAAAAAAAATCTATGATCCTACTATTCCTAAGTAATGTGATTATTTTACATCTTTAAAAATAAGATGTTCTCTACATACTATTGAATAATCTGCCCGTTTTCAGTCAGCACTATCGCAGCTTCATCTCCATGTTGCTGAGCATATGTTATACCACCATTTCAAATGACTGCAGTGTTTCCTACTACATCTCAAAATAGGAAAGCAAGCCCCTTATAAGAAGTCCTATACTGCCATCATGTATCTTTCCCTCCTTTGGGAAAGGAGGGACAATGCCGACTTTGTCCAGCAGAGTGAGAAGCCATTGACTAGAGGGATCCAGATTGGGGGGGCTGGGGGTTGACGAGGCCTGAGGGAGGCAGCAGCAGGGACAGGCCAAGGGGAAGAGACAGAATCCTCAAGAATCTGGGATCCAACTGTGTCCCGATTACATAACTCACAAAGATCATGTTGACCAAAACTGTGTAAGAGGCATCAGCACATTTCAGTTAAAACTAAAAGCAGACTCGGAACTAAAGGAACATTATTTCCCATGATGATTTTTTTTTTCTCTGTTCGTTGACTAGCTTGAAGTATCTAGACTACATTAACCGTGAAGTACAAAATAGTGATACAAAGTAAACGCACTGGGCATTGAAGCAATTTTATTTTTTTTAAAGATTTTATTTATGTATGTATGTATTTTAGAGAGAGAGAGGGAGCGTGCAGGGGGGAGGGAGAGGGATGAGCAGACTCCCCACTGAGCATGACGCGGGGCTCAATCTCACCACCCTGAGATCATGACCTGAGCTGAAACCAAGAGTCGGACGCTTAACTGAGCCACACAGGCGCCCCATTGAAGGAGAAAAGTCCATCCCAGACATTGGGGTTCGCTAAATTCCAGTGGCAGAGGTTCTGTGGCTACAGTGGGCCCTCTGAGGCCTCACAGCCAGAAACACAGCTCTAAAGTCATCAGCGTCTTTCTCCACACGGTTCACCAGCTTTCACACATAAAATGTGTGAAACAGCATCTCTCTCTTCTTTGGTGATGGAAACGTCGGAAAAGCTAGAAGTGGCTCAACCACGTCTCTTTGGGTCATTTTCACATGTGCCTGTTGGCGTTTTTTACGTAGGTTAAAGGTCCCTTCAGGAGCAACTCCATTGTGTTGGATGACTTGAAACCCTTAAGAGAATACTGTTTACAAGTGAAGGCGCATCTGGTTTGGACATACTACAACAACATCTCCAGACCGGGACATTTAAGCAATATATCTTGCTACAAAACAACAATGGATGGTAACATATGCTTTCTTATGTCCTTTCTGAGCTGGGACAAGAATCCTCCCCAAGTAGTGAAACCCGGGCTGGCTTACGAGGTGGAGGGTGGTGGGAGGGGGCCAACCCAGAGGGAAGGCACGAGAAGCCAGCACTCAAGTAGGTCTAACCAGCTCATGCTGAGATCTACAGCAATAACACTGCCAGACAGCTAACACAGCTTGATTTTAGGATTGCTTGTACTAGTTATGCACTCGAGCACGGGAGGCGGGGCGGAGGAGGGACAGTATGTATCCATCTCACAAGGACATGGACACTATCTGAGCAGTTGGCAGGTGAAGAGTGGCCCGTGTTTGTATCGTGTGTGGGATGGGTCTCTTGTTCACTCTCGTGTCATCTTTTTAAGCCACTACCAAGCTTCAACAAGTCATCATCATCGCCGTGGGTATCTTTCTGTTGCTGTCGGCGCTGGCGGGGGCCTGTTTCTTCCTGGTCCTGAAATACAAAGGCCTGGTAAAATATTGGTTTCACTCTCCGCCAAGCATCCCATCACAAATCAAAGAGGTACGTGTGCACATATCCAGTGGGTGACGTGTCAGCCCTCCGTGACCCCCTGGTAATGCCTAGGAGTGTGGCAGTGGACAAAGCCGTGGACACAGAGTGGAGTTAAGAGTGGTACAGGGCAGGGGCGCCTGGGTGGCTCAGTCGGTTGAGTGTCCGACTCTTGATCTCTGCTCAGGTCTTGATCTCAGGCTGGTGAGTTTGAGCCCTGCCTTGGTCTCCCTGCTGGGTGTGGAGCCTACTTAAAAAAGTGGTACGGAGTTATTTGGACACCCCTGTTCATAGCAACATTATTCACAACAGCCAAACGCTGGAAGCAACTTCAGTTTCTGTCAGTCGATGAATGGATAAACAAAATGTGGTCTATCCACACAATGGAATGTTACTCAGCCATAAAAAGGAAGGAGGTTCTGACTCACGCAACAACATGGGTGAACCTTGAGGATATCATGCTAGGTGAAATAAGCCAGTCACAGAACGACAAATGCTGTGTGATGCCACTTACATGAGGTACTTAGAGGAGTCAGATTCACAGAGCCTGAAAGTAGAGTGGTGGGTGCCGGGGTCTGGGTGGGGAGAGGGAAATGGGGAGTTAGCGTTTAATGGGGACAGAGTTCTAGTTTTGCACAATTAGAACAGTTCTGGAGATGGTGGTGAGGGTTGTATAACCGTGTGAATGTATTTTATACCATTTAAAACTGGTTAAGATGAAAATTCTATGTTATGTGTATTTTACCACAACTTAAAACAATTTTTTTAATGGCATGAGGTTGGTGAAAAAGGTGGCCTGGCTTGGCCAAGATTAGCAGCGCGTGAGACCTGCGCCTTGTGGAGAGAGCCCCCAAGACGCCTGGCAGAGGGTGGGAAGGCGGTGAAGCCAGGGCTCTAGGCATGAGCTGTGCACTTAGAAGGATTCTAGAGTAAACGCACCCACGGCTGTGAGTACAGAGCCTTCCCCACAGAGAGCTCACCGGATGTCACTGGTATTTTGAAAGACCTGAGGAAGATGGGTGGACCGGGTCTCGTGGGAAGTTGATTTCCTGCACAGCCCCCCTCCCCGGCTCTGTGCAGTGGCCAAGCCCTCCGAGGAGCCGATGGAAGATTATTTAAAGGTATTTGTTTCTGGAGGCTTATTAGCAGTAAAATCGGGGTAAAGATACTGGAAACAGAATCTTACTCTGTTGCATCTAGAAGGAACAGGTGTTAGATAAGGTCCAAGTCTATAGAGAAAGAGTAGTGCTTCTAGAAATAGAGCTGGAGAGGTATTTAAAGTACCCAGACATAACGCAAATTACATGTGAATTTCCCCACTAGAAAACTCCAGACAGATACTGCATGATTGGACTTACATGAGGCATCTAGAATAGTCCACCTCCTAGAAGCAGGAGTCGAATGTGGTTGCCGGGGGCCAGGGGAGAGGGACCCAGGGAGATGCTGTTCAACGGGTATGAAGTTCCAGTTACGCAGGATGAGTAAGTTCTGGAGATCTGCTGTGCATCATCATGCCTATAGTTAGTACTGCACTGTGCCCTTAAAAATTCGTTAAGAGGGTAGTTACCACAAAAAAACAAAAACAAAAAAACCCTTCCCTGGTTAATACTTCACACAGTTACAGCCCTCACTGGGTCTCAGAATCTTACTTGCACGATCTCTCTCTCACGAAGAACCACCAGCAGGTCCCAATGAAGTGTATTTACTACTAGCTGGTCCTTGGGGGCGTGGGTCTAAAACAGAGTCTTTCGGTTCACTTTCCTGGGAAAGTGTGAAAAATAGACATCAAAGGGCACTGAAGTTACACAAGAATAATGAGTCAGGTTTTGCTTATATTTCTGAGGTTTCAGAAGTACACATAATTGGTTTATGTCCCTCTTGTCATCAGTCAGCTCAGCTCACTGCGCATCCGGTGTCTCTCGGCATATCTGGGAGTGAGGCGGGAGTTTCTCGGTCCCTCAGCAGTGAAGGGATGGCTCAGCCTGGAACAGAGGCTGGAGGGAAGGGGCAGGCGGGGCGCCCTGAGGCCCCCTCCGCTCTCCTTGCTTCTCTCCTGGGTGTGTGTTTGTGTGAGGTGGAAGCAACTGGTGGGTGGAGGGCCTGAGGAGAACACTGGCGACCTTTCCCTCTTTTCCCCCGTGAGGGGTGACCTGGAAGCCCCTCATCCTCCCTCGCTGGAAAGTCAGAATTCCATAGCCACTTGGGGAAGAACGGTCCCCAAGCCTGCACCAAGGGCAGGAAGTCACAACATGCTTGTCCCTGAGGTATGGTGTGCCCTGGGCTGGCCCTTGGGTCCCGTTGAGGTTACCGCTGACGTGAGGGGTGTTCTCGTTTGGCAGGTTGTTTCGGGGGTGGTCAGAGGAGGCAGGCACCCCTGAGTAAGACAGGACCGTGCCATAAACATCAAGCAGAAGGGCTGCTGTGTTGCCGTAATAAACTAATGACACTCTTGGTTTTCGACCTTTTCAAGTATTTAAAGGACCCGAGCCAGCCTATCTTAGAGGCCTTGGATAAGGACACGTTGCCAACGGATGATGCCTGGGACTCTGTGTCCATTGTTTCGTTTCCAGAGAAGGAGCAAGAAGACGTTCCCCAAAGCACTTGGACCCAAGACTCTGGTCCAGTCTGCCAGCCTGTGGGACAAGAGCTCTGAGTCGAGGAGGCTGCTGATGGTCCTGGCAGGACTCTCTGGAGCCCAGCATTCCATATTCCTGTCCCCAAAAGGCCCATCAGTGCCTGGGAAGACGTAACGGGTCTCATGGGGGCGACAAGCCTAATTTTTTTAAAAGAGTTTTCTAATCATACACGTTTCCAGAATGATTCTACAGAGATAGCCCCGAAAGATTAAGATTTCTCTTAAACACTAAAAAGACATGTAATTATTTGTTAGCAAAACAGCTCTGGCATGCCTCTGATGCTTTGTTCGTCGGCAGCCAGGACACGGGGTCCCCTCCTTGACGCAGCCCCGCGGGCAGATCACGTCACCTGTCCCAGCCTGTCCCAGCCTGTCCCAAGAAGGGAAATTAAGTGGCCCTTCTTCATATCCAGTCACCCGGCTTAAACTGTGATTCGTCCTGTAAATAGTTTCCTAGTGATTTAAGCCTTTTTTTCTTTTCAAGCTAGGAATAAAAGACTGTAATTAACTTTTAAAAAGTCAATGTGAAGTTTCTGCTTTCCACTTCACTTTCTTTATTTTGGCCTTCTTTATCTTCTGCAAAGTTCCAACTGTTTAAAATTCCTCTTTCTAAATTTGTGTTTTCTTTCTTTCTTTTTTTTTTATTTATTTCTTTGACAGAGAGAGACACAGCGAGAGAGGGAACCACAAGCAGGGGGAGTGGGAGAGGGAGAAGCAGGCTTCCTGCCGAGCAGAGACCCTGACGCTCTGGGCTCAATCCCAGGACCCTGGGATCATGACCTGAGCCAAAGGCAGATGCTTAACAGACTGAGCCACCCAGATGCCCCTACATTTCTGTTTTCTTTCTTTCTTTTTTTTAAGATTTTATTTGACAGAGAGAGACACGGCGAGAGAGGGAACACAGGCAAGGGGAGTGGGAGAGGGAGAAGCAGGCTTCCCGCTGAGCACAGAGCCCGATGTGGGGCTCCATTCCAGGACCCTGGGATCACGACCTGAGCTGAAGGCAGACGCTTAACGACTGAGCCACCCAGGCGCCCCAACATTTCTGTTTTCTTAAGAAACCCCCGGTAGAGCTCCCACGGCCTCATGGTCACTCAGTGAGAACTGTCTCCGTGCGTCCCTCGATTCCTTAGGAAGGTATAAAGGGCACTTTCAGAAGCTGCATGAGCATGTCACCTGTGATGACTCGTGTATTGACCAAGACGGGCTTGTAGCAGTAAAGAGAATTCGCTAACCGTCAATGGTGATGATACCCACTGCGTATGATCGTGTAAGTATTGATTAAGTATTGACAGGTTCTTTGGTTCAAAGGCTTTGGATTAAAAATCCATTTCTATGACTCTTAGCATTTAGGAAATGGACGTGTAGCCACATGTCCCCTCCCCCAACACACACACACACACACACACACACACACACACACACCCCCAAGTGATATACTCGCTGTATCACTCAGGGTCTGCTTTACAAAGAAGCCCCTCTGGCAGCAAAACCTCACTGGGAAGAGAAGGCAGTGACTGTAGGAATAAGAAGCTTCTAGCACTCTTTGATGGGACCACCTCTCTCTCATTTGGGGCCTGTGCCACTGGGGAGGAATTGGCCCTGGGGCTGACCTTCTAAGCAAGCACTGTGTGTTTGGCTGTCCAGAGTGACAAGAGATAAAAGGACCCCACCCACAGCCCCCACGCCATGCAAGTCCTCTTGGGAGAGATCCACTGTATTAGGTGCACCTTCGTCGGGACCAGTTTAGAGGAAGAGCTAGTAGGTGGAGACTGTGAACCCATACCTCAGATCCTTCAAGGGATTTAAGAGAGAAGAGCTTCCTCTTTGGGGCCGTGGGGTGAAGGTAGGGTAGGAGGACACGCACATAGGCAGCAGAAAGCAGGCTAAGAGTTTGAGCCCAAAAGAGAGGGGGGCAGATCAGTTCTGCTAAAAAGTAAGCACCTACATGTCCCCCTGGGTAGAAGGGAGTTAGTTCCAGTGGTCCGGGGACCAGATTCTGATAAGGCTGAACTGGCTTCAGGGCAGAGTCGGTCCAGTGGCTTGGAGCAGGAGTTCACTGCGGTCCAGGCCCAGAAAGGCCCTTCTTAGTTGAAGGCAGCGGCTGAAGTCCATGACAGACTCAGAGGCCAAGCCCGGAGCCAGCACTGGTCCCAGGGGCCTGCCTGGGGCCAGGCTGGCCAACATTATTGAGTTAGAGGGGAGAGGGTGCCAATAACACCAAACCCGCTTCACCATCCTAACTCGGTAAACACCCCAAGGAGGCGTGGGGCTGGCCTATGATCCAGGGGGAGAAGGACAGGAATTAGCTGAGGAAGATTCTCCTTTTCTTTTTCTTTTTTTTTTTTTTAAAGATTTTATTTATTTATTTGAGAGAGAGAGAGAATGAGAGATAGCACGAGAGGGAAGAGGGTCAGAGGGAGAAGCAGACTCCCCGCCGAGCAGGGAGCCCGATGTGGGACTCGATCCCGGGACTCCAGGATCATGACCTGAGCCGAAGGCAGTCGCCCAACCAACTGAGCCACCCAGGCGCCCGAAGATTCTCCTTTTCTAAAT
Organism: Eumetopias jubatus; assembly: GCF_037043125.1. Lineage (NCBI taxonomy): Eukaryota > Metazoa > Chordata > Mammalia > Carnivora > Otariidae > Eumetopias > Eumetopias jubatus. The sequence continues at coordinate 12,420,347 of NW_028274807.1, read as the reverse complement.
ATCTTCCCCCAAAAGCACCTAGTTCTACTTTGTAAAATGAAGGGCTAGTCAATGAAATTCATACTTACACTAACTTGGGACTTCAGTTTCTAGTCAAGCTAAGTACCTAACCATAAAATGAGTCAGAAGCAATCTTATCAATCATTTACAACAGGGCAAACTGCAAGCCATTCAGCAAAACCAGCCTGCTCCCCCCCCCCCCCAGTCTTTGAAGCTAAAAATAGTTTCTACACCTTTAAATGGTGGGGGGGAGATGAAAAGAATAGTATTTCATCACACATGAAAAGGACATGGAATTTAAATTTCATTGGGGCCCAGGGATGCTCACTCATGGCTGTACCATCGCTGGCTGATTTTGCACTGCTCAGCAGAACTGAGGAGGCCTGCGGAGCCTAAAATATTTACTGTGTGCCCCTTTACCAAGAGTGTTTGATGCCCCTTGATCTCTACAATGAACTGTTTGCTAGACAGGAGAAAACAGACCCATTCCCATTATTTAAGTGTATGCAAAGTCCCTGCAAGAAGCCACGTGACGCTGAGATGCTCTCACTCGGGACTTACATTCAGGGCTCATTATCCCGGAGGAAAGGGATTTAATTCTTGCATGTACTCCACAAAGCTCCTTGCGGACTATGTCCTAGAGCCGGCTGGAGGCGGAGTTCAGGGGCACGCAGGTCACTGTGGTTGCCAGGGGGCCCTCTACCAAGAATAGGGCCCCCAGAGATGATGGATTCGTTGGAACAAGGCCACCTGTGGCCTATATTTGTGTGAATTAGACATGCGACTTGCAAGACTTTCTGCTTTCAAGCGCCACGGATTTTCTAAGTAAACCCAAGTGTCTGGGGTTCCTGCGCTGTACATAGCGCCCCCTGGGGGCCCCACGGTGCCCGGCCGCGCAGATTGCCGCCAGATCCTCGGGGCGGTGCTGAGCCCCGTGGGGTGAGGAGCCCTGGGCATGGGGGTGGGGAAGGGAGGCCCACCTCCAACAAGCAGGAATTGGAGGCAGGAGGCGCAGAGGGAGAACACTCTGTATCTGTAGGACACGGGCTAATACACTGGAGAAATGACCACTGCCAGGTCACCCAGCAATCGCCAGTGTGGGAACAGCTCAGTGCCTAGCTGGTGCTTGGGGCATCCGCCTTTATGACTCTTGTTTCACTTACAATCACTTATTTCTGTCCTTAGTGGTTTTGTGTTTGTTTTTTAAGATTTTATTTATTTATTTGAGAGAGAGAGCGAGTACAGTGGGGGGCAGAGACAGAGGGAGAGAGAAAGAGAAGCAGGCTCCCCGCTGAGCAGGGAGCCTGATGTGGGGCTTGATCCCAAGACCCCGGGATCATGACCTGAGCCGAAGGCAGGTGCTTAACCGACTGAGCCACCCAGGCGCCCCTGTAAGTGTAGTTTTTTTAGAGAAGACCTAAACCCTTGAAGAGCTAGTGAGCCCAGGTAGGACCCCGAGGTCCTTGTGAATGGGCAGGTATAAGGGCTGGCATACAATTCAATGAATCAATTACAACATTATGTTTGTTAACTAGTTTCTTTCTGAAATGTTGCTGTGAACCTTCGTATGACTGTGTGTCCCTCCAGGGTCCCCCAAACACTTCTCAAGTGGCCAGCCCCACGCCAATGACTATGTACCACAGTCAAGGTCATATATACACCTGCAGGGGTTGCGCAGTGCACAACCCCAGCAGTGCCATGTACATACACAGAACACAAATGTACACAGCACATATTAATAATCCTGATTTGTAAGCCCCTGAAGTTCCAAAAATACATTCGGCTCCTCCGAGACTTGGAATTTTCTCATGAAAGACTGTCAAAATAATGCTGAGGTTTCCGTGTTAACCTGCAAAATCAGATTTAAAACTTAGTATACACCAGGGGTGCCTGGGTGGCTCAGTCATTAAGCGTCTGCCTTCTGCTCAGGTCATGATCCGAGGGTCCTGAGATCGAGCCCCGCATCGGGCTCCCTGCTCAGCAGAAAGCCTGCTTCTCCCTCTTCCTCTGCCCCTCCCCCTGCTTGTGTTCTCTCTCAAATAAATAAATAAAATCTTTAAAAATAAATAAATAAAACTTAGTATACACCAAATGCCACCAGTAGACCTTAGATGGTAACGTGCATTTCTTTCTACTGTTTTCCAGACATTTTCTATGAGGATGTTCCTTTTTATAATGAAATACTATCACAAATTTCATACACAATGAAAGTTCAGGGCTCTGGCCTGAGAGAAACTAGGATGTAAGGGACGGAAAACTAGCAGATTTCAGGATGCGGCTGGACCCCCTTCTTCTCTCGACACCCCCGCCTCCGCATCTGGGTTTATCTACAAGCGGATGAGAAGCGTTTATATATGTAAGGGAAGGATTATAATTTGCTACACACAAATGTATATCCCATCTGCCGTGTCCCAAGGCCCCTACTTTCATTTGACTCCGCATAATGCTGTTAGTAAACAAATCGGAGTTTGTTCTATTTATTAAGTTAATCAGTCGCTGTCCCCACAGGGTACCTAAGTGAATTACAAAGGAGAAAAATAGAGCAGCTAGACACTACCTCGAGCAGGCAGTTTCAATGGTTGCTGATAGGAGTACTGAAACATAACAAACGTGGGTTTTGTGGTATTCCTGCCAAAAAACGCGTAACCTATAATGGTCAGGGAACATCACACAAACTTAAATTGAGGGGCATTCTACAAAACAACGAAGTGGTCTGCAGTCTTCAAAAATGCTGTCATGAAAGACAAAGGCTGAAGAATCATTCAAGCCGAGAGCCCTTCAGGGGACACACAAGCAAAGAGCACTGTGTGTTCAGGGATTGGATTCTGCAACAGGAAAACACTTGTTTTCCTTTACTATGAAGCACCTACCAGGGGCACTTGGCAACATTTGGATACAGTGCTTAGTGCTGTATTAAGGTTACCCTCCTGACCTTGGTATTGTGTATACAGCAGTTAGGACTTGGAGAAATGTACACAGAAATATTCAAGGGTGGAAAAACATCACACCTGCAGCATATTGTCATATATCTCAGAAAAAAAAAATAGACTAAAGCAAATATGGTAAAATGTTTATATTCGTAGAATCTGAAGGTTGTATAGGAATTCTCTGAGTTGGGGCGCCTGGGTGGCTCAGTCGGTTAAGCCTCTGCCTTCGGCTCAGATCATGATCTCAGGGTCCTGGGATTGAGCCCCGTGTCGGGCTCCCTGCTGAGCCGGGAGCCTGCTTCTCCCTCTCCCACTCCTCCTGTTGGTGTGCTCTCTCTCAAATAAATAAAACCTTTTTTAAATTTTTAAGAAAAAATAGGAGCGGGCGCCTGGGTGGCTCAGATGGTTAAGCATCTGCCTTCTGCTCAGGTCATGATCCCAGGGTCCTGGGATCGAGCCCCACATCGGGCTCCTGGCTCAGCAGGGAGCCTGCTTCTCCCTCTGCCTCTCCCTGCTCATGCTCTCTCTCTCTCTCTCTCTGTGTGTGTGTCTCAAGTGAATAAATAAAATCTTTAAAAAAATTTTAAGAAAAAATAAATTCACAACTTTCAGAATGGAGGGAAATACACTTAACATTATCCTAACACTTTTTGGCACTTGGAATAGATGCTCCCAAATCAAAGACTGGTGCTCTCTGCATCATCCCTGAGGGTCCGGAAGGCCCCTGCCACACCTACTTGTAGAAATTTAAAATACTTTGAAGAGGCATAGATTTTATCATCCGAAAACCCAACGTAAAATGACACAAGCTGTGTTTAAACTGCTGCAAAGACGAAACCACAGGCAGGCTAGAAAAACAAAACAGCGGCCTCCCAACGGTTTTTCTTTAAAGGTGGCACGCCACCTTGTGCCAGGAGGCAAAAAAAGCCATCGAAAGAGGAAGGAAACGTCCCTGCCTTCAGGCAAAGCCCTCCAGGAGAAATAAGGACCCGCTTTTATTGAGCGCTTAACTGTTCCCGGGGCACAAAACTAGGCCCCGGCTCACGTTCATTCTCAGACAACACTTCCGGATAGGCAAACAGCCTTGGGGGCACAGAGCTAAGGGGCCATATTTAGGGACAAGTAAACCAACCTAAATATAAATGGTTCCCCAAGAACCCCAACTCCCAAACCAGAAATCTCTAGGAACAGTGCCACTGGAAATACTTCTCCCTCCTTTCTCCGTCCTCAACTCTCGGTGTCCTCTCAGGTTGCGCTCTCCGGTGGTGGGATGGGGCCCCCCCTCGGTGTGGAGTCCCCTTGGCCCTCTCCCTCCGCCTCTGCTCCTCCCCCTGCTCGCGCGCACATGCTCACGCTGGCTCTCTCAAATAAATAAAATCTCAAAAAAGAAAAAACTGTACAGGGAAAAAAAAATGTTTTAACCTGGTTCAGCGCAAGGATTCCCGAGCTTCTTTGACCACGACACCTGTTTTTCCCAAGGAACACCAGTGTTGTGGGGCGGTGTGGGGAAGGAGGCTGAGGGAGGAGCAGGGCCCAGCACTCAGGAGCAAAGGGCCCGACCTGTGACCCCAAGCAGAGGGCAGGTTACTTCACTTCCCCCGAGAGAGGGTCCTACGTCCAGGGGCGCCTGGGTGGCTCAGTTGGTTAAGTGACTGCCTTCGGCTCAGGTCATGATCCTGGAGTCCCGGGATCGAGTCCCGCCTCGGGCTCCCTGCTGTGCTTCTCCCTCTGACCCTCTTCCCTCTCGTGCTCTCATTCTCTGTCAAATAAATAAAATCTTAAAAAAAAAAAAAAATGCCCTACCTCCAAACCGACAGTAAAATGAGAACACGTAGGGCCCAGTGTTTGTTGGGGAAGGTCCCTGCAAAGATGCGGCTGCCAGTTGACCCGAGAGCCGGCCCCCGACTGGTCACCCTTCCCCCGTCCTCGGAATGTGGGTTCCCCTTGCCTTCCCCGCTCCCAGAGGCTGCCCTGAAGACACGGCCTGGAGATGCGGATGCGGTGCCGAGAACACAAGCGCGGTCCACGCGACTGAAGCCGGTTAGGGCCCCTTCATCCGCTTTGAACGTTTGGTGTTATGGCGGGTGCGGGGGTCCGTTCGTCTTGCTGCTGCCCGGGTGGAGCCTCGAGCCTCCTCTGCAAGGTCTCTTGCTCATTAAAGCCGCCACCTGGGGCGCCTGGGGATTTAGCTGGTTGGGCAGCCAGCCCTTGACTTTGGCTCAGGTCATGATCTCAGGGTGGTGGGATCGAGCCTCCGGTCGGGCTCTGCGCTGAGAGGGGAGTCGGGCTTGAGCGCCTCTCTCTCCCTCTGCCCCTCCCCCCGCTCGTGTGCTCCATCTCCCTCTCTCTCCCTAAAATGAAAAAAAAATTTTTTTTGTTTAAAACCCTGCCACCTAGCAGCCCGAAGTAGCCTCTTTCTTCGGTCTCTCCCTGCCCTCTGCTGAGTAGGGGGCCGGCGTGGGTGAGGCAGTCTAGATAGCAAAGAAGATATAACTTGAGTTCATTTTTAGTAAAATGGAACTATCATAAAGACTATTTTTAGGAAAACGGGAATGGGTTGTGAAAGCAAATATTGCCACAATTCCGTCAAGGGGAAGATCTACTCCAGGATTAAATAAGCATACCCTGATTTTCCTCCACCATTCTTCAGAAAAGCACTGAACCTCTCAGTTACTCCAGGCTATTCCTTTGTTTTCCATCAAAGAAATAAAAACAATCAACAAAGTAACTCAATACTTTCTACTTCAAGTAGCTTCTACTTGTTTTTCCTGTCTGAACAGATACAGTGAAGAGATTGTTCTAACCTATCTGCACACACAGTTAACCACAAAATGCAACTAATTGTTTAGAGAATAAAATTAACACCAGATGTTTCTCCCTCGGGATTTAATAGGCTGTTACTTGAGATCGTCTAAAAGTAGCCCCAAACTTTTATAAACTTTAAACAGAATCAAAATGAGAGTGTGAGGACAAGAGAGTGCAGGAAAAATTGGGATTGATTCGTAAGCCCGGCAGAGGCTATTCCATATGAAGTAATTAAATCTAAAGTGGAACAGTGAGGGGCGCCTGGGTGGCTCAGTCGGTTAAGCGTCTGCCTTCGGCTCAGGTCATGATCCCGGGGTCCTGGGATCGAGCCCCACATGGGGATCCCCACTCAGCAGGGAGCCTGCTTCTCCCTCTCCCGCTCCCCCTGCTTGTGTTCCCTCTCTCGCTGTGTCTCTGTCAAATAAATAAATCTTTAAAAAAAAATAAAATGGAACAATGAAGTGGACGTTATGATTGAAAGGCCTTCCATTGTGGAAAATGTCGAGAACCTGAGTTCAATGTCAAATACCTGGGTGGGGTTCTTGCTCAAGTAGCAAATGTTACATGGCTTGATAACATCAATCTTTCCCTCTTTAACCTTGCTACTCCACTATGTTGACACACATCAAAATTTATATAATGGAAAATTTTAGCCTTTTTCACAGTGGCAACACCACAAGGAATACAAGGATCTCAGAAACAGTGTAATGAAATAGAATGCTCTGGTAATACTGGTCTACGTACAAAACACCAAAAGACAGATTCAACAGCTCCTGAACCTGTGTAACAGGGAGACCTTTCTATTAAGGGAATCCCACATATTTTTAAGATTTTATTTATTTGAGAGAGAGAGAGAACGCATGAGCAGGGAGAAGCAGAGGGGGAAGGAGAGGGAGAAAGAATCTAAAGCCGATGCCACAGAGCGTGAAGCCTGACACGGGGCTCGATCCCAGGACCCTGAAATCATGACCTGAGCCAAAACCAAGAGTCAGATGCTTAACCGACTGCGCCACCCAGGCGCTCCCCCACAACGTATTTTTAAATGATTATGAAGGGCTCCATCTTTTCTTATAATATCGGTAGGGGTGGATACAAACATTATTCCCCCCATCCCTTTTTAAGTGAGTAAACAGGAAAATTAAGTGATTTGCTCACAGTTACAAAATAAATTCAAGGCAGAATCAAGGATGGAGAAAACAGCCACTACTTCAGTTGGTCTTCCGGCACGCCCTTCACTAGCCTTCATACCAGCATTTTACAAGTCTGAGTAGAATGTATTTCTCTTTATGTCACAAAGATAAACTGTTTCTGTGACCGGCTCCACTTGAATAACTGAAAATGAACAACAAGCCAATTTTTACGGTTCATTTTCTCCAACTGATTTCACAATATTAGGATGTGTGAGAAGTAATATTTATTGCAACACGTGACAAGAGAGTGGCCACCAGTAATTAGCCTTACAAGTTGTTGGAGGCAAGACAAAGTTTACTGACATTTGGAGAGAAAAACAACAACAAAGGAAGAAGTAATTAAACAAGAAGGTGTCTAGACAAAGGCACAGTGTTCCACAATCGCTTCATACTCTGTGCACAGTAAACCCTCTCAGGGAGCGGAGAGGGTAAAGCAAGATAAGGCTTGCACTAGAAGCTACATATTTATACCATTGCTATTATTCTGTCTTACAACAAAAGGTGCTATAAAATCCCTCTGGAGGAAAAAAAGTGCAACACAAAGCCTGTATAACAAAGGAAGGCAAAAGTAGCAACAAGGACCCAACCATCACTTTGACGTCTCCTCTCCTCTCGTCTCCTCTCGTCTCCTCTCGTCTCCTCTCGTCTCCTCTCGTAGGAATACACATGGTGCACAGTGTTTCAAACTCAGCAAAAGAAGGTTTCAACTGGAATTATGGACTTTCGGGTTAAAGATATATTTTGCAGGAAGAGTTCACCCAAAGTTTGAGAGCTAGTAGTGCAAAGAGCCACTTGCGGTTGGTAACTAAGTGGAGATAACGCCTAATTTTTCACTAGGTCATAATAATTCCCTTTGGGAAGAAGTGCTTTATCTTGAAACTAATTATTCCAGTTTTTGTTATATGGTTCATGCTTTTAAACTGCAGTTGTCTCAAACTTGTTTGATGCTGAATTTTGTAACATCAGATAATAACAGCCTGCCAAGATAATCCCATTAGACAGATTGTTGGAGCTGTTTTTACAAAAAGCATGTTGCTGAGCTGCCTCACAGCCTTTTCACATTAACCATATAAAACTGAGTGTACCTGATCACGTATTATCCCTTCTCAAAGTCATGTTACAGAAATTGTTTTTAAAAGAGGCTTTCAAACTAGTCCTTCAGGCATTTAAAAAATCTTCATATAAAAGTCCATTTCTTTAATACATAACAAACATTTTTCCTTTTAAAAAATCTCATTTTTAAGCCAAAATAAATTACAACTTGCTGAAATACCCTTGTTAATGGCTCAGTGCTTCTTTCAGATGCATGGAGCTATATATATATATATATATATTTTTTTTTTTTTTTTGCACATCTTCAGAAATTAAAGATACTAAAACTAAAGATACTAAAAACAAAATTCTAAAATGACATGAAGATACAACCCTGGCTCAGGGAATAGATCAAGCTTTAAGTCTTCAGGAATAAAAAACTGATACTCATCATCCCATCTATATAGTTTTATATATGTACATATTAACAATCTATTCAATGATTTTAAAAAAGGACAGACACTTCATAAAACTACTTCAAAACTCAGAGCATAAAAGTGTAAAGAAACAAAACAATGTACAATCTATCCCATTTGGCAATGTGTAAATTATGTTGAGAGAGAAAAACTTATCTACAAATATAACAAAACAAAAGGAAATGTGATCTAAGAAGTGCTCTCAGGTCCACAGCTCTTCAGTTCTTCCGAATTTGTAGATCAGAGTGCTAAAAGATATGAAAATAAATCATGAGGAAACAATGCATGGGAATGAGCAACAAAGAATTCATTTTCTAAATATGCTTTTGACAGGTACCTCCCTGGTTCCTTTGTACCAATTTCTAAACATAAAGACCTCAGTGGTGCTGGTCTGAATGTGCTTGTTTTGTAGAGCAATTTGTTGACCTTGATGGCTAAACTTGATTAAACATGCTTTCTTGAAGCCTGGAAAGTTATTAGATAGGAAACTTGTAAGGAATAGGGGAATTTCTCATAGTGACAGCATTAGGGCCCCTTTTAACTCTGGGTTTCTACAGCAACTGAAGAATCTTAAAACAGACCATGCTGTAATTCTTTGTACATTTTCCATGTAATTACTGTACCCGGAGGCCTGGCAAGGCCGCAGGCTCCTAGCAAAGTGCTAGGAATGTAGGAGTCAAAACAAGGCCAACGGTGCTCACGAATAGAGCTGAGAGCCTGAGGGAGACAAATTCCAAAAGCAAAAAAAAAAAAAAAAAATGCTGTCAAGGCAATGCACCTGGCGCCGAGGGAGTGAAATAGAAGGATCCGCTGAGTTTAGAGAGGTCAAGAAGGTCTTCCTGAGAAAGTGGCAGAACTGAGATCTAAAAGAAGAGTGGGAATGATTTCAGCGAAGTACGGCAGGGAAGGGGAGTGGGAGAGGAGCAGAGAGGTTGGGTACACTGGGACCAGAAACTGAGCTGCGGGCATGTTGGATGTGCTGGATTTGAAATGTCAGCCACCCAAGACACACGGTTCAGATGTGGAGACAGACGTCTGTGACTCCTCGGCATATATGCAGTAATCGAAGTCCTGAGCATAAAGGAGCTCACTTTAGAAGGAAAAGAGGCCCGGATTGGAGCCTTAAGAAACTTCAGAAGTGGGGGACCAGTGGGTGGGAGGGCCAGCTGCAAAGGAAGCAGAAGCAGAGTGGCTGCACCCCGGTACTGAGAGGAGGCGCCCAGCTGGCTGGTTAACTTGCCAGGCTCTGAGCAGAGCACACAGCTGATGTTGCAGCCAGTCCCCATGAGCGCAGGCCTTTCTATGTGCAAGGTTTCTGTTTGTCCAACTGTCAATTATGTGGTCTCATCTACCCCCACCAAGGGCTGAATCTGAATTTCAATTTGATCTCTAAACAGTGCCTGGAGCTCCTGGGTGGCTCAGTCAGGTAAGCATCTGCCTTTGGCCCAGGTCATGATCCCAGAGTCCTGGGATCGAGCCTCACACTGGGCTCCCTGCTCGGCAAGAAATCTGCTTCTCCCTCTCCCTCCACTGCTTCCCCTGCTTGTACTCTCTCTCTGTGTTAAATAAATAAAGAAATAAAAATCTTTTTTAAAAATAAATAAACAGTGCCTAAGATGTCTTCAGGAAAACTTAACTGTATTCCCCCAGAACGTTGTTGGTCACATGCCAAGAAACATGATCACAAGACAGCAGAAACTGTCAAACATCTTTCAAAGCCACAAGTGTCCAGGCCACGGCGCAGTAAGAGGGCTGAGCACAGCAGTCTCCCTAAACTGAGGGAATGGAGCTGAGAGTTCAGGGAGGCCCAAGGGGCTGGAATTTGGGAGGGAGAGTACAGACAGCTAGAGAGGGAGCACAGGAGATGCACAGGAGATGCGCAGGAGGCTCCCCTTGAGTCTTCTGCTGAGTACTGATCAGTAGATGAATGCGAAGCAACTACCCAGGGAAACGGAAGGAACCACTCCCAGAGCTGTCACAGGGCCGGGAAGACTTCACAGTCTCCCAAGTGGAGTGGGACACCTCAGAATACACGGCATGTGAAGGGCACTGCCTTAGTAAGGGGGCGCATCAGTCCTAGACTAGAGCTGCTCTAGTTCTGCCCTCCAAAGCTCACAAGCAAGACTCAAAAGGATCGAACTCTTCCCAAGTGACCTAAGTGCACCCAGAACAAAGCTCAAAAATGTTTAAAGGAATGTCAAAAAGTCCAGCCCCCCACCAGCTGCATGCAAAGAAGCAAATGGGAGGAAAGACACCGAAAATGAAGACAAAGTAGAAATAACAGGAAGAGCTCAGAACTGACACAATTCAAGGGACCCTGAAATGGTTATAAACATATGTCATATGCTCAAGAAGGTGGAGGAGAACATGAGCATGCTAAGAAATATGGAAAATCAAGCAAATGGAGATGAAACGCACATGTCTGAATTGACAGGTACATTGGATAGGAATGATTGCGGACACCGCAGAAGAGACTAGTGACCTTAAAGGATATAACAGTAGAAAGTATCCCAAATGATACACAGAGAGAAAATGAAAACAAAAACAAAAACAGAACAAAGCACTCGTGGGTGTGGGATGACTCAAGCAGACCGGGATACATGTAACTGGACTCCAGGGACAGTGGGATGGACAGAAAAAAAATCTTTGAAGAAGTAATGGCGAAAAGATTCCAAATTTGATGAAAACTAAACATACAGATCCAAGAAACTCAATGAACCCCCCAAAAGAATAAATATGCAGAAAATTACATCATAGCACATCATAATCAGATTAATATATGTGCTGCCAAAGGGAGCACCATAATCAGCTTGCTTAAAAACAGTGACAAAAACAAAGTTCTTCAAGGCTTATATTCTAATAATTTTGTGAGGTTGGGGGGGTATAAATTTATAAATGGATGCCTAAAATACTTATCTTTACGTTAAAAGACGTTCATTCTGAAAAGCATAGGATATGAGCTTAAAATATTTTTTTTTAAAGATTTTATTTATTTATTTGAGAGGGAGAGAATGAGAGAGAGAGCACAAGAGGGAAGAGGGTCAGAGGGAGAAGCAGACTTCCCGCTGAGCAGGGAGCCCGACGTGGGACTCGATCCCGGGACTCCAGGATCACGACCCAAGCCGAAGGCAGTCGCCCAACCAACTGAGCCACCCAGGTGCCCCGAGCTTAAAATATTTTTATTAGTAGGCTCCAATGTCGGGCTCAAACTCATGACCCTGAGATCAAGACTGGAGCTGAGATCAAGAGCCAAATGCTTGACTGAGCCACGTAGGCGCCCCACGAGCTTCATTTTAGGGTTTTTTTTTTTCAGAAGACTGCCCCTAAAAAATACTTCTAATATTTATTTTTATGTTTACTTTTAGTTTTCTTAAAAACGTAATCAAAAAATCCAATTTCCTAACCAGGTTTTGTATATGGCATGCATAATATGTATTAACTCTGATTTCTTTGTTTTTCTTTTTTTAATAAAGGTACCTGACACAGTGTTTTAACAGGCCATGGAAGTAGTCTGAGTTCAAGTCCCAACTCTGCAATGACTTGTCATTAAGTAGGCTCTGAGCCGTATTTCCTCACCTATAAAACGGGAACACCACCTGGTTGGTAAGTAGTCAGTATTTAAGACAATTACATGGGAATTGAAAAGGTGACATATACAAACCATCCAGCTGAGCTCTTAGCTCATAGCAGGACCCCAGTTAAATAGTTTATGTATGCCCTTATACAATAGTGGAATTTTCACCTTTTCAAAGAAGTTCTATACACTGTAACTAATTCAAGTGATTTATACATTCGATATGCTGCTCTTATAATGAAGTGACATTTCTGTAAATGTTTTAGGTGTGGTTAAGAAATTGGGCAACTGGCAGCAGCTCTCTGCCCACGGGTCCTGTCCCCGTGCCTTCATAAACCACCATTTTGCACCAAAAAAAAAAAAAATTAGGCAACTTACCTAAAAAATATAAGTGCATTTTGAAAAAACACAGCCAGTCCTGGATAAACATCAGTATCTGCACAAAGTGAAATGGATCAGAAGATTACACAAGGCAAACGGCAGTGACAAAGTATTTGCGCCACTCGTAATGACACGCTCTATATGTTATAAAATACGGCTATTATTCATTAATGCTAAGAAAGCTATAACGAAATTGAAGGAAGAAAATGTCAATCTCATTCTCCCAAAACAAAGGATTGTTCTCACTCTGGAAAAAAGACGGTGAACTTCATAGCTTTTCTTGTCTACAGTAATTGCTATGCTTGTAGCTGAGCCAGAACTGCTGAGGAAGCAGCAGCTCCTCCCCTTACTTTCCATGGTCCGTACAGCGCTCTCCCCTTTATCCACAGTTTCGCCTCCCGAGGTTTCACTTATCCGCCGTCAACCACCATGAAGAAGCAGACGATCGTCCTTCTGATGGATCATCATCAGGTCAACAGTAACCTAAGGCTACGTCACATGCCTACGTCACTCACCTCCCTCCATCTCATCACCCAGACGTGTTACCATCTCACATCATCACTGGAACAAGAAGGGTGAGTACAGTACAAGATATTTTGAACTCATTAGAGTATACTATTATAATTGTTCCATTTTATTATTAGTCATGTGGTTAATCTCTTCTTGTGCCTAATTTACAACTTAAACTTTATCACGGGTCCTTATGTATGGGGAAATCATAGTATAGCTAGGGTTCAGTACCATCCACGGTTTCAGACGCCTATGGGGGTCTTGGTACGTAACCCTCGCAGATAAGATGGGGGGGGAACTGCTGTATAGAAATATGAAATGTTAGAAAGGTACACATTAAATTCTTGATGATTTAATAGTCTGTACACTTATTTTCTTTCATGAATTCAGGAGTTTTATTGTGCAAATCTTACAGATACAGAAAGGATCATTTTAATTCTTCATCGTGTTTTTTCACTGAATCTCCCCTCAAAGAAAGTTACTATCTTCAAAGGAAGAGAAAAAAAAATTGGAAACTATTTAAATTTTTGTGGATTTTTAACTTTTATAAAACTATAACTGTCAATTAAAAATCCTAGACCTGATGAAAAAAAACCTTCCATTTTTTAGCTTTCGATATCATAGCGAACAATACAACAGCATGGTCAAGAGCTCCAAGTCTGAGACAGATCCCCGGATATGAATCCTAACTCTACCAAGTGACTAAATGTATGACCATGGGCAAATTATTTAACCTTATTATGCCCTTAGTTTCCTCATCGGTAAAATGGGCACTATAACAGCACCTACCCCACAGAGAGTGAGGAATGTATGACCACGTATAGTGCTTAGAACAGTACTTGGCCCATAAAGTGCTATATAAATGTTAGCTATTATTATTAGTAATAGGTCAAGAAAATCTGTACAGCAAAAGATCTGAAATATGTGTTAGAAATGCTCTCTGAAGTAAAAGCATATTCAGTTTATAAACAGAAAAGTATATATAATGAGTATTGCCGTAGGAATACAAAGATGAAATCCCTAATTGAGAAATTTCTCAATGTGTACTAGTTCTTTAAAAATTAAAATACAACCAATGAGTGCACAACATATACAAACGTTAATACTTCCCTACGCACCTTCCAGAAATGATAATTTATACCCATTTTCTTAAGAGAAACCAGAAAGTTTCACCTGTTGCTTGAAGTAACAAAGCAGACTTTCCAAGGAGATCAGTAATAGCACTTAAGAGTCAGGGATAGAGTGAGGTTAAGACACACTTCCCTATATGATTCCATTTATATGAAATAGGCAAATCTACAGACAGAAAGTAGCTTAGTGGCTGCCTCGGACTGCTAAAGAAAGGTAATGGGAAGTGACTGCTAATGGGTAAGGGGTTTCTTTTTGGGGTAATAAAATGTTCTAAAAGCAGATTGTGTGAGGTGCCTCGGTGGTTCAGTTGGTTAAGCGTCTGACTTCGGCTCAGAACATGATCTCAAGGTCCTGGGATCAAGCCCCATATAGGGCTCCATACTCAGCGGGGAGCCTGCTTGTCCCTCTGCCCCTCCCCCAACTCATACGCTCTCTCTCAAATAAAATCTTTAAAAAAATAAAATTGGATTGTGTGATGGTAGCATAACTCTAAATATACTAAAAACATTGAAATATACACTTTAAATGGAAATTACATCTCAATAAAGCTGTTTTTAAAAAAGCACTTTCAGGGGCGCCTGGGTGGCTCAGTCAGTTAAGCATCTGCCCTCGGCTCAGGTTATGATCCTGGAGTCCTGGGATCGAGTCCCGCACTGGGCTCCCTGCTCAGAGGGGAGCTTGCTTCTCCTCTCCCTCTGCCTGACCCTCCCCCTGCTTGTGCTCTCTCTGTCAAATAAATAAATAAAATCTTTAAAAAAAAAAAAAGCACTTTCCTTCACGAGCTTCATACTAGAACCGTGTACTCCGTTAGTATTTTTAATAACTAAAATAACACTTGATTTATTTTTAAGTAATCATTACACCCAATGTGGGGGTCTCAAACTCACAACCCTGAGGTCAAGAGTTGCACACCCTCCCGACTGAGCCAGCCAAGCACCCCTAAAATAACACATTTTAGATACACTTGATGAGCAGTATTATTTAAACAGTAGCCAACCACTTGTACGAACTTATTTTGTGCCAAGTGAAAAACAAGTTTCCGAAGATTGAACTAGGAACTGAAGGGGTCCTATAAGAGTATTAAAAGGTCAGCTGTGGGTAAGGACAAGGAGACATGACAGTTAAGCAGAGTGACAAAGAGATTCTGAGGGTAGAGGGGTCAGAAGATAAATAAGTGGTGTTACGTGTTATCTGAAATAGACTCCTGTCTTCGGAGTGAAGGGAGAGAAACGGGTTCTTCTGGGACTGGGTGCTGCCTCTCCACCCCACCCTGGAGGAAAGCTATGGTGCCTGGAGGAGCCGCTCAGAACAGAGCACTGAGAGCTCACGCCACTGAGTGGAGTGAGCATCAAGTTTCTACATGAAGGTTACACACACATGTTCAGTCTTACCCCTAAAAACCTCCCCTGCACCTATGCCTGAAAAATTCCAGGCTGGGTTGGAGAGAGGAGGTATCAGTGGAAAGATATCGGGGTTCACACCCGTGAGCAGAAACCCTTGAGGCAAAGTATGTTTTGGAATTCAAAAATTTGCACATTTAAGAATGGTTAACACAGGGCATAAATATTACAGAGCACCCCAGCTCTGTTTGGACCAGCATCCACAATCAAATACAACCAACATTCCAGCAAGAAAATACGCGAATACTTATTCAATGGAATAAAGACCATAAGGAGCCCCCTGTCAACTTCGGTCAGGTTTTGCTGCCAAGCTGATTATGAAAAACCTGACTTTCAGCACTTTGTGGATTTTAGAATTACGTATAAGGTACTGCAGATCTGTACAGGCTTCTCACTTTACCACCTACAACCCTCAGTAAACGGACCTCTGGTATAGAGCCTGGCTGTCCAGGGTAAGGAAGGATATCAGACACTCTAAGATGGCCAGTTACCTGGTCTTGTCGGTGGCTTAGATTCCACAACCAGGCTATTCCACTGCAATCAAGGACCCCACGGAGAAGTTTTATTAAACAACTTACGTATCTTCAAGCTAAGTGAATAGTTACACTAAATTTTACTCCAAGTGGAGTTGACGGACTAAGCTAAATGTGAAAGACATATCTGAGTCTCTATGAAATAAAAGAGGATAAATACTTACTTTGGGTAACATATGCACCAAAAAGAATCCACATGGAAGCAATAAGTGACCCAAACATCAACATGAAACCAATGAAGAGCCAAACTCGAGCACCTGCATGAAGAATAGGCTTTACGATTTCGCTCATTTTTGCAGCTGTCCAAAGAATGCATTAACATTGGAAACACTATTAACCTAATACATGGTATGCAGCATATCAAAGACAGTCACATATTTGCATACACCTGCTATAACAATGAACTGAATGAAGATTTAAAAAATGAACAATTAAAGGGGTTAAGCCATACTTGGGAAGAGAAAAAAGGAGAATCACCTTTCTGTGGGCTAGAGAAACTAATACCCTGGCAAACTAGGCTAGGGGAGCTTCTAAGTAATTCCATGACTAAATTGAGTAATTGATTAATTAAGTCCTAAAGTCATCATTAGCTTTGCAGGAGGAGTAACCTGGACTCCAAGAGCCATTGATTTTAAATAATAACATTTTACTTATAGACTATAGTAAAACATGACTAAAGTAGTACTTCTGGCGGTAACTTTAACTTCGTTAAGGACTTAAATAACACCAAAACTTTTTTTCAAAGTTAATAAAAAAAATTTTATGTAATCCTAACTAGTCCTATATAAAAGGACTTTTTTCTCCTGCTGACAAATCCCTCTCTGCCAGTGCACTTAAAACTCAAAGTGCCTTTACCTGTTCTTCCCAAACAGCCGCTTTCATAGCTGTCCCCCCTCACCTGAGCGTTGGACACAGCATTTATCCTGGAACAACACAAAATCATCTCATAAGCTCACATGCTGCTAAACCAGTCGCAGATATTTACATATCATTTAAAGAGAAACATTTCCGAATTAAAGTCAGTCTGAAAAACAAACTGAGGGTTCTAGAGGGGAGTGGGATGGGAGGATGGGTTAGCCTGGTGATGGGTATTAAAGAGGGCACGTTCTGCACGGAGCACTGGGTGTTATACACAAATAATCATGGAACACAACATCAAAAACTAACGATGTAATGTATGGTGATTAACGTAACATAATAAGAAAAAGATTTAAAAAAAGTCAGTCTGAATAACTGAACATATCTTTTAACTTAACGGATATCCTAGTGGATAGAAACGTTACTCTCTACCTAAACACCCAGAAAACATACTTAATTTTAAGAAAATTACTATCACTTGTCTCCAGAGATTATGAAAGAGGGGCCAATTTTCTGATTTCTTTGCCTATTTTATATTTATACACAAATGACTCAGGGTGAGTCATATTTTAAGGTTCTCATTATAATCAAGAGTTAAGTTCCTCTCTGTGTTAAAAGTCAAGTGATTTTCTCTGATCCATTTCTCAAAGTCACACATTTGATCTCTATATAATAAACAGGCTCACTTTACTCAGCCTCTCTTGCCATTTTTGTTAGAGCAAGATGCGTTTACAGTAGAAATGTAGCCTCTTCTCAGCATCCTTAATGGATGTAAGTAGTTCCATCTTCTACAATTTAACTTTTTTTGAAATATCTTATTTATTTTTAGAGAGAGAGAGAGAGAGAGAATGCACAAGCAGGGTGGGGAGGGGCAGGGGGAAAGGAAAGAGAACCTTAAGCAGGCTCTGTGTCCACCGTGGAGCCCAACAGGGGGCTCAATTTCATGACTCTGAGATCATGACCCGAGCCAAAATCAAGAGTCAGACATTTAACAGACTAAGCCACCCAGGTGCCCACACAATTTAACTTTTATAACTCTTAACAGCATAAGGAAATTACATAATCTTAATATTTTAACATAGTCCTTAAAATAAAAGATAATCCACAGAAAGTTTCCAAACTCTTTCATGAAATGAGATTTAACAGATAAACCCAAAAATGATTTAATAAAAAAGAAGAGTCATAGCCAATCTCATTAGAGGCCAATCCTGCCCTCCCCCCAGCTACTAGCAAACACATTCAAACAACACATTAAAAAAAAAAATTATACTCCATGCTAAAAGTTCTGTGTTACAATACTCAGGGAATGATTCACTACTAAAAAGAAATCTAGAAATGTAACATATTTCATTAAATCTAAGATGCCACTGATTTTTTAAGATGCATGAATATTTTTTTTACCAAGAAAGAAAAAAATATCAATTGGGGAGGCGCCTGGGTGGTTCAGTCGGTTGAGCATCCAACTCTGTCTCAAGCAGATTCCCAGCTGAGCACAGAGCCCAAAGCAGGGCCTGATCTCACAACCCTGAGATCATGACCTGAGCCGAAATCAAGAGTTGCATGCTTAACCGACTGAGCCACCCAGACGTCCCTCTCTCAAATTAAAAAAAAAAAAAAAAGTTCTCTCCCTCCCTCTCCCTCTTAAAAAAAAAAATTATATATATATAAAATCAATTGTAATTATAAGGTAATACTGACTATAACAAGCACCCACATTGAGGCACCTGGGTGGCTCAGTTGGTTGAGCATCTGCCTTCAGCTCAGGTCATGATCCCAGTGTCCTGGGATCGAGCCCTGCGTCGGGCTCCCTGCTCAGCGGGGAGCCTGCTTCTCCCTTTCCCTCTCCCTCTGTTGCTCCCCCTGCTTGTGCTCTCTCTCTGTCAAATAAATAAAATCTTAAAAAAAAAAAAAGAGAATCACCCTCATATTCAGAGATATCGAAATACAAAAAATAATCTCGGGACTGATAAAATACAGTGACTGACCGGCTTAACAACAGTTTAAGAAGAAAAATCACATGATAATCTTTACAGATGCTAAAAAGATATGTGACTAAATTCAACACTCATTCTTGATTAAAAAAACTTAATATAATGGGGAAAAATATATATATATTTATCATGTTAAAGAAGAATCCATCAATTAAATTAAAAGGTTACTCTAAATAGCATTAAACTCTAAGGAAAACATGTTTTTTCGGAAAATGATCTTGAATTAAGAATCACCTTCATACTTACATGAAGAAAGCCAATGTGGAGAACACGCCACACGTGTGAAAGGCATGGTTCAACTGCTCTGGCTTAGGGTACACCACGGCGGCATCAATCATTATCCACCAACCTGTAAAAAACTGGCACAAGAGCCCAAGTCATTAAAATAACACTAACAACTGGCTAAGCATGAAGTTACTTGCTCTTTAATATTCCTATATTTCTACAGACCATATAAATGAAACATATTTCTAGTCTGAGTTCTGGATGTGGAAATAAAAAAAAATAAGAATCCCTTGTTTACTTACTCTTGATAGCATTTGAGGTGAACTTACCTAATCAAATCTGTGTAACATTCTGAAGTTCTGCTCTCAATGCAAGATAAAAAATCTGTTATCTAGAACGAATTATCTGCTTCTTTTGCCCACCATAATTACATGCACTGAAGCTCTCTCTTTTTTAAAAGATTTTATTTATTTGAGAGAGAGAGAGAGAGCGAGGGCCCGTGCCCAAGAGCATGGGGAGGGGCAAAGGGAGAGAGAATATCCCAAGCCAACTCCCGGCTGAGCACAGAGCCCAACGCTGGGTCTGATTTCATGACCCTGAGATCATGACCTGAGCCAAAATCAAGAGTTGAATGCTTAACCGACTGAGCCACTCAGGCGCCCCTGAACCTCTCTTAACTAACCTCCAGCTAACCAGCTCCTGATTACTTGATGTGTTTCATTCTCTCCAGAGAACATTCCTTCTTAATATGCCCAAGCTCTTCTGCATCCACAAATGAGTTGTATGCTTACCAAGGGTCAGCTGTCATGTCTCCAAAACTATTTAAGCCTGCCAAGGTTTTAATCGATTATGTAGTTTGATTAAATAGTGTGTAACTGACTGAACATGAGTTTGTAAAATGTCATGTTTCTCTATAAACTAAACTGAAAAGACTTCGAGAAACTGCTAAAGAATTTCAAGGACAAATTAAGTGCAGGTAAAAGGACCACAAAGAGTAAAAAAAAAAAAAAAAAAAAAAATAGAAGCTTCACAACTATCTTTAATTCCTGCTCTGGGTTATTTTTTTTTTTCCCTACTGGACTTCAAGTACAGAACTGTATACTGAAAGAGATACATTTTTAAAATGTAATCGATACTGAAATTTGCTTCAGAAACACAGTGATGGCAGGGAATGGATGATGGACCGCTAACGCAAGACGGGTCATGATTTGTTTTGAAGCTGGGTTGTATGAACGTGGGACGAGCAGGGCTCCTTACACCATTCTATTTTTGTTGACTGTATATGCGCAACATGTTTTACAATAAAAAGTTGAAAAAGAAAAAAATGTCCAGAAGAAGATGAAGCAAGAGTTTCCTCCACAGACTTCTTGGTTTCACTCCCCCTCAGAGCTGCCGCTGGGGATAGGGGGCTGGCATCCCTTCCCTGGAGCATTGCAGGGTTTCAGTTCTAACACAGCCTCGGGTCCCTACTGCTGTCTACACATCCTGAATCTTGCTGAGTCACAACACTATTGGTTATCAAATTCTGAGCCTCTGATGAGCTTACCGGACTCAGACATATTGTATCATTAGCTTAAAAATGCTACTGCTTATGATAATTGTATTATCACTTGAAATGAAGAAAAGATATTAAGCTTAACAAATTTACAAAGTCAAACGAACCCAGGGCCTACCATGTTTTGTTCAGTCATACCTAGAACTCTAATTGTTCATACAAGGTAACGGTGAAATAAACAGTTCTGAAAGGGTATTCATGGTCCAAAGGAATCGACATTAATTTTCAGGGCAAAGCATGAGGCAGCAAGGTCACCGACCAGGCTTTTTCCCTTACCAATATGCCTGCCACCACAGAAGCCACGGCATTTCTTCTCTCACTCCAGTCAATACATTCGCATTCTGGCCAACGGAAATTATCGAGGAAGCCTGCCATTTTCACCCCGTAAGCATGGATTTTTCATTAAACTCTGTATTCTACAAATAAAGACAAAAAATGATCACTCTGAGGAAATGGTTTTAAGAAGTGAAATATCTCTTCCTTTCTTAAGATCTTAAACAGAAATTTGCTTTCGGTCCAAACCTAGAGTTAAGGAGAAAAATTAAAATACTTCGATGAGTACCTATTGACAGGTATGTAGGACTCTGTTGGGACACAAGGGGGAGCTTACTATTTACCAAATGAGCCTGCTGCTTTTAAAACGTCTGCAAATTCCTTGACACTTCCACTTCACTGAGAAATCAATCCATGTCCCTCCCCTTGAATTCAGGCCAACAATAAAAACTGGCTGGGCAATAGTGGAGGAAGGGATGCTATGTAACTTCTGCCATACAACTTCTAGGACTAGATAGTAAAAGGCAATGCAGCTTGTAGCTGCTTCTCTGGAACACTGGTACCAGAGTTCTGGGTTGTCATGTAAGAAATCCAAGGTCACAATGCTGTGAGGAGACCATGTATAGGTGCTCTGGCCCACAGTTCCCAGCCAACAGCTAGCCTCCCCTGCCAGAGGTGAGTAGCCACTTCTAGGTGACTGGTGTGCCAGCTACCACACCCCATCTGGTACCCAGACTTCTGGCTTTACACAATGAATCCCCAGATATATGGAGCAGAGACACCATCCTAGCTGTCTGTGCCCTTTACCAATTCCTGACCCACAGTAAACCATAAGCATAATAAAAGGGCTGTTTTAAACTACTAAGTTTTGGAGTTATCAGGAATGCAGCACTCAATAACTAGAAGGAGAAAAATCATGTGCATAAAGAACTATAAGGGTACAACATGTGAGAATTTTCTAAAAAGGCACATTCAGATGAGGTGATCCAGGAACACCTTAAATTCCAAAACTATTTGAAAGCACTGAAGAGTGCTGAAAAGCCGGCAGAAACTGGAGGGAATTTACCCTTGAAAGAAAACACAATGAGTAAGACCCGCTTTCATACAGCTTTTTCCCCTGAAGAACCCCCTAGCCTCCCACTCCCAGCCCAGTTGAGTCTCTGTGGTGCATCGTGGCTAAAACTTGAGCAAAAATGCCAGTCTTTTTGGTGTGAGGTGTAAGAGGATGGAGTTCAGGATTAGAATAGCTGGGAACTGAGGAGGAAATCTTGGAAAGGGGTGAGTTACAGGAAGGAGCCCCAAACACCTTAATATAAACTCTCTTTAAATATCTGACTAACCCCCCAAACTCAACTCCCAAGAAACTCAGCAGGGGGAAAAAAATTAGCTGGAAGGCTAAAAGAACTAAGCAGAGTTCCCCTGTGCCCACTGCAAGATATTTTAGAGTTTGAGTTCCACCAAGTCAGAGATCAGTAAACACCTTGGCATTACTCTAATAAGGTGTAAAACCAAGTGTCTATAATTTCAAGGTGATCAGCCAGCATTTTATCCACCTGTTAGAACAAAAACTGACACCCTTCTGATGAAGATAACTGAATTGAGAGTGTCTATAATGTATCATCCACAATGTCTAATATGTAGTAAAAAATTATTAGACATTCACAGCAGGAACAATGTGATCTATTTTCAAGGACTAAAGAAAAAGAAGTCAATAGAAATAGACCCCAAAATGACTCAGATATTGAAATTAGCAGACAAGGACTTTAAAGCTACCAATATAAACCATTCAAAGACTTAAAGGAACATGGTCCAAATAACTAAACTGATGAAGGATCTCAGTGGACAATTTTTACTGTAAATTTTAAAACTGAAAACTATAATCTGAAATTTTAAATTAACTAAATGGGCTTAATAGGAGATTAGAGACAGGAGTAGAAAAGGGTAGTAAACTTGAAGAAAGATCAGAAGAAATTATCCAGTCTAAAGAACAGGGTTTTGTTTTTTTTTTTTAAGGGATATTTTTTCTAAGGAAAAAAAATGAACAGAGCCTTGGCAAACTAAGGATCACTAGTAACTGATCCAATATATGTTTAACTGGGTCCCAGAAAAAGACAGAAGGAGGAAAAAAATATTTGAAGAAATAATGGCCAATAATTTCCCAAGTTTGATGATAAATATTAATTTACAAATCCAGGAAGCTCAGCAAACTCCAAAGAGGTTAAACAGAGAAAATATCATATTGCTGAAAATCAGAAATAAAAGAAACACTTGACATAGTTTTAGGGGGAAAAAAATCAACTTATCACAATGACATTTCAACAGAGGCCAGGATAGTGAAAAGAATTTAAGTGCTTTTTTTTTTTTTAAGTAATCAATCCCAGTATCCAGTGAAAATATTCTTCAGAAGAGAGCATGATAGGGGCCCCTGGGTGGCTCAGCCAGTTAAGCATCCAACTCTTGTTTCAACTCAGGTCATGATCTCAGGGTCATGAGATCAGCCCGAGTTGGGCTCCAAGCTGAGCAGGGAGCCTGCTTAAGATTCTCTCCCTCTGCTCGCCACCCCCCCCCCCCACCTAGTGCATTCTCTCTCTTTCTCTCAAAATAAATAAATATTTTTTAAAAGGGAGCATGACAGCCATTCTACTACCTATCTACCCAAGAGAAATAAAAAGACACACGTATCTACCCAAGAGAAATAAAAAGACACACGTACACAAAAAGCCTGAACACAGATGTTGACAGCAGCATTAGTCATACTAGCCAAGAAGTACAGCAATCTAACATACATCAACTGATGAACGGATACATAAAATGTGGCATATCATACAATGGAATACAGATTCAGTGATAAAAGGGAATGAAGTACTGATACATGCCACAACAGAGGGGAACCTCAAACACATTATGCTAATCTTGTATGATTCCATTTATGTGAAATGTCCAGATGAGGCAAATCTATAGACAGAAAATAAATGTGTGGTTGCCTAGTGACAGTGGGGGAGAGTGGAATAGGGAGTCACTGCTAATGGGCACAAGGTTCTAAAATTACAGACCATCAAAGGGGAGGGGAAGAGACAGAGAGACCAAGAAATAGACCATTAACTACAGAGAACTGATGGTCACCAGAGGAGAGGTGGGTGGGGGGAAAGGTGAAATAAGTGATGAGGATTACAGAGGGCACTTGTCATGATGAGCACTGGATGTTGTATGGAAGTGTTGAATCACTAAATTGTACACCTGAAACTAACAGTACACTGTATGTTAACAAAAGAATATAAATAAAAACTTAAAAAAAGAAAATAAGACTGTGGTGATGATTGCACAACTCTAAATATACGAAGAAAACATTGAATTGTACACTTAAAATAGGTGAATGTTATCATATGTATATCTCAATAAAGCTTTTTTATAAAAATGAGGATAAAATAAAAATATTTTCAGGTAAACAAAACTGAGATAATTCATCACTAGATCTGCACTAAAAATAATGCTAAAGGAAATTCTTCAGGCTGAAGGGAAATGATGCCAGACGAATCTCAGATCTGCAGGGAGAAATGCAGAAAACCAGAAATGATCAATATGTGGGTAAACATAAAAGATGATCTTTTCTTCTTTTACTTAAAAGATAACTATGTAAAGCAAAAATTATAACTGTATGGCATGTCCACAAAGATGAACTTATTTCTAAACAGTATGTTAGTTATATCTTCAAATAATATGCTTCAATATGGATTGAGGTGAAATACCTCTAAATTTAAAGTAATGTGTCCAATTATTCTGAAAAATAAATACAATTTATTACAATAAATTATATATTATACTTTATTATAAATACAATATACTATAGAAGGTCCAAACACTGGAAACACAGGCTGGGAGACGATATTTGCAAAACAAATATCTGACAAAGGATTTGGATCTATAATATAGAAAGAACTAAACATTAGTAATAACAAGATAAAATATAGGCAATAAAAAGTATAAAAGACTTGGGCGCCTGGGTGGCTCAGTTGGTTAAGCGACTGCCTTCGGCTCAGATCATGATCCCGGGGTCCTGGATCGAGTTCCTCACTGGGCTCCCCTTGCTCTGTGGGGAGCCTGCTTCTCCCTCTGCCTCTGCCTGTCACTCTCCCTGCTTTTGTGCTTTCTCTCTCTCTAATAAATAAATAAAATCTTATTTTAAAAAAAAGGACAAAAGACTTGAGCAAACTTGAAATAGGCAAAAGACTAAAAAAGACAATGACAAGAAGCACATAAGGTATATTCAACATTATCAGTCATCAGGGAAGTGCAAATTAATGAAATATAACATCTCACATCCACTAGAACAGCTAAAATTTAAAAGATTGACAACTCTAAATGTGGGTGAGGTTGTAGAACAAGTGGAAATTTCATATATTTCTGGTGGCAGTTTCTTATAAAGTTAAAAATAAACCTCCCTATAACCCAGCAATTCCATTCCTAGGTATTTGCCAAGGGAAGTAAAAACATATCCACGCACAAAAAAGACTTAGAGAAGAAAGTTTTTAGCAGTTTTATTCATAATAGCCCCAAACCGAAATAATCTAAATGCTCATCAACAGATGGATGGATAAACAAGTTATGATCGAGGGGCGCCTGGGTGGCTCAGTTGGTTAAGCATCTGCCTTCAGCTCAGGTCATGATCCTGGGGCCCTGGGATCGAGCTCAGCAGGGAGCCTGCTTCTCCCTCTCCCTCTGCTCCACCCCCACCCCTGCTTGCGCTCTCTATCTCTTGCTCTCTCTCAAATAAATAAATAAAATCCTTAAAAACAAAAAATAAGTTATGATTGATTCATACAATGGAATACTGTTCTGCAACAAAAAAGCATGAACTGATAAATACAACCACACAGGGAAAAAAAAAAAGTAAGCCCTCAAAGACATGATTTAAGTGAAAGAAGGCAGACACAAAAGAGTATATACTGGGGGCACATGGGTGGCTCAGTTAAGCGTCTGCCTTCAGCCCAGGTCATGATTCCGGGGTCCTGGGATGGAGCCCCGCATCGGGCTCCCTGCTCAGAGGGAAGCCTGCTCCTCCCTCTCCCACTCCCCACTGCTTGTGTTGTGGTGTGTGTGTGTGTATGTGTCTGTCTCACTCTGTCAAAAAAAATAAAATCTTAAAAAAAAAGTATATGCTGTATAATTCCATTTAAATGCAGCTTAAGAAGAGTAAAATTGGTCGACAGTCCCAGAAATCAGAACAGTGTTTGCCTACAGGGGGTAAGGACTGACTACCAGGGAACTTCTGGTGGGGGCGGTGATGGAAATGTTCTATATCTTAATTGGGATAATGGTTGTACAGGTACATACATTTATCAAAAGTCACTGAAGTGTACACTTAAGACCTGTGTATTTTACAGTATGTAAATTTTACTCACAAAATGTTTTTAGAAGTTTATCATTCAGATATGCTTTAGCTACACTGAAGTCCTGCACATTTTATCACTATTCTACAGATATGATAATGAATTATCATCAAAGATTAAATATTAACTGGTTAATAGGGAAGGGAAGGTCACCATGAATTTAAGACAATGTCTGAAGTTAAAAGTCTTATTTCCAATTATAAAGTTCATTTCCCATATATTAACCTAATTATAAATAGTTCTAAAGCAGAAAATATATAGCTATTTGCATACAATGATTTCTGAAATGTCATGATCTCCTCCCTTCTGGGGCTTAAACTGGAGGGTCAGGGATGGAGTGAGGCAGAGAAACATCGAAGTAATACAAATAATTACTATGGAGGAAACGTGCAGGATCCTAACAGGGAATAAAGGGGAGACCTGTTTTAGAAAGGGTGATTGGGGGGCGCCTGGGTGGCTCAGATGGTTAAGCGTCTGCCTTCGGTTCGGGTCGTGATCCCGGGGTCCTGGAATCGAGCCCCACATCGGGCTCCTGGCTCCGCGGGGAGCCTGTTCTCCCTCTGCCTCTCCCCCTGCTCGTGCTCTCTCTATCTCTGTGTCTCGAATGAATAAATAAAAATCTTAAAAAAAAAAAAAGATGATTGGGGAAAGCCTCTATGAAGAGGTAACACTTGCTAAAATCTTAAAACATACTAAAATTTAAAAGCTGAGTAAAGTTAATTAGATTAAGAAGCAACAAAAGAGATCGAGGAGGGCAAGGGAAAATTATATACAAAGCCCCTAGGTCCCTTTGGTACCAGCAAGGAAGAATTACCTGGTACCAAAGAGATTCAGGACACAGTTAAGTTAGTGAAGCAGGTTGGCTGGGAGTAAGTTTGGAGAGCGACAGGTAAGGCTGGATCACAGATTAACCCTGACCTCGCGAGGGATCTGGGTTTCACAGCCCTAACAGGAAACCAGACGAAGAGCTTTAAGGTGAAAAGGAGCCAAGGCCACCAGGGGCCCAGTCGCTATGGTAAACATTTAGGAGAGGAAAGGGAGGGAGAAGGCTAGTCTATTAAGAACGAACCCTCTCGGGCGCCTGGGTCGGCTCAGTTGGTTAAGCGACTGCCTTCAGCTCAGGTCATGATCCTGGAGTCCCAGGATCGAGTCCTGCATCGGGCTCCCTGCTCGGCGAGGAGCCTGCTTCTCCCTCTGACCCTCTCCCCTCTCATGTACTCTCTCTCTCTCATTCTCACTCTCTCAAATAAAAAAATCTTTAAAAAAAAAAAGAACGAACCCTCTCAACTGGGAAGAATGCCTTTCACAGGAGCTTTATTGTTGACAGTCACCAAAAGATAAGCATATTTTATCATGACACAGTGTTGATGTAACATAAACTGACAATACTCCGAACACTGGCTCCCTGGCTTAAAGTGGAAACAAGTACACAATACTTAATATAACAAGCCTTTGGAAACTCAATGAAGGCAAAGACTACTCGGAGAAAACCTAAATGTTCAATTATAGAATAAACAGTTCAGCAAAATACTTTACTTAATGCAAACGTTAAAAAATCTATTTCTGAGGGCGCCTGGGTGGCTCAGTTGGTTAGGCGACTGCCTTCGGCTCAGGTCATGATCCTGGAGTCCCGGGGTCGAGTCCTGCATCGGGCTCCCTCCTCAGCGGGGAGTCTGCTTCTCCCTCTGACCCTCTTCCCTCTCATGCTCTCTCTCATGCTCTCTCTCTCAAATAAATAAATAAAATCTTAAAAAAAAAAATCTATTTCTGAAAAACATTTAATGGCACAAGTGAATGGTAATGGTTAATACTAAGTGAAAAAAGTAAGGTTATTAAAACTGTATGTATAGCATTATTTCCTTTTTCAAAAAAAGAACTACCAATCTACATATAAAAACACATACATAAGTAGAAATACCAGAAGAACAAACACCAACACTTTTATAATATTATTATATATATGGGTGATAGGACTGCATGTTTGTTTTGTTTTTTGTCTATCTTCAAAGTTTGCAGCTCTTAGCATGAATTACTTTTTAAATACAAAAATTTCAAAAGTTTCAAAAGTTATCATAATTAACACAATGAAGTGCTGATTCTTCTTGCCTGTTGAGAAACCTCTTTGTATAATGTAATGTGTCTGTAACTGCTTTTAATAAAATTAGGACTTTTTGGAGGTCAAGGAAATTATTGGTAGGTTCTCCCACAAAACTGACCCTGGTACCAAGTGAAAAACAAAACAAAACAAAACAAAATTAGTGAACTGAACTAATGGATTACTGGTCCAACCCACAAGTCTTATAATATATTAGATAGCAATTATTCCCATTACTAAGAGAGGCAACTCTTTATAAAAGGAAACAGGAATCCTTTTCAGAGGGCATTTTAAATGATTCAACTGCCAAAATTTCATTTCCAAAAACTCAGTTTAGGAAACCCAAGGACACTTGCAAAAGCAAGAGGAGAAAACAACTACACACTTCAACATACAAACGCAGTCTGAGAAATTTCTGTATGCATCAAAGTCCCAAATAACATCTAATTCAGAAATGTTCCCATTAATCAAATTTCTGCACTACCATCTGTCTGTTCTGCCATCTTTCCACTTTGTTAAATGCTACTAGTGTTAGGCACTGAGTATATAAAAACGATTAAGGCAATCAATGTAGAGAACAGTCTAGTTAGGAACATTGTCAGAACATTGTAATTGCATTGCAATATGGGCCATAACACACACACATTATGAGCTGTAGTGTGAAAGTGCTACAACATAAACATGAAATAAAGTGTCAAAGGATAGTACTTGCCAGGAAGAGCTGAGGGAAGTTTGACAGAGGAAGAGCAAACTTAGCTGGGTTTTGAAGCATGAATAAGAGTTTGACAGATGAAAAAGAAGGAAGAAAATTCTGGGCTTGTAAGTAGGGAAGTGACAAGATCATCTCTGTAATTTAGGAAGATAATGCTGGCAGCAACCGTGTGGAGGAGGGAGGGAATAAGGACGCACACAGAAGCCACACTGGTACAAGCCAAGGTACGAGGTTCTTATCTGAGGACTACCAAAGGGGCATTATCAACAGGCAGGGAGAAGCTAAGAATGACAATGGCTGGATGCCTGGCGGATGGTGAGACACCATTAGCCAAAACAGGAAAGGGAGAATGGGAGAGGAGAATCTGAGCATAATGTATTTGAAAGGACTAAAGAACATTCAGGTAGAAAATACCTAAGACAGATGTACGGGAACCACTGAAAGAGTTGCTTAAGACAGAAATACAGATTAGAAGCTCAGAGTAGTTCAGAGGTAACTGAAGTCACAGGGCAGTTGAGGCATCTCAGGTAGAAGATGTGGAGGAGGGCTGAGGTCTGAGTCAGTGTCCGTCTCTGATGGCTGTCCTGTCTGCCCTGAATCACTGTATGCAGGCACTACAGCAGACCTGTGGGTAGGGTGGCATTTAATCAGCACAAAACCCCTCTAGAGCGTGTGCTGAATATTTACAGAACACCTCCTACGAGCAAGGCAGGGTGGGGAAAATACAGATAAATAAGACAGCCCTCATCATCAGAGAAATCAATTAACATTGTTACATTAAATTATAATTTGTATCATTTAAAAAATCCATTGCAAAAAAATCAGATTAATAAAAAACAAAATATAAATACCATTCAAGATCCTTGCTCTACATAGCCAGAGCAGAACAAGTTGACTTAAATGAAACAAAAATAAAACCTCTGTCTTCCCCACTCTTACCAGTACTGCTATTAGTTACAGGATGCGTACAGGTGCTAGGCTCTTTACAGACCACTCCATTCCAACCTCAGAAAAACCCTATTCATGGGACTATTGCCTTCAATCCTCACAAATGCTCTAAGGCAGTCCCTAATATTATCTCCTATCACTGAAAAGGTTTAGAGAATGGTTAACACTGCTAGCAAGGAGGAAAGTTGGGATTGCCAGTGAAGTTCCTTCAGATCTAGTCCACAATTCTGTGCTTGTGACCATTACAACACTATACTGCCAGTCGTCATCAGAGAGTTTCACAGTATTTCCCCCATTTCAGGTTTCATAAAGAGAAAATTATTGTTCCACTGCCTGTGGTGAGGAGACCAAGAAGAACAAGATAGAAGAGGAACAGACTGAATTTAGAGGAACCCTGTGATCATCTGGAAATAAAAGAAAGCAGTCCGATGAGGTCTACAATGATTGTGGTGATTGCTGCTGATTCAAATCTTGCCAAAGGAGTATGAGGAATAGCTTCTCTTCTTGGTTTGCTATAAACCTGGTTTCTAGACACTCACAGTGTGAATATTTTATAGGCCTTAAAATCCAACAGTATGAATTATTCAGAGATGTAAGTACTTCTGGAAAAGACGTTTTATATACTTTATCTCAGGGAAGGCTTATTTGCCTTCTGACCTATAAATCACATATAACAAGAATAAAATGTAGTAAGTACAACCAACTGTGGTGAAAGGCTTAAATCTAAAACCAAAGTAAAGGACAGGGAGCATAGATTTTTTTCAAGAGACTTTAATTTTATAACTGTATAATCTCCCCCAGTAATATCCTTGTTAACAACTTTTAATTATTCACAGTGTGGGTTATTGGCAAATCCTCCCCTCCACCACTTCTCTATACAGTTGATTTGCAGACTGAAATAGCCAATCCTAGATCCATACATCCAATTACCTGCAAGACATCCCCTGGCTGTCTCAAAGTCACCTCAAAAATCAACATATCGGGACCTGAGTTCATGATCTCCTCCTCCAAACCTGACCCCCTTCTGGGATTCCCTACAATGAATGAATCATCACTCATCCAGCTTTACGAGCTAGAAACCCAGGTGTCATCCCTGCTTTTTCTTTCTTCCCTCTCACATCCAGTGCATCACCTGAGTATGCCTCCTAAGTTTGCTCCACCTCCACCACCTGACCCGAGTACTGTCCAACTACCACCGCCTCCCAACTGATACAGCCACATCCACTCCTGCCCCCATCAATATGTCCTCCATACTGCAGCTGGAATGACTTTTGTTAAAAAGGCACAAATCTGGTATTTCCCTCCTGCTTAAAACTTTAAAAATTTCCCTCTCATTTAAGATAAAGACAGAAGTCTATAGTACAGCCCAGTCCTTACTGGTCCCAGCTTCCTCTTATAACACTCTGTCTCTTTCCTACAGGTATCCTGGTTTCTCTTTAGTACCTCATACTTGCTCATCACCTCATCTAGAACCTGCACACCTCTGTGTGATACCTCTCCATTCCTAGCTCACTTCGTTAACGTCTACTCCACTACAGAGGTCAGCTTAGCTACCACTTTTTCACTCAGCTTTCCCTTCCTCATTAAATGTTTATTTACAATGCCTATTACATACCAGGTACTGGACACATAATATACATCAATGAACAGATAAAAAGCACTATCTGTATGGAGCTTGGTGGGGGGAGGGGACAATAAACATAATTTTTAAAGTAAATGATATACCATGTTAGAAAGTAATTAAGTGTCATGGGGGGAAAAAAACAAGCAGAGTAAGGAACAATAGGAGTGCAGGCGATAGTGGGGCCAGCTGAAATGTCAAATTGGTGGTCAAGAGAGGCCCCATTAAGTAGGTACTAGCTGAGCGAAGACTTGAAGGTAGGGAGAGAGTTGGCCCTCTGGATATTTGTCAGAGAGAGCAACAGCAGGGTGAAGCCCCGAAGGCAGTGTCTGGGTATTACCCAGTGTGGCCGAAGCAGAGTGAGTGAGAGGGGAAAGTAGGAGAAAACAAGATCAGAGAGGTAACAGAGGCAAGGAAGGATACTTACAGAGCCTCGGAGGCCACTGTGAGAACTCTGGCTTTTACTGATTGAAATAGAGAGCCATAAGAGAGTGCTTCGCAGAGTGATGTACATTTAAAAGGATCCCTTAGGCTTCTGTGGAAGAACAGACTGTAAGGGCTAAGAATGGAAAGAGAGAGACCAGTTCATAGGCTACTGAAATACCCAAGTGAGAGACGATACTGACTTTCCTGACTTCCTAATTCCCCTAGTATTGCATTATTAATCTCATTATTTGATAAATATTTACCTCCCCTGTAGAGGGTAAGCTCCATGAAGGACAGTCTAAGTCCATTTCACTCACTGTGGCATTCCCAGAGCCTAGAACAGTGCCTGATGCACACTAGGCTAGGCACTCAAATACTTGCTGAATGACTGACTCTATATAGCTTTCAAAATGTGAAATGCGTACATGTTTCATTATCCTGTCATAAAATGAGAGAGTCAACTTTATACCTAGGTTTATTGAAACTGATAATCTGGGGGCACCTGGGTGGCTCAGTCAGTTAAGTGTCTGCCTTCAGCTCAGGTCATGATTCCAGGGTCCTGGAATTGAGCCCCGCATCAGGCTCCCTGCTCAGCAGGGAGCCTGCTTCTCCCTCTCCCTCTGCCTGTTTCTCCCCCTGCTTGTGGCTCTCTCTCTCCCCCTGTCAAATAAATAAGTAAAATCTTAAGGAAGAAAAAAAAGAAATGAAACTGACAATCTGTAAAAGCTGGTAATAAAAAACGTCATTTGGGTGAGGAAAATAAGTTCTGCTGTGACAGTATATTCAAACATATTATTTCTTAAAATCATCTTCCTTGCCTTCCCAAGTCCGTATTCTTTTTTTTCTTCTAAAGATTTTATTTATTTAGTTGAGAGAGAGAGAGAGCTAGAGAGCACGAGAGGGAAAAGGGTCAGAGGGAGAAGCAGACTCCCCGCTGAGCAGGGAGCCCGATGCGGAACTCGATTCCGGGACTCCAGGCTCATGACCTGAGCCAAAGGCAGTCACCCAACCAAATGAGCCACCCAGGCACCCCCCAAGTCCATATTCTGCCAGAATTTTCTCTCTCAAACTCAGACTGGATTGTGCCGTTCACTCACAAACTTCCAACAGCTAGTGAGATAAATTCCAAAATGTACAGGCTACTTGAAATCTTTCCCTAACACAGCCTTCTTATCTCCTGCTATCTTGACACTATACCTAAAGCCACAAAGAAACGGAAGGGGGAAGGCAGTCAATACTTGTTAAATACCTACTGTGGGGCAAGCTGCTAAACTGTATAGAGCTATATTTATATTTCATATGTTTATATATATTATATATCTAATTTAGACAAATATATTCAGATATTTCACATATCTTATATATATATGTATTACGATATTAGATACCTAATATATAATATGGTCATATATACTATATATCTGATATAATAATACATCTATATTAGATATATGAATTTAATATATACCTATATTAAACACACACACACACCCTTGGAATGCCCCTTTCATCTATTGTCTACAGGCAAACTTCCAATTCAACCTTCAGGACACACATCAAACATTTCCCTCTCTAGGTGGAATTAGCATAAATGCTTTCATGAGTTTTTGTTTTGCTTTAATAATAGCACATCATGTTGCAGAGCAATTACTTTGTGTGTATGCTTAACAAATGGTATTCAAATAATGTCTAAAAAAAGGGAAAAAAGAACACTAGGAGCCCTGCTTCCAGTGACACTGGCCCATGAGACAGGTGGACTAAATCAGTGGTTCCCAAACACAGGTCTGTGGAGCAGTGCCAAGATAACCTCATAGTAACTTGGGAGTTAAAAAAAAAAAAAAAGTAATTGGGACCCCTCCCCCAAAGATCATAAAGTCAAGACTAATGCCAAGTTACCTATTTTTTAAAACTTCCCAGGTTAAAAAAAAAACAAACCACCAAACTTCCCACGTAAACCATAGGAATCACTACACCAAATTCACTCAAGGTTCCCTTCCACTGCTAAGATTCTAAGCAGCACCATCTAGACTGTAATGAAACAGTCTCCAAGAGCAATATGAGCCAGAAACTTCACAGGATTTCAACTATGTCAAATCCATTAATAATTAATTTCAACTATGTCAAAACATACAATTAACAAACTAAGTGAAATGTACAAACCTTCACTGATTCTAATTTCAAAAAAGATTTTTTTAAGGCAGTCTGGGCCACATGGGGAAACTCAAATACAGGTAAGACATTACAGAATTATTTTCTTGGGTGTGATAATGGTAGAATTGTGGTTATGTAAGAGAATGATCTTGTTTTTAGGAAACAAATGCTTACCTATTTAGGGGTTAAGTGTCAATGTCAGCAACATACTATCACATGATTAAGCAAAGAAAAAAAATAAAGCAAATAGGGCAAAATGTTAAAATGTTGAATGCACTGTTTAACTTTGCTATGTGTTTACAATATTCTGTAATAAAAAAGTTGAAAAAAAAAACAGGAAGGCTTACTATCATGAATTGCAACCTAAACTCAGATTAACAGCTGCATAATACAAGAGCTGCTCCAGCCATAGCAATATTCCACTCACTCTCCGAGACCATGTTTACCCAGGCTCTCCGGCAGAGCCCTACTGAGGCACCTTTACATCCTCTGGATTGCTCAGTAAATGCCCTCCCCCCCAGTTCAGAGAAACTGGCTCCAGGGTCACAGCTCCCAACCCACACAGATGAAAGGTAATCCTCCTCTTTGCAAGCATTGCTGGGAAAGCAAAGGTATTTAAATGAGTTCAGAAAAGATCTATAGTAAGAATATTCCTAAAAGGCTCAAAGGACACGGACACCTTGAAGTACCAATTACCATCTTCCAGCATTACCCACACAGAGGCAGCAAAAAGGACGGGCTTTGAGGGCACTTAGCTAACTCAGGTGGTAAAGCAGGCAACTCTGGATCTCAGGGTTGTGAGTTCAAGCCCCATACTGAGCACAGAGCTAAGAAAAAAGAAAAGAAAAGAAAAGAAAAGAAAAGAAAAGAAAGAAAAGAAAAGAAAAGAGAGAGAGAGAGAAAGAAAGAAAGAAAGAGAGAAAGAAAGAGAGAGAGAAAGAGAGAGAGAGAAAGAGAAAGAAAGAGAGAGAGAAAGAGAGAAAGAAAGAGAGAGAAAGAGAGAGAAAGAAAGAGAGAAAGAAAGAAAGAAAGAGAGAAAGAAAGAGAAAGAGAGAGAGAAAGAAAGAAAGAGAGAAAGAAAGAAAGAAAGAAAGAGAGAAAGAAAGAAAGAGAGAAAGAAAGAAAGAGAGAAAGAAAGAAAGAAAGAGAGAAAGAGAGAAAGACAGAGAGAGAAAGACAGAGAGAAAGAGAGAAACAAAGAGAGAAACAGAAAGAAAGAAAGAAAGGAAGAAAGAGAGAGAAAGAAAGAAAGAAAGAGAGAAAGAAAAAGAAAGAACGAACGAAAGAACGAAAGAAAGAGAGAGAGAGAAAGAGAGAGAGAGAGAAAGAGAGAAAGAGAGAGAGAAAGAGAGAAAGTGAGAAAGAAAGAAAGAAAGAGAGAGAGAGAAAGAAAGAAAAAGAAAGAAAGAAAAAGGAGAAAAGAAAAGAAAAAAGAAAAAAAGAAAAGTACAGGCTTTGGAAGCAAGCACTGGCTTGGGCCCATTCCCACATCCAGCCTCTTCCCAGCTGTGCCTGTTCATGTATCCATTCTACTCTTCAGGGAACAGTTGCTGTGTACCAGCACTATTTGAGTTTTAAATTTCCCTAGGCTATGGTTTTCTCATATGTAAACTGGAGTGATGACAGCACCCCTCTCAGAAAGTGAGAATTTTTTTAAAGAGTCTATTTAGTTATTTGATAGAGAGAGCTCACAGGTGTGCATGAGCACAAGCAGGGGGAGTAGCGGAGGGAGAGGGAGAAACAGGGAGTAGCAGAGGGAGAGGGAGAAGCAGGCTCCCCACTGAGCAGGGAGCCCAACGCAGGACTCAATTCCAGGACTCTGGGATCATGACATGAGCCAAAGGCAGACGTTTAACCGAATGAGCCACCCAGGCGCCCCAGAAAGTGAGAATTAATAACAATAGCTGTGTCCAGCATGTGTGACCATCCTATACCACAACCATTCCCCACCAAAAAGAAGGTGCACATACATACGATTGCTTTGTAGTGAACACTCTGTTCCTGGCAATACTGCTACGACTCATCCGTCCAGAAAAACTTACTGCTTGAGGTGGTGACAGCAGATTGCACATAAGCATCTCATTTTGCTCCCCGCGAAGCTTCACTAAAACTACAAGAAAGGGAGTTTTTAAAAAGTCATAAACTCCTAATGATATGGAGAACAGAAGAGGAGACAACAGCAATGAAATTCTGAAAGCTGGAAAGCAGATGGGCAGTGGTAACTGAGTTAGCACAGCCAAGAAAGCTGAATTCCCAAGCCAGCAGTAGGGAGAGCTGAGAACCAACCCAGGGAAGACCTGGGGGAAGCAGTTAGAAAGTTGAATCCCAGGGCGACTGGGTGGCGCAGTCGGTTAAGCGTCTGACTCTTGATTTCGGCTCAGGGACATGATCTCAGGGTTGTGAGATGGAGCAAAGAGTTGGGCTCCATGCTGGGCCTGGAGCCTGCTTAAGAGTCTCTCTCTGCCCCTCCCCCTCCCTCTCTAAAAAAAAAAAATACTGGAAGGAGGTAACAGTGGAGCAGTAACTTCAAAATTCTGAAGGAAACTTATTTTCAACTGAAATTCTATTACCAGAAAAAGTATCAATGAAGTATGAGTATTAAGAATCAAGACATATTCAGACAGGCAAGGTCTCCAAAAAATGTAACCCTTCTTGTCAAGAAGCTACTAGAGTTTGAGCACCACTCGAGAGAATAAATCAATAAAAGAGAATACAGGATACAAACTTCCAGTTATAAAATAAATAAGTTGGGAAATGACAAGTACAGCATAGGGAATAGTCGATAATAAATTGTATGGTGACAGATGGTCGCTACACTTATTGTGGCAAGCACTGAGTAATGTACAGAATTGTCAGACCACTCTGTTGTGCACCTGAAACTAATGTAACCTTGTATGTCGTACACTTCAATAATAAAAATATTTCTTAAAAGGGAGAGAATCCAGGATACAGGAAAGATCGGACACAGGAGAACTAAAGAGAATCCAGCTGTGCCCCAGACAAGGAGGATAACCAGGCCAGATTGAAGTAGTGTAACTTGAGACAGACATGTCCCAGCTGCTATACCAGCTTTTTAACCTGACGACTAAATGCCCCGAAACCTGGCCCAGATTCCTATCTGTACTCAGCTGGGCTTGGCTTGATCTTGATCATATGGTGATACAGTTCCTGCTCCCCTTCCAAGCCCTGCAGCTGCATCAGCAGAGGACACTCACTTCCTTCACAGAAAGGTTCTGCTTTGACCGACCGTGGTAACTGCAGGCAGGCCATGTGAGCTAAAAAAGCAGAAAATACAGAGCAGTTCACTCTCTCATTTCTGCTGTCCTTCCAGTACAGGCAGACCTCGGAGATATTATAGATTCGGTTACAGACCGCAGCAATCAAGTGAATATCCTCGTAAAATTAGTCGAATGAATTTTTTTGTTTCCCAAGTGCTTATGAAAGCTATGTTTACACTATATTGTGGCCTGTTAAGTATGCAAGAGCACTACATCTAAGAAAACAATGCACATACTTTAATTTAAAAACACTTCATTGCTAAAAATGTGAAGCATCATATGAGTTTTCAGCAAGTCATGCAGATCACACCATAACAAATATAATAATAAACAAGTTTGAAATATCGCAAGAATTACCAAAATGTGACACAGAGACATGAAGCAAGCAAATGCTGTTGGAAAAAAGGTGCTGATAGGCTTGCTCCATGCAGGGCTGTCACACACCTTCATTTTATTAAATAAATAAATAAATAAATAAATAAATAAATAAATAAATAAATAAATAAAGGCGGTATCTGCAAAGCACAATAAAACAAGGTGCCTGTATGCGATCCACACTCGAGCCTTCCAGAAGCCCTTACTGTGGTGAACCCCACTTCCTAGGACTCACTCACAACACTACCCACTAACTTCCTCAGAAAGACCTCCTATAAACAGGCAGGGAAGGGGAAGCCATTCTGTTCTGCTCATCTTTTCCTGGAAAACTTCATCTAATAGCGACAATAACGTGCTTTCCTTATGCGGTCAGGTCTGGGCTTACAATTATGAAATAAAATTTTAATCTCAAATTTAGAAAGCTCCAGTATTTTCTAATAAGCCTGTTTGGAATTCATCTGCATTCTGGGGGAAATAATTAATAATTAATAAATTATAATAATAACTGTAATTAATAACTAATTATTAAATGAAAAACCCACTGTTAATAAAGACACAGTTTATAGTCCCGTAAGGTTTAGTTTAACTGGAGAAATTAATAAGGTGTTATGATTTTTCTAGCCTGGTAGAAAAGAATAATCCCAAAGGCATGATGATTTTGTTGCTGTGTGTAACATTAACCAATTATATCTAACTCGGGAATTTTGTTCAGATATTCCTTTCCCTGGGGACTATATATATATATATTCCTTAAATTCTCTTAAAACCAGCTTTCCGTGGCACTCTAACAGTTAAATAAAACTCTGAAACATGTTCATTATCTATTTGCGTGAGATCTTAACACTATTCATTCAAAACCAAATATATTGTTTAGGATGTGTACGTATCTGTTGTGTGTGTGCATTTATGTATATGTGTAAATATATATGTATATGTGTGTATTTGTGTATATATGTGTAAAGCTTATTTTTTTTTAAAGATTTTATTTATTTATTCATGAGAGACAGAGAGAGAGAGAGAGGCAGAGGGAGAAGCAGGCTCCCCGGCGAGCAGGGAGCCTGATGCGGGACTCGATCCCAGGACCCTGGGATCATGACCTGAGCCGAAGGCAGACGCTTAACCATCTGAGCCACCCAGGCGCCCGTGTAAAGCTTATTTTAAAAAAAGCAAGAGAAAGATCAACAAATCAGAATAGAGGCTACCTCTGGAAGAAAGATGCAAATGTTTTAATTCTTAATCTGATGGTAGATACAATGATCATAGCAATCATATTCTTTAAATATATATATGTATATATAAAAATCACGTATTATCATATATGTACACACACACATATGTTTGTATGTTCTACACACTTTTTTTTGCACCTGGGATACATTTCCCAATAAAAGAAACATTTAAAAAAAGAGAACAAGAATTTGTTATGACTGGATATTCAAGGTGCTTACCACAGGACAAAGTACACAAAATATGTCTCTTCACAAATCTCTTCCTGAAGGCCTCCTCTATTTATTCCTGCCAAGCCAATCAAATGAATGAATATAACCTTAAAGTCAACACCACTAAGTGGAAACAAGATCTAAAAATTCGCCATTATTTAACCAGGTCCTCAAAATTTTCTTGATCCAGTCTCTAAATATAAAAGGACACACAGATTCTAAGAAATGCACTTAAACAAATTTAGCTGCTGCCTCTAAATTGTAAAATCTTCTAAATTGTAAAAACCATTCCTGGTGGAAAGGGCACTCACATTATACTGAAGTACAATAATCTGTTTAAATTATCTACCTGAAACTTATCCTACAATGGCAAAAGGATTTTCATGCAACAAGGCTTTTAACAGCTAAAATCCAGAAACATCGAAAATGTCCATCAGTACTGGACCAATAAAACATATTACAGTACACCTAAACAAAGGCATACTACGCAGCGTTTTAAAAATGAGGTAGGTCCACACATACATATATGGAAATGTGTCCTGATATGATTATAAGTCAACTGCCCAACAGTTATGGGATGATCTCTTCCTAGGGATTGGAACTGAAGATATAAAGGATGAAAAGTGAACAAGGAATTCCCACTTTTTACTTGATACACTTTCGTGCTGTTTGAACTTTTCACTTGATATTCTTCTGCAACGTTAAAAAAATTTTTTTTACAACCTAGATATATTATTGTTATCACTTAAAAGTAGCAAATAAGGATAAACTAATCAGATAAATGTTCTACCATTGGACTCCATCAGTGAATTCATTAAGACCGGCCCGTTAGGGCTGCGGGAATCCCAGCGGGCATAGGATGGGGGTTGGGTGGGGAGGGGAGGGCGTGTCTCCGGAAGAGGAAAACGACATCCTCCTGCTGCTCTCATTAAACCTGCTTTTCCTGCAGTATCAGTATTCAAGATAACTTTTGATTGTCATTTTAAGAGCGAAGACTCTTGCAACACTGTAATCGCTAAAAACGTTTAAGGTGTGTTCTACGTTTGAAACCAAAGCGGATTTGAAACACGAGAGGACAAATAAGAGACTAACGACGATGGGAAAAGAATAGTGTGACAAGCCCGGGAGTAAGAGCCTTGGGAATTGCTAAGAAAAGGGATTCACGGTACAGGTAGACGAAGAGTTTGAGAGAAGAGGTGGGACACTCCGAAAAGAGAAATTGTCTTTGAGAGGCACCATAGTGATGACACATTTACTCCAGTCGGAGGCTTGACTCCCGCCCCCACACAGACAGACACACAGACACACACACGCGCGAGCATACACACACGCACACGCTCACCGGGCACTAAGAGCAGGAAGGGGGGGAGCACAGTCGATCTCACCACTGCTTTGGCTTTAAAAAGGTCATATATTTACATTTGAGATTAAGCACCTTCCAGTGATTAACTCGGAACCCAATTTATTGGTTAAAAACCAAAATGGTTTTCCCCAGCTCAACTACCACTGCCACAGTGGCAATTTTCTGCTGCTACTTACCTAAAAGGACACTCCACACTTTATGAGTAATTATCAAAAGAAAGCTGCGCCTCGTACATTTCCTCTTCCCACCTCTGTACCTGACTCTCCTAAGGCCAGAGTCGGCAAAGTCCACAGAACACTGACAATATTCCCAGCAATGGTTCGGAGCACACGAGAGGGGCGACGAAGTACCTGAGTCGCCCCCAGACTCCCCGTGCTAGCCGTCCACCGCCTCTCTCCCCTGCCCGTGGCCCTGGGAAGCCGAGAGGCTCGAGATGGGAACCTTCCAGACCTCCCCAGACCGGCAATGGACGGCCAGGTAACGCGGCGGTGCGGCCCGCCCGGGTCGAGAGCGGATCCCCGCGCGTCACGGCCACGGTCGGCCCGAGGGGATGCGGGCTGGGCCGGAGCGAGCGGTGGAGGTCTCCGGTCCGCAGGCTGCCGCGGCGCTCCGCGGGCCCGTTCCGCCGGGCGGCGCCGGGCGCGGGAGAGGGAGAGGCCGGGCTGGGCGCCGCCGCACCGCGCAGGCCGGGCCGGCCGGGGGCGCCTCTGCGCGCGTGGACGGCGGGCGCGAGCCCCCCGCGCGCCCCGAGACCGACCGGCCGCACTCACCTGGCCTCCCCGACACCCACGCCGACCCCGAGCGCGCGCTCAGAGGAGGTGGCGGCTGTGCAGTGACCCGGCCAGCGTCCACCGCTCCACCTCAGTCCCCGGGAGCCGGGAGCGGACGGCCAGCGCTAGGCTAGAGGGGCCGGCGGGGTGCGGCGCCGTGCGCACCGCAGCGACCAATCGGCACGCAGCAAGTGGCCGAAGGGGCGGGGCGGGGCTCGAGGGGCGGGGCGGGGGCGCCAGGGGGCGGGGCGAGGGTACCGCGTCTCTGCGGCTCTGGGAGCTGTGGGCTGACTGCTGCGCCTTTAGGGTTCGCGGCCGCGTACACCTGACCGGTAGTGCTGTCTTCTAGACGGCGACTGGGGCCGGGTGCCCACCGCTGCGTTTCTGCTGGTGGACTTCGAGTGCGGCATCCGTGAGATCACGCGCGCGGGGAGCCCAAGACCCAGATGGCAGGGACTTCTTTGCCTATAAGGCCCACAGCGGCGTTGGCCGCGCGAGCTGCCCACAGTAGGGCATGTGCTCCAGAAAAGGGTTCTGAGGAACTGAAGGTCTGTAGGGATGCCCTTTTCTAATCTCCACCACTGAGCAATGGAAGTCTGGAAAAGTGAAGTTTCTCATCCAAGGCTACCAACTAGTACTGTTACCCGAGGTAACGAGCACGGTACAACTAGTCTAATTCTGCCTGATACTTTTCCAGGGATCCACCCAGACTTTTGGCTTCCTTATAGTCAGGTCTCCTCCAACCGTCTCCTTTCTTTTTTTTTTTTTTAATTTATTCTTTTAATTTAAATTCAATTAGCCAAAACCAACTGTCTCCTTTAAAGACTACATCTTGTGGTGCCTGGCTGGCTCTTTAGGTAAAGCATGCAACTCTTGGGGTCGCGAGTTCAAACCCCACCTTGGGTGTAGAACTTACTTAATAAATAAGTAAATAGGGGCGCCTGGGAGGCTCAGTCGTTAAGCGTCTGCCTTCAGCTCAGTTCATGATCCCCAGGGGCTCAGGTCATGATCCCAGGGTCCTGGGATTGAGCCCCCCCATCGGGCTCCCTGCTCGGGTGGGAAGCCTGCTTCTCCCTCTCCCACTCCCCCGGCTTGTGTTCCCTCTCTTGCTGTGTCTCTCTCTGTCAAATAAATAAATAAAATCTTTAAAAAAATAAGTAAGTAAATAAAAATACACTGCATCTTGAATTTTCAGCATAACTTCACCAGCTTTTGAAAGCCCCATCTAAATTTCCTACAGAATATAAGATGCCATTTTTTAAAGATTTTATTTATTTGACAGAGACACAGAGAGAGAAGGAACACAAGCACGGGGAGTGGGAGAGGGAGAAGCAGGCTTCCCGCCCAGCAGGGAGCCCAATGCAGGGCTCAATCCCAGGCCCCCTGGATTACCACCTGAGCGGAAGGCAGACGCCTAAGGACTGAACCACCCAGGTGCCCCTATAAGGTGCCATTTAGTTGTTTGGAGGAAAAGACACTAAATCCAGGTATTAGCAATGGGAATCTTAAGAAGTTTTTTGCTTGTGGGCGCCTGGGTGGCTCGGTCGTTAGGCGTCTGCCTTCAGCTCGGGTCATGATCCCAGGGTCCTGGGATCGAGCCCCGCATCAGGCTCCCTGCTCGGCGGGAGGCCTGCTTCACCCTCTCCCACTCCCCCTGCTTGTGTTCCCTCTCTCGCTGTGTCTCTCTCTGTCAAATAAATAAAATCTTTAAAAAAAAAGTTTTTTGCTTGTGGTATGATGATAAGAAAGGTTTTGTGTCCCAACTTATCACAAAATGCCATCCTCTTCTATTCCTTTTACTCCTATAGATTTTATGCATGTCAGAGGAACAATCCCCGCTTTGTGTTATTTTCCCACTATCCCTAAGTTCCCATACTCATGGATACTATTTTTCTATCTCTTATTTGTCACTTGGCAAGTAATGCATTTATAGTTACATTATCCATCATTCTGATACCTGTGCTAAGATCTAGTGCTCAATAAATATTTGTTGAATAATTTACTTTTGAAATATGTGCAATTTTAAAATTAGTCAAATTGTATAACTCATAAAACTTATTAACTTATGAAAGTTGGCTTTTTAAAAATAAGGTTTTGGATCTTGCTTCTTTTTTGATTATTGTATTAGGATTAGGTTTGGCTGCAAGTAGCATGGGAAGACAGCCAAAAAATAACAGTGGCTTAAACAAAAATTGGTATTTCCCTCTTATGTTTAAAAAGTCCAAAGTTAGTCTAGAGCTGGTCTGACACTTCATGGAGACAGATCCAGCCTCATTATTCCACCAAGAGAGTCATAAATGTATTTATTTATGCTTTCAAATATATGGGCACTTGGAAGATATCCAGTTCCATTCCCACTATCACCTTGTGATCTAAGAGAG
Organism: Eumetopias jubatus; assembly: GCF_037043125.1. Lineage (NCBI taxonomy): Eukaryota > Metazoa > Chordata > Mammalia > Carnivora > Otariidae > Eumetopias > Eumetopias jubatus. The sequence continues at coordinate 12,376,540 of NW_028274807.1, read as the reverse complement.
CTGCTGTAGCTCCAGCCATTATGCTTGCATTCCAACCATCAGGAGAGAAGACAACTGGCAGAAGAGAAGAAGGAAACACCCCCTGTCTTTAAAAACCTTTCCCCAAAGCTGCATATACATATCATTTCTGCTTTTATCCTGCTGGCAAAAAAACTTAGTCACTTAGCTACACTAAATGTCAAGAAAGGCTGGAAAACAGGGCTTTAGTACTGAGAAAGAATGGATTCTGGGGAACAGGTAGGAGTTTCTATCATGGTCTTAAATCTCACTTCTTAAAGATTAAGTGTTTTAAGATTTCCCAAGACTTTTAAAAGCCTTTTTTTTACAGAACACTATCTGTAAGGAAATGCTTACCTCCACGTTTGAAAGAAGATGTTACTGTTGACCTGCCCTGAGGATGTACATGCTTTCGGTTGCTTTTCCAGAAATGAGTGGGGACTCACATTAATGCAGCTAGCTTCTCTCATTCTGTAAACCTCTACTTTACAAAGAGAGTCATATATATATATATATGTACATATATATGTAATTATACTTTCAAAAATATGGGCATTTGGAATGTATTGGGATTAAGTCACTGATGTCAGCATTTCAATGTTGGCATTTCAAATGTACTGATTTGAGTCTTTAGTAAAATTGCAAATCAGCTTAAACAAAACTTCATGCCTGCCCTGATTTGACTGGTATTCCATCATGTAGCTACCTAAGTATATGTTTTCTTAAATTCCTATTCCCTCAGAACCTCAGAGAGGCCCTCCTAGAATCTGGGGTCTTTGTGACTTCAGGACCTTTTCAGGCTTGGGCCAGGACTGTTCTAAAAGACTGCTTCACCTAAAACTAGACAGGTAGGATCCAGTCCAGTTGGTTCAAACCTATTAAGAAAGAGGAAGAATCCAAGCTGTCCTTCATACTTGGTCCCACGGGTTCTGGTTTGTTCTTATTTTCTCAAGGCAACTTCATAAACATACTCTAATGCAGTGACATTCACTTCCCACCCAATGTGTAATGCAGAAACTGAAAGACTAAAGCATAATGTGTAAACATGTACTTCTGAAAATGTGGTCTCTTCCTCCATAAACTTAGGGGTGTGTAACAAAAAGACTTCACATAAGTCAGTAGAACTGTTGTATTTGGATAAAGGTATCTTGAGACTAAGATCACATTCCTGTGGATCTGAAATGACCCTCTCCTGAAAGGATAGATATTCAGTGTCATTCATTTGGAAGAAAGACTGGTCTTTAGATGGAAAATGATACCAAAGCTTGGAGGATCAGATGATACAGGAAGAAAACAGGCCATTTCTTTCTGCAGTCTGGACTCTTGATGACAGTGGATACATTTATCAGTTGGCTCCTTCAGTTGCAAGTAACAAGAAAAATAATCTCAAACTGGCTTTTTAGAATAGTAAAAAACAAAACCAAAAATACCCTAGGTTGGTTTTTTTTAAGATTTTATTTATTTATTTAAGAGGGAGAAGGAGAGAGTGAGCACAAGCTGGGGGAGGGGCAGAGGGAGAAAGAGACTCCCTGCTGAGCTGGGAGCCACACAGGGCTCTATCCCAGGACCCTGAGATCATGACCTGAGAGGAAATCAAGAGTCAGACGCTTAACCAACTGAGCCACCCAGGCGCCCCATAAACCCTAGGGTGTTGTTTTTTTTTTTTTAAGTTTTATTTGTTTGAGAGAGAGAGAGAGAGAGAGCACCTGGTGGGGAGGTGCAGAGGGAGGAGGAGAGAGGGAATCCAGCAGACTCCCTGCCGAGTGCAGAGCCCCACACAGGGCTCGATCCCACGACCCTAATACAATGATCTGAGCTGAAATTATGAGTTGGACTGAGCCACCCAGGTGCCTCAAAATCCTCACGTTAAAACAAACAAAAAAATGGAGACATAACCTCAGTAGAAATAGAGACACATATGGAGAAAATGAGAAGTATGATACTCTCACAAATGGGTCCGGCGGTTTTCTAAGTGTTGTGTTAAAATAATCACCTATGGGGCGCCTAGGTGGCAGTCGGTTAAGTGTCTGACTCTTGATCTCAGCTCAGGTCTTGATCTCAGGATCGTGAGTTCAAGCCCTGCACTGAGCTCCACAGCTAGCGAGGGGCTTAAAAAAAAAAGTAAATAAAATAAAATAATCACCTATGTTATGATCCAGGAAAAGGTGGCAGTGAAATACTGCAAGTACTCTATGTCAGGGATATCTTCAGACACCAATGTTTAAAAGATTGATATGAAGATAAATTCTTCGATGGGAAACAGGGAACAGAAGATGGGTCAGAAGAAGCTCAGTTGTACACGAAGCCATAGAGAAGTTAGGTAGAAGGCTGCTAAGGATAGAATATGATAAGGCAGAAACACAAGAGGTGACCCCCAAATTAATAAATCATTTCAACATGTACTTTTTGCAATAGAGATTGATTTTCTTTGTACTAGAAGGGTAGCATATATGAAATATTTTTTAAAACAATGCTTGTTAATGAAATTAATGAGACTAAAGAGTTTCATGTAGGTCTACTCTATTAATTATCTATTACTATGTAGCAAATTATCCTCAAATGTAGTGACTTAAAACATCAAACATTTATTTATTATTTTATATAATGTCTAAGGATCAGGAATCTGGAAGCAACTTAGCTAAGTTGTTCCAGCTCAGGATTCCTCATGAGTTTATAGTTAAACTGTCAGCAGGGGCTGCAGATCTCTGAAGGCTTGACAGAGGCCCTACTTCCAATAATGCTCACTCACATGGTTATTGGCTGGACACCTCAGTTCCTGGACATATGTATCTCTCCACAAGGTTGCATCAGGTCATGGCAACTGGTTTCACCCAGAGTGAGTGATCTAGCAGGAGAGTGTCTAGCCTCAGAATTGACACGCTGTCGCTTCTATTATACTCTATTGGTCACACAGACCAAATCTGATACGATATTGGAGGGCACTACATAAAAATGTAAATATCAGAAAGTGGGGATCTTTGGGGCACCCGGCTGGCTTAGTTGGTAGAGCATGTGACTCTTGATCTAAGGGTCGTGAGTTCAAGCCCCACTCTGGGTGTAGAGATTACTTAAAAATGAAATCTTAGGGGCGCCTGGGTGGCTCAGTCGTTAAGCGTCTGCCTTCGGCTCAGGTCATGATCCCAGGGTCCTGGGATCGAGCCCCGCGTTGGGCTCCCTGCTCCACGGGAAGCGTGTTTCTCCCTCTCCCACTCCCCCTGCTTGTGTTCCCTCTCTCTCTCTGTCTCTCTCTCTAGCAAATAAAAAAAATAAAATCTTAAAAAAATTTTTTTTCAATGAAATCTTAAAAAAAAGGGGGGGTGAGATGGCAAAGTCAATTGAGTGTCCGACTCTTGGTTTCAGCTGGGGTCATGATCTCAGGGTTGTGAGATCAAGCCCCATGCTGGGCTCCATGCTCAGCCCAGAGTCTGCTTGGGATTCTCTCTCCCTCTTCCTCCACCCCTCCTGATTATGCGCTCTCTAAAATAAATAAATAAATCTTAAAATAAAAAAGGAAAGAAAAGAAAGTGGGGATCTTTGAGGGTCATCTTGGATACTGGCTACAAGATCCACTAATGTGGTAATAGTCGGCTCTTAATTAAAAGCCAATATCCTCTGGTACATATTTGCATTCAACACTAAAAGCAAACTGCAATAGACATGTAGTACTGGTAATTCAAATGCCATCAGCCATGGCGCCATCACTAATGATTTTCTGAAATGGGGTACAACTCTTGGTAAAATTCCCCCCAAAATAAGTACAATTTGTACAGTATTTGCATTTGTGAAAAAAAATAGTGTATTTTAAATCATGCCCAAAAAGTATGTTGTGTTTCTATGTAAAATATGATTCTGTTCCAGGTTTAGATTATTATAAACAGATTTTTTTCACCCATGTGGATATCTGGTGAGGTGTTTGAATGTTGGGCAAGACATGGAACAATTCCTCTTTTTGGTTACCTGCACTGCAAACACAAGGCATCCCTGGCTCCACCTCCTAAATGTTTGTGGTCCACGATGATGTTTGAAATATTTCTTTTTTTTAATTTAAATTTTTTTTTATTTTTAAAGATTTTATTTATTTACTTGAGAGAGAGACAGATAGTGACAGGGATAGCGAGAGAGAGCACAAGCAGGGGGAGAGGCAGAGGGAGAGGGAGAAGCAGGCTCCCCGCTGAGCAGGGAGCCCGACGTGGGGCTCGATCCCAGGACCCTGGGATCATGACCTGAGCTGAAGGCAGACGCTTAACCAACTGAGCCACCCAGGGGCCCCTGAAATATTTCACAATTAGGATTGCATGGACTTATCAGCCAATCAGAACACATGCCAGCCAACACAATGTACTGGTCCAGATGGGCAAAATAGAATTTCCTCTGGTAGTGTCCCTCCAACCATTTTGTTGTCTGCAGATTCCTACACAAATTTCCAAAATGTCCTCTGGGGGCAGTAACATCTCCACTGAGAATCACTGAGTTCCTAGTAAGGACTTCACCCTACACCCAGCATTTCATATTCATCATCTCTAAGGATTACAACTATCCCTGCAAGTTAGGTCTGATTACAGTTGACCCTTGAACAATGCGGAGGTTAGGAGTGCCAACCCTTCACTCGGTCAGAAATCCCCGCAAAACTTTTGACTCTCCAAAAACTTCACTGCTGATAGCCTACTGTTGATCCGAAGCCTTACCGATAACATAAGTAACCAATTAACACATACATCGTGTGTTATATATATTATATACTGTATTCTTACAATAAAGTAAGTTAGAGAAAAGCAAATGTTATTAAGAAAATCATTAAGGAAGGGACGCCTGGGTGGCTCAGTTGGTTAAGCGTCTGCCTTCGGCTCAGGTCATGATCCCGGGGTCCCGGGATGGAGCCTCGTGTCAGACTCCCTGCTCAGTGGAGAGCCTGCTTCTCCCTCTCCTGCTTCCCCTGCTTGTGCTCTCTCTCTCTCTGTCAAATAAATAAATAAAATCTCTGTCAAATAAATAAATAAAATCTTTAAAAGAATCATAAGGAAGAGAAAATACATTTACAGTACTGCATATAAGTGGTCCCACAGAGTTCAAACCCCTGCTGTTCAAGGGTCAACTGTATACTCATTGGACAGATGAGGAGACAGAAACTCAAGAAGGTCACATAGCTAGTGAGTGGCAAAACTTGGATCTGACTTCTAGTCTCCCTAGCCACTCCCATTCCCTTACCACTGCATCATACTGCCTCTTTCTCATGGTATGAGGGGCAGTCAGGGAGGCAGGAACCTTGAGGGAAGTAAGGGACAAGAATGACAGTCCAAGGATAAAATACACAGCCCCCGGAACCTCAGTGTCTTGACTCTTCATTGAAGAAGCTGCCACTAATGTGATCTGCTCCAATATCCTCTCTACCAATACCATAGTATAGTGTGTGGGTAAGAATAGGGATCTGGAGGGACACCTGGGTGGCTCAATTAAACATCTGCCTTCGGCTCAGGTCATGATCCCAGGGTCCTGAGATCGAGTCCCGCATCAGGGTCCTTGCTCAGCGGGAGCCTGCTTCTCCCTCTGTCTGCCACTCCCTTGCTTGTGTGTGCTCTCTGACAGATAGAGAGATAGACAGATAAATCTATCGTTAAAAGAATAGGGATCTGGAAGCAGAGCAACCACAGACAATCTGGGTTCAAATCCCAACCCTGGACACTTTCTAGCTGTGTGACCCAAGGCAAGTTACTTAACATCTCTGTGCTTCATTAGTTTCCTCATCTCTTGAAAAAAGTTAATAATAGTACCTATGTCATAGGATTGTTGCAAAGATTAGTTAGTGCAAGGAAAGCATCCAACATGAGTAAGCTATTGTCAGCCTCTCTGTACCTCATACATTATGGTGCATTATTATGCCGTATCTCACTCCTGACTCATGATCACTTCAGCTTGCGTCCGCTGTCTCTATGCCTCAAGGTCTCTTTTTGCGTGACCTTGCACTGCTATTTATTTCATCTGCTCAGTATCGATTAGTTCTTATTTCCATGAGAACATAAAACAGTCTCATGCAGGCTTAACAGATAATGAAATAGAGCTGGATGTGTTGATTTGGAAAGATCTTGAAGATATATTAATAGATTGGTGAAGAAAAAGATAAGAAGAGCATGTAGAGTGTGTTCACATTTGAGTGTTTTTGAGAGAGAGATGGAGAGACAGTGTGTGCATGTAAATTATATACCTAAACTTTTAGAAGGATATAGTGGTAGCGGGATAATGGCTCCCCCAAATATGTCCTAAATTCACAGAATCTGTGAATATGTTATGTTACTTAACAAAAGGAAATGAAGGTTGCTAATCGACTGACCTTAAAACAGGGAGATTATGGGGTGCGTGGGTGGCTCAGCCGGTTAAGCGTCTGCTTTTGGCACAGGTCATGATCCTGGGGTCCTGGGGTTCTGGGATCCTGGGATCGAGCCTGGCATCGGGCTCCTTGCTCAGTGGGGAGCCTGCTTCTCCCTCTCCCTCTGCTGCTCCCCCTGCTTGTGCTTTCTCTCGCTCTCTCTCCTGCTCTCTGTCAAATAAATAAATAAAATCTTTAAAAAAAAAACAGGGAGATTATGCTGGACAATCTGGGTGGGACCGAGGTAACCCCAAGTGTCCTGTAAGTGGAAGAGGGAGGCAGGAGAGTCAGAGTCGTGTGACACAGGGAGGACTTACCTGCTGTCGCTGGCTCTGAAGATAGAGGAAGGGGCCACAAACCAAGGATGCAGGTGGCCTCTAGAAACAGGAAAAGGCAAGGAATCAGATTCTCCCCTAGAGCCTCTAGAAGGAATGAAGTCTCACCAGTACCTTGATTTTTGCCCAGTAAGATCCACTTTGGACTTCTGACCTCCAGAACTGTAAGGCAACAAATTTGAGTTCTTTCAGCCACAATTTTGTAGTCATTTGTTTAAAAAAAAACTAGTATACATGTGCCAAGAAGTTGTTGATGGTGATTAGATCTGGGAAGTAGGGTTGGGATGTCTGGGTCTGGGCAGAGGTTGGGGGTAGGGGGTCTGGGATTAAGGGGAACTCATTTGGTCATTGTCTGTCCTTTTGCATTGATTGAATTATTTTCCTATATACATGTGAATTTTCAAAATAAAAAAAGATTCTTTTCAAAATAAAGAAACTTGGGGTGCCTCAGTGGCTCAGTTGGTTAAGTGTCTGTCTTCGGCTCAGGTCATGATCCCGGGGTCCTGGGATCGAGCCCGGTGTCGGGCTCCCTGTTCAGCAGAAAGTCTGCTTCTCCCTTTCCCTCTGCCCTTTCCCCCCGCTTGTGCTGGCTCTCTCTCAAATAAATAAATAAAATACTTAAAATAAGATAAAAACAAAGAACCTCACGTTGGCGTACTATGTAACACTTCACCAGCCAGTTGATGTATTCTTTGCTCTTGGGCAGGTGACCTTGGCCCCTGTGGGCAGGACGGAACCATAAGTGATAAGCTTAAAGCAGGCCTGTCCCAAACCTCTCAAGATACTCATGTCCATAAGAGTGGGACCCAAAGGCATGTCCGGGTATTCTTCCTCACTCTGCCAGCTCCCTGACATTCATGTCTGGAAGGTTATGGAATCGTGATGTCTCAGGGCCACTTTTTCTTGGGTGTTGGAGAGAAGAAAGAGAAGAGAGGAAAGGCAGGTTCTTTACGCCTCTCCTTCCCCACAGGCTCTGGGTAACATGATGTGTAATGGGAAATAGTGGGGATTGCCATCTTCCCCGCTGCCTAATCACCTGTGGAGTTTTAGAATAAAAAGTTTTTATATGTGGGGCGCCTGGGTGGCTCAGTTGGTTAAGCGTCTGTCTTCTGCTCAAGTCATGATACCAGGGTCCTGGGATCGAGCCCTGCAGGGGGCTCTGTGCTCAACGAGGGGTCGGCTTCTCCCTCTCCCTCTGCCTTTGCCCCTCCCCCACTCTTGCTCTCTCTGCCTGTCTCTCAAATAAATAAAATCTTTTACAAAAATTTTTTGTATGTAATTAAAGACCACGTTCTAGGGTGCCCAGGGTGGCTCTGTCGGTTGAGCGTCTGCCTTTGGCTTCGGTCATGATCCCAGGGTCCTGGGATCGAGTCCTGCATCGGGCTCCCTGCCTGAACAGGGAGCGTGCTTCTCCCTCTCCCGCTGCCCCTCACCCTGCTCTTGTGCTCTCTCTCTCAAATAAATAAATAAAATCTAAAAAAATAAAAATAAAAAAAGATACAGACCATGTTCTTTCAATCATTTTTACAAAATATGTGTTTGCTTTTGTCTATTTTCTCCACTTTGTGGATTCTTGTTTATGTAAGGCCACCACTCAATTTGGTAAGAGTAGCTATTTGTTGTAAGAAAGACATAGTGGGGGTGCCTGACTGGCTCAGTCAGTAGAGCATGCCACTCTTGATCTTGGGGATGTGAGTTCAAGCCCCATGTTGGGTGTAGAGATTACTTAAAAAAAAAAAAAAAAAAGAAGCAGCACAGTGGCAAATGCCTGGGAATACTAACAGTTTTGTGGGGTTTTGCAGAAATGTGTACACATTAATCAACATTTGCTATAGATGTGAAAGCATCTAAATTTAAATTCTTAAAACACTGGCTGTCATTTTTATGCTTAATTTAAAACAGTTCTCTCACTCTTTATGCTTCTGAGGACATTTTTTGCCTATAGAAAAGTAGCAAGCAACCTACCAAATGCAGAATCACTCTATATTTTCTCTTACTTTTTAATTAAAAAAAACAGCTTTCACATACCATAAAATTCACTCATTTAGAGTGCACAATTTGGTGGTTCTTAGTATGTTCACAGAGTTGCGAAACCATTACCACAATTCTAGAACATTTTTATCACCTCCAAAAGAAAACCCATAAACATTAGCAGTCACTCCCCATTTCCTCCCAAACTCTATAGCCCTAGGCAAGCACTACTCTACTTTCTGTCTCTAGAGATTTGCCTATCCTGGACCTTTCATATAAATAGAATCATACAATATGTGGTCTTTCTTGACTGGCTTCTACATTTTCATTTAATGCCTCCTGCTAGCTGAAGGCATGTCAGAGAACAGTCTCAGTAAATTCAGAAAATTGACTGGAACTAGCAAGATCAGCTTTGAAATCAATACTCCCCCAAGAAAAGAACTATGGAACATTTTTTAAAGAGATTTTATTTATTTATTTGCGAGAGAAAGAGAGAACACGGGGAGGGGGGAGGGGAAGAGGGAGATGAAGAGAGAGAGAATCTCAAGCAGACTCTGTGCTGAGTTCAGAGCTTGACGCGGGACTCTATCCCATGACCCATGAGATCATGACCTGAGTTGAAATCAAGAGCTGGACACTCAGCTGACTGAGCCACCCAGTCGCCCCATGGACCACTTTTTAAACAAACCTTAAAAATAATAAAAACCTCTCTTTATTATTTTATTAGCACAATGGTACATCATTTAATGCTTGGAGTGCTCATCCTGTGTCAGTAACCATGCTGAATCCCTTACATATAATATCTCAATGAATCCTCACAATAAGTGATCATTTTGAGTGTTTACACCTGAGTAATCTGTAAGTCAGTGAGGTTTGGTATTTTGCTCAAGATCACACACCTACGGGACACCTGGGTGGCTCAGTCGTTAAGCGTCTGCCTTCGGCTCAGCTCATGATCTCAGGGTCCTAGGATCGAGCCCCACATCAGGCTCCGCGGGAAGCCTGCTTCTCCCTCACCCACTCCCCTGCTTGTGTTCCCTCTCTTGCTATGTCTCTATCTGTCAAATAAATAAATAAAATCTTTAAAAAAAATAAAATTTAAAAAAATTTAAAAAAAAAGATCACACACCTACAAAGTGGTGGAGCTGAGAGTTTGATGAGAGTCCACATGCCCCCTGCCCCACAATCAAGCATATCATTGCCACGTATCCCCAAACCACGAGATTCTCATGACCTCATCTGGATCCGTCACAGTGCTCAGCTGCAAATGGCAGCCCCTCCTCCAGCTGGATTGAGCTGAAAAGGGATTTTTTTTTTTTTTAAGATTTTATTTATTTGACAGAGAGCACGAGAGAGCACAAGCAGGGGGAGCAGTACAAGGAGAGGGAGAAGCAGGCTCCCTGCCGAGCAGGGAGCCTGGCGCAGGGCTCAATTCCAGGACGCTGGGATCACAACCTGAACAGAAGGCAGACGCCTAACCATCTGAGCCACCCAGGCGCCCCACTTCTACACAGAGCCAGCGTATTTCCTCCCATGCTTCATTCTGAACCACGTCTCCCAAGGACAGGTCTTGGCAGAGCCTAGGTCACATGCCCATTTTCAAGCATATTTAAGAAAATGAGGGATCTTCTCTCTCCTGTCAAGAGCAGCTTCAAAGGTCTGACTTCCTGTGCTAGGAACCACATCCTCCCTAGATGAACGACATATACCACCTTTAATATAGGCCTTTCAAAGAGGAGAGACAGAGCCAAAGTACAACAGCTGTTGACCACATCTTTAAGCTAATCTCACTGAGAAGCTTGGGGCTCAACTGGGCAAATCATGCTGTAAACTGTGGCTAAGTGGAAAAGTGGGGAGGACAAGGCCATGGAACCAGGTGCATCCACAGAGGTGAAACCACACTGAGCAGAAAGGCCCAGCTAGAAATTCTAAAGCTGAGTCACCACTGGACTGCATGCTCCTTGCTAGAAGGTCCTCAGGGTATACCAGGAAGGACCCACCCCACAACTACAAGTAGGTCTCTCTCTTTTTTTGAGATTTTATTTATTTATTTGAGAGAGAGAGCATGAGCAGCAGAGGGAGAGGGACAAGCAGACTCCCCGCTGAGCACAGAGGCCCACACGGGTTGGATCCCAGGACCCTGAGAGCATGACTTGAGCTGAGGGCAGACACTTAACTGACTGAGCCACCCTAGGCACCCCCTCTCCCCCTTTTTAAAGACTTTATTTCTTTATTTGGAGTAGGTCTCTCTTATAACAATGTTAAGCTTATTTGATATATCTGTCAGGTTGAGACTCTCAGATAGGACCTGTCATACAGGGGGCCTGGGGGATAGGGGCAAACATCAATCATCTAGGGAAGACATGGGTCCTCAAAGAGGAAGCCAGACCTCTGAAGTTTGTCTCAGCAGGAAAGAAAATTCCTTAGTCCTTAGTTTTCTGATTTTCTAGATTTGGGGGAGTGGAGGCATACTTGGGGCACCTGAGGATTCTCTCAGAGGTGGAAGGGTGCTGGGCTCTGCCATTCTACAGCAGGCTGGGGACTGGGCTCAGAGACAAACTGGGGAGGGCCACAGGCCAGGTTCTCCTGTCCCAGGGACTGCCTTCCCTTTGCTTATGTCATCCCAAGCCTTGAGCCAAGTTGTAATTTGAAGTTCCAGTCTGGTCTCAGCTGGGCAAGAAGTATTATGCCATATTTGTGGGTCTGCCCTTAGGCCAGGGGAGGAGAGGGAGGCCAGTGTCCCCTGCCCGGGAAGCAGGGTGGTGGTGGCAGCAATAATACCAAGCAAAATGAGTATCTGGGGGTAACATTTGGGGCTGAGGGGTCCATTTGCCCCCCCTCCCTCAGTTACTGATTTCTGATCATCCAGATGGTGGAACGGAGCTTCCCATTCAGGACCTCGATAAATGTATGCCGAATGAACCGAACATCATCGAAAAGGAAAGGCAATACTTCTAGGAACGACCATACCAGCGTGAGGGGTGCCGGAGAGGTACCGAGAATGTCCCAAACGGTGGCTGGGTCCTAGTGATGGCAGTCCCAGGCAGTTGGCAGCAGGGACGTACGTCAGGAAGTAGCAGGTCCCGATCATACAGATAAGGTCACAGGGGACTCCCATCTCTGGGAGGTTCCCCACCCCCAAGAGCAGAGCTCTGTCCTGGTAGCTCGATGAAGAACAGGAATAGTACTGCAACTGTTCTATCAAGGAACAGAAAACTAGAGCCCGGAGGTACCAAACCACACTCAGGTACACAGAACAAGGGCAAAAACCATTTCATAAGGCTGGGAGCCAAAAGCCACTGGGATTTTGAGGTTCTGTCCTCAGGGTGTTGGGCCAGGGTTCTGGTCCTAGAGTCTGAAGAAAGGAGCCCTGAAATCCAAGGCTGGGAATCAGGCAGAGTTTGATGAGTGCCTATTAATGAGTTCAGACACTACTACTACACCTGAAAAGGTGGCAAAATTAGAAGGTCAAACACTAACAGAAAAAGGTCAAGGCTGCCTCAGAGGAGAGAGAAGCGTCAGATCACAATTCAACAAACGCTGACCAACCGGCCATAATCTTTTCTCTGGCCTGAAACTTAGTTCCTTCAATTAGTGAATCTGTTTTTCCGTAAGCAAATTTGCCTTCTTCACAGGAATAATCTCTTCACAGTTTTTATATCATCAATCAAAAAGAGAAAAAGTATTTATTCAGGTGATCAGCCAAAAATACGGTTATTATTCTTAGTAGTTGTTTATATAACAAAGGACCGTTGGATAATCATTAAAATGAACTTTATTCACCTTATTAATATAGACAACACTTACGAACATAAAGCGTGCTGTGTTGAAATTAAGGATTTACTAGTGCTTTCTGGTAAATTTACCTTCCCATTATCCAATATTGAAAATGGTTTCCTTTGATTTTTTTTTAAAGATTATTTATTTGACAGGGGGAGAGAGAGATCACAAGCAGGGGGAGTGGGAGGGGAAGAAGCAGGCTCCCCACCGAGCAGAGAGCCCAATGCGGGGCTCAATTCCAGGACCCCAGGATCATGACCTGAGCTGAAGGCGGATGCCCAACTGACTGAGCCACCCAGGTGCCCCAAAATGGTTTCCTTTGTATTATGTTGCTGCAATGCAACTAGGTGTCATACATCTAATTCCCATTGTTTTTTTTTTTTTTTAAGATTTTGTTTATTTTATTTGACAGAGATAGAGCGCAGGCACACACAAGCAGGGAGAGCAACAGAGGGAGAGGGAGAAGCAGGCTCCCCGCTGAGCAGGGAGCCTGATGTGGGGCTCGATCCCAGGACACTGGGATCATGATCTGAGCTGAAGGCAGATGCTTAAACAACTGAGCCACCCAGGCACCCCTCATTCTTAACAAGATTCACAGAATCCTAGCCTTCTAAAATGTTTTATAACTATAGTTCTTATTATGTAGCTATATTACCTACTGTTCACAATTTTGTTTAGAGTAATGCCATCACTGGAGAAGGCACATAACTCATTCAGTAAAACAATGACATATTATACCAATTAATTACCCCATCATCTGAGCAGAAAGTCCTGACATTTCCTTTGAAGACGCAGTTTTACTTAACCATCACGCACTTTACAAAATAACTTGTTCTTTCAAAATCAGGGTGGCAAGTGCCCCTTCTGAACCACATCCATAATCCAGAACTCTGAGTTAAATAAGGAAACAGATCCGCTCTGTTTGACCACTCTCTGTATTCTTCTAGTTGCCCAATTCTGTGGCTAACGCAATTACGCAAACCTAAAAAAGTAAGATTTTCTGTAAGTGGACAGAACGCAACAATCTCATGAATATCAATCTCTTGTCATTTGCCAAAAGTGCAAACTGGCGCAAAATTCAGACATCTTTTCATTTATGAAAGGGTTCCTCAGATCGGAAATTGGATCCGTACACTGAGATTTTCAGATGGAAAAAGCCTCCGGGGAATCTGAGACATGACACAGAGAGGCTTCAGGTAAACTTAGAGATGAAGCCAGAAGTGAAACCTTAAGTTTCACCTGAGCTCAAGGAGTTTTTTTTTTTTCTTTTACCTCCGAAAGGGCAGAGAATACACCCAAACTCTTTTAAAAGTGGCCACTGGAGTCTATTTCTAGAACAGCTATATCAACTAGCTTGGCTGATGGATTTCTACAGCCAAGATAGTGAAGTTGGGCAGGAAAAAGAACAACCCAGGTATTTCGTGCTTTTTGGTTTTGTTTTGTTTTTATTCAGTACCCACAGAGAAGGTCTATGAAAAAGGAAGAGTGCAGTAACTCCAATGGGCTAATTTCCAGATCGTAACATTTCCACCCACATAGAGTGTCCTAAAAGTCTTAGAACAGTTGTAAGCTTTAATAACCTCAGGTGTATAAATGCAGCAACCTTGCAAGAAACATTCATCATGTGAAGGTTTGCTTGCCTACAGTCTATACTTCCTTCGTTTTGTGAACTTTGATACTACTTTTTAAGGTTTTTTTTGTTGTTGTTGTTTGTTTCAGTAACTGTTTGAAGATGGCAACAGCAACTGTTTTTGAGGTATTAGAGCTGAAAACTGCCCTAAGACTTTTTGGAATACCCTTTATATGATCCCGTCTGAGTCCTTGTCCTAACTCACTTCACCCATGATTGACATTTAAACTCCAGAATGGGTTAAATTGTTTTCCAGGAGTTCTCTTCTTTTCTTGCAACATCCTCAGAGCAATGCTGGTTGAACGTTTCTCAGGCTCAGTTTCTTAACAGTTTTCTCACTCACACATCACTGGAGATGTGATTAGTTTTGTAAAAAGTACAGAGACTCAACAGTTCTCAGACTCTTGTGTTACAGCAATAAATCTCAGCTTCTAAGTGTGATGTCAGTACAACTGAAAATGGTTTGAGGTAGTACTGTGAATATTTAAGTGGTCATATTTTAATAAATTTCCACACATTCATCCAGTTAAAAAAACTTGTCTTGACTTCAGGTGTTTTCTCCCCTTCTCCCTGATCAGTGTTGTCTGGGTTTTTATCTGTGACTTCTGTTTTTATAAGGCTTTCATATACTTCCTGGGCTCTGGCAATTTCTTTCTGTGCATCAAAATGGACTTTTTGGCTGGTCAGGAGGGGAACGATTAAGTTAAAATCATTAATTCGCTTGTTTAGTTTTCTGATGTTTTCTTGAAACTGCTCACAAACTTGGCTCCACTGTTTCTGTTCAGTTGGTGTCATTGGATTCCCAAGTTTTTTCCTTGACACTAAAATCGCCTCTCTGAGTTGATCAATGGTATCCTTTATTTCCTTTTGCATTAGGATCCATTCTGGTTGGTATCCATTATCTATCAATATTCTGTTCAAGTTGTGAGTCATGGGATCAATATATGAACAGCCAGAAAATTTTTTTAGAGGTTTTCCCTTCCCACTGAGATTGTCAAAGTCTCCTTTGGCCATTGATTCCTGAATGAGATCCTCTACTAAACGCTCTATAGCTTGAGTTATCTTTTGTTCTTTACTCTGTCTTACATCTTTAACAATCAAACTATCGACGAAATACTGGCTTTGTAGTTTCTGCTTCTGATATTCCATCACTTGCTCAGTTGCACGGTCTGCTCTAAACTGCCTATATTGCTTCTCTCGTTGACTTGGAGTCCCAAAACCAATACCTTCAAAACTTAAATAATGCCGGTGTTGGGGTGTTTTATATTTGAATTTGTCTTCTTCTTCCTCTGCTTCTCCAACTTTATTCTGTTGGGCATTTGTTTGTTCTAGCACGTGGGAAAGCACCTTCCTATAAGCTTCTTCGATCCTTATAAATGTTGCAGAATCTGCAGTACTAGAGCCACCGTCTGGATGGTATTGCTTGGCAAGCTTATGAAAAGATTCCCTGACATCATCCACAGAGCATCCTTCATCCAGATTGAGCAGCCTATAATATTCTCTCATCTTCTTTTTGGATTTATGAGTTGACATCATTCTATTTTTAATGACACCAAGATATGGGAGCATTTTCATTCTATTAGATATCACCGAAACATTTATCAGATGAGATCTTAAGATTTGAGCCATTGTCACATACATCGTGTTCATAATTGTACCCAGAGATCTTCCTAGAGATGGTCTACAAACAGACAACAAATACCAAGTGAAGAAAGCTGTTATTATCGGCAAATCTCATATTTTCAGCAATAAGGAAATTACAGGTACAATAAGGGGCAGTTCTTTCTAATGCTGCTGCCAAATGCTTACAGCTATACTTCACTTTTGTTAGCAGAGAAATGGAAGTTGATGATGCTTAGTATTAACATATTATGATATAATCTGGATTTTACTCCTCACTAACCAACCACAGAATTTCAGAGCTGGTAGGTTCTTAGAGATCTAATCCAATCTTCTCATTTATGAGAAGGTTAAGGTCGGCCCAGAAGGTTAAGCAACATAACCCAGTCACACAGCAAGGTGTAAGGAAAATGGTCAGGTTTAGGGCACAGTAAGGTCTTGCTTAATTCTCCATATCCCTAGCAGATTATAAACTTCATCACCTCCACTCCATCTTAGTGTAATACTGTCTTCATCATCTCAAAGGAGTCTTCTCATGAGGCTTATCACACATGAAACAGAGAACACGAGCAAGTATGTACCTAGTCTGACACTAAATTGAATAGAATCAAGCGTCCAAAAGACTTGAAGCTCCCCACCTTATCAAGAAGGAGCTGTTTGCTACATGCTAGAAAACCAAGATGAAAGGTGGGCCCTCCGGACACGTTATTAAAAATAGTAAATAAAACGCATGGTCTAGCAGAAGAGGACAACTTACACCCAGATAATGGCAATGAAATGCCAGAAGCGGTTTAATTGCAAGTGGGACTTTGATGTACAAACGCTAAAACTGAGCTCCTGGGAACCCCAATTTTCTGGACAGTTGGGGTCAACGGCTTTAGAGTTGGGATGGTGGTGGCTGAGCCCACGGTGGCCATTGCGGGGCAGTGGTCAGTCCTGACGCGGGACACGCCCCGCCCCGCCCCCTACTCACCTCCACAGCCTTGGGGAAGGGGCTTAGCGGCTCCCGCCCCCATGCTGCGCCTCTGCGCATGCGTGCGCGGTCTGCCCTTCGCTGTCTGTCGTCTCGCTGTGGCCCAGGGGGAGTGTCTCCGCTGGACTAAACCATCTGTTGTCTTACCCTGAGGGGACCACAGTGTGGACGGAGGACAGAAGCGGACCTAATCGGCACAGAGGTCCTACTTTAACAGGAAACCCAGGAACCTCACCTAGAACGAACTCGACCCTGGGGGACACAGGCAGGACAACTCGGAGGCTCCGGCCCCGCTCCCACCTGCCCCGAGGGGGTGATCCGGCCGACTGGGATTGTGGGAGGTGTAGTTCGCAGGGAAGTGCGGCGCACTGCGGCCTTCGCCGTGCGCGTGCGCCTTCCCGGAAGGCGGGGGCCGGAGGAAGTGTGGCTGTGGCCTGCAACTGGGGCGGGCAGACTCCATTGCAGAGTGTGGTGAGTGTAGGTTCCGACCCTTGAAGTCGCAGCGGTTCGGGGGCGACGGCCCTCGGTAACCTGCTTTTGCGAAGGGACGACGAGATCGTTTCCCCGAACAGGTCTGAACAGCCTCTTCCGTGTCTGCAGATGGGGCACCAGCGAAGAGACTTGAAAGTTCTACCCAACCCAGAAAGATCTAGCTAACCCAGGCTAGAATTAATTCGTTAATTCAGCAAGTACTTAACTGAGCAGCTCGCTTAGCCAGGCGTTGGTAGGTAGGGGGTGAAGACAGTTGAGCTCCAAATCAAAACAGGGGTCTCCTGGTTTTAAGCTCAGCCACTGTCATGGGGATTTCCTGTTTCGGAGGTAATTTTTTAAAAAAGAAAAATAGAAAAAATAGAAAAAGGCAGAAAATTGCTTTTCTATGTGTCTGCCAGTAAAATAAGGGTACCAGTAAATGGTAAATGTATATTTAGCACTTTTTTGCCAGCTACTGTGCTAAGTGCTTTATGTATATATAGTCTCTTAATCCTTACAACTGCCCTATGAAATAAAGTGTAGTTACCTTCCTCATTTACATATGATGAAATAATAATTGCATGAAATGCACTGAATTTTTGTGAGAATTACACAAGATATGTAAGCCACTTCGCACAATGCCTGGAGCATTAAGCAATGTATTTTATTATGACTATGCCTCCGAAAAGGAGCCAGAAATAGGTACTGGCCTTCCTAAGCTTCTGAATTATAGACCATATAATAGTTTGCTACCTCCTATGTAGTTGTACAGAGAAAGACCTAAATACTGATGCAGAGGGATTTCCTTATAAGCAAACAATGAACATAAAGAGTTCTGTGTGAAACAAAATAGTGTTTCTACAGTGTTAACTTTCTGGCCAACATCTTAAACACAGCATAAAAGTGGAAAAAGCATAAACTCGTCTTTAAAAACAACTCATATTTGTATAGCACTTTGCGTTTTACAAAGCACTCATCACAAATCTCGTTTTGATTTTTGCACTTTAGAAGTTACTATACTTCAGCACCATGTAGCTAAGCGCCTTTTGTTAAGTTACTAGAACTCTTAGGTCCATTTCTCTTTCAGAGTGTCAGTTTTATAGCGTGATTCTGTACTGGTAGAAGGTGAATTGGAGTTGGCTGAATAATCTATTAGGAACAGTTGCAGCTGCAAAATGCAAACTAGCTAACTGATTTGGGGAATTATTTTTCTAATGTATAAGAAATGTGGAGGTAGCCAGTTTCTGGGTATTGTATTGGTTCATCTACCAAGAGTTGCCACATTTGCTTTACCATTCTCTCCCTTTCTCCATATATGTGCTTTTTTTTTTTTTTTTTTTTTAGATTTTATTTATTGGGACGCCTGGGTGGCTCAGTCGTTAAGCGTTTGCCTGTGGCTCGGGTCATGATCCCAGAGTCCTGGGATCAAGTCCCACATACAGCTCCTTGCACCGCGGGAAGCCTGCTTCTCCCTCTCCCACTCCCCCCCGCTTATGTTCCCTCTCTTGCTGTGTCTCTCTCTCTGTCAAATAAATTTTTTTAAAAAATTATTTATTTATTTATTTGACAGAGCACAAGTAGGCAGAGTAGCAGACGGAGGGAGAAGGAGAAGGAGGCTCCCCGCGGGGCAAAGGGCCCGATGCAGGGCTCGATCCCAGGACCCTGGGATCATGAGCTGAGCCGAAGGCAGACGCTTAACTGACTGAGCCACCCAGGTGCCCCTTTTTTTTCTTTTTAGGATTTTATTTTTAAGTAATCGCTACATCCAGCTTGGGGCTCAAACTCACAACCCTGAGATCAAGAGTCGCAGGCCCCACTCACTGAGCCAGCCAGGCGCCCCGAGGGCTCTGTTTTAATCCATGTCTTTTTTTTTTCCTTCTTTTGTTTGCTTGTTCTGTGATAACTGCAAAGAAGTTGATTTATTTCCAATAAGTTACCATAGTAACCAAAAATCACACTTCCTGAAGCTTGACTTATGGTTCAGTCTGCATCCTAAAACCACATACTGTCCAATGACGCTTGCAAATGATAACTTCTGGAGCTACAGTTCCTGTAACCACCATGAATATGCTTTCCTTTCTGGGTGCCATCTTTTTTAAAATTATTTTTTATTTTTATTTTTTTCTTTTAAGTAGGCTCCACACCCAGTGTGGGGCTTGAACTCATGACCCTGAGATTAAGAGTTGCATGCTCTACTGACTGAGCCCACCAGGTGCCCCTCTGGGAGGCATCTTCATTCATTTTTAAACTATTTGCTGAAGAAAGAGTTTGATGCTGGGGCATCTTGGTGGCTCAGTCAGTTAAGAGTCTGCCTTCAGCTCAGGTCATGATCCTGGGGTCCTGGGATCGAGCCCCACATGGGGTTCCCTGCTTGCCTCTCCCTCTGCCTGCTGCCTGCCCCCTGCTTGTGCTCTCTCTCTCTCTCTCAAATAAATAAAATCTTAAAAAAAAAAAAGATGTAGAGTATCAGCTTTTAAAGAAAGAAGGCAGTGGGTTAATTTACATAACATGACAATACTCTAAAGTCTGGGGGGATTAGGGAACGGTGTGGTGGGAAAGAGAAGATTCACATTCATTTGGATATTTTCTCCTTTTCCCTTTTCCCAGCTAGGTAAAACAGTTATTAAACCCTCCTGTATGGGCCACACACGGGGTCTGTGGGACTTTACCAGCGGTAAACCCCGCCCATGACGTTTGATTTTCACTTTTGGCATGGAATTAATGTGATGATTTGTAAGTGTCACTTGAGCCTGAATTGTTTGCAGTTGACTGGTGCTGATCTACAGCACTTTCTGTTACTTGAAATTGTGAATAATGTATGTATCTCCCTCTAATTGCAGACCAGTTCCGGGGGAAACAAATGCACACTATCCATCTGGGAACCAAGATTTGAATTGTTTCTAACCCATATTACATTTACTCACCATGTTTATTGAAATCACTGCTTTACAGCACAGCTACTCTCTGCTTTTCTCACCCTTCAGAATTTGTTTCCAGCTTTATTGAGGTCTAATTGACAAAAATTGTATATATTTGAGGTGTACAGTTTGATAATTTGATATATGTATATATTGTGAAATAATCACAATCAAACTAATTATCAAGCTAATTAACATATCCGTCGCCTCACATGGTTGCTTTTTCTTTTTTTTTCTTGGGGGGGTAGAAACACATAAGATCTACTGCCCTAGCAAATTTCTTTCTTTCTTTTTTTTTTAAAGATTTTTATTTATTTATTTGACAGAGACACAGCAAGAGAGGGAACACAAGCAGTGGGAGTGAGAGAAGGAGAAGCAGGCTTCCCGCGGAGCAGGGAGCCGACGCGGGGCTCGATCCTAGGACCCTGGGATCATGACCGGAGCCGAAGGCAGACGCTTAATGATTGAGCCACCCAGGTGCCCCTCCCTTAGCAAATTTCAAGTATACAACACAGAATTGTTAATTACAGTCAGTCTGGATGTTTTGATAAGTTAAAAAGACCAGTATGTGGCGGCGCCTGGGTGGCTCAGTGAGTTGGGCATCTGCGTTTGGCTCAGGTCATGATCCCAGGGTCCCAGGATCAAGCCCTGGCATTGGGTTCTCTGCTCAGCGGAGAGCCTGCTTCTCCCTCTGCCTCTCACCCCGCTCGTGCTCTTTCTCTCAAATAAATAAATAAAATTAAAAGAAAAAAAAACAGTATATGGGGCCCCTGGGTGGCTCAGTCGTTAAGTGTCTGCCTTCAGCTCAGGTCATGATCCCAGGGTCCTGGGATCGAGCCCCGCATCGGGTTCCCCAATCCTCGGGAAGCCTGCTTTTCCCCTCTCCCACTCTCCCTGCTTGTGTTCCCTCTCTCGCTGTGTCTCTCTCTGTCAAATAAATAAATAAAATCTTTAAAAATAAGTAAATAAATAAATAAATAAAACCAGTATATGGAGGGTTTGCCTCCCTTCACTGCTTACCAGTTGTCAAAGATTTGAGCAACAAAACTGTAAACACATTAAAACTCACATTAACATTATTTGCTAGAGAATCGTCCAAGATGCTTTATAGAGAGAATAGGTTTTAAGGCAAATCTAATTCCAAGACAACTTTGTAATATGTGAGGCTTCTTCCGCTCAAAAAGCCCACTCTCTAGGAATGCTCCCTGAATGCCCTTTTTGTCTTAGGGCTCATCCAGAGACACCTCAGCTCTGGTGAGGTGATACCGGATCACTTGGTCCATGCTATTCTCAATGGAAGAGCACAGGAAATGAGTATATAAATCCAGTTTGTTACCCAAACTCCTTTTGAAGGTGCAATAAATAACATTTCTTGTATTAAATGAAATTAAAGAATCACATAATTTCCGTTCTTTACTTGACAGCGAGGTTTAATTATCTACTCTGGGTGATATCCATAGTGAGTGAGTGAGTGTGTCTTTGTTCTTAGGAAATACATGTTGAAATATTTATGGAGAAAGGGATATGATGTCTGCAAATTACTCTCCAATGATTTAGAAATAAATGTATGTACAGAGCAAGGGAGAAAGAGAGCAAACAATAAACCAGATGGAGTGAAATGTTAATTGGAAAATCTGGGTAAAGATTATTTGGAAGGTTTTTGTATTCTTGCAACTGTTCTGTGTAGGCACTTTTTAATTTTTTTAAAGAATTTATTTGTAATTGCCAAAAATTGGAAGGAACCAAGATGCCCTTCAGTAAATGATAAACTGTGGTTCATACATACAGTAAAATATTATTCAGTGATAAAAAGTAATTGAGCTATCAAGCCTTGAAAAGACAAGAACCTTAAATGCATATTTCTGAGTGAAAGAAATCAATCTGAAAAGGCTCCATATATGATTCCAACTGTATAAAACTATAAAAATTGTTGTAAAAAATCAGTGGATTAAAATAGGCCAAAAGGACTTGAATAGACATGTCTCCAAAGAAGATAGACAAATGGCCACAAGTATACGCAGAGAAGCTCAGCACCACTGATCATTAGGGAAATGCAAATCCAAACCACAGTGAGAGAGCACCTTAAACCCATTGGCTGCTATCAGACAAAACAAAATAACAAGCAATGGCCAGGATGTGGAGAAGCTAGGACCCTTAGGAGAGCATAAAATGGTCACAGTTGCCCAAGTCCACACAGTTTGTGGCAGATTTTTCCTTTTTTTTTTTTTTTTTTAGGATTTTATTATTCATCTGTCGGAGAGAGCACAAGCAGGGAGAGCAGCAGGCAGAGGGAGAAGCAGGCTCCCCGCTGAACAGGGAGCCCGATGTGGGACTCGATCCCAGGATCCTGGGATCATGACCCCAGCCAGAGGCAGAAGCTCAACCAACTGAGCCACCCAGGCGTCACAGTGGCAGATTTTTCTGCCAGTCTAAATCTGCAGATTTAATCTGCACAGTTAGTGCAGGATTTTTCCTATAACCCTCCCTGTCCAGAGGGTAAACATGATTACATGCTGCAAAAGTGAAAGAAAGTGCTAGAGTATTTGCATATTGGTTTGGCATATAGCTTTCTAAAATAACAATCTCAGGTCCAAAAGGAATTTGTTTCAGAATGTAGTTAGTAGTACCAGACTTTTGTTAAGTCACTTATTAGATTTCTAAATGTATTATTTGTGTCCAAATCATCAGCTGATAAAAGTGCTAGGAACAAGAAATCATTTCCCAGCAACACTCTTCGGAGGCTGTCGTGCAGTCCCTGGGCAGGCCTGGGCCCTTTTCTTCATTTTATAAAAGTAATCAGTGAAAAATGGACATTTCAGGGGCACTTGGGCAGCTCAGTCGGTTGTGTCTGCCTTTGACTCACGTCATGGTCCTGGGGTCCTGGGATTAGGCCCTGCTCCACGGGGTGTCTGCTTCTCCCTGTCCCTCTGCCCCTCACCCCCTTGCTTGTGCTCTCTCTCTTGCTCTCAGATAAATAAAATCTTTTTAAAAAATGGATATTTCATTGAAGATTTTTTAGAGGACACAGAAGGGAGGGTTCCATTCAAAGCCACCAAGCAAAACTTCCTAATAAGTGCTAGTAGACATCTGTCCTGTTCCCAGGCCCAGTCAGGTGCCTTACACCTCTCATCTTCCTTCTCCCTGCCTTGTCTTCTCTAAAATGCACTCCAAGTTTCAGCACTTCATATGCAGAAAACAGAAGCACTGAAGTTTGCCACTTCACCCAGCCTTTCAAGGATCGTTTATTATCTTCAACTGGGTACCTTGCAAGCATGTGTGTATGTGTTGGGGGAGATGGTGGTGTCTGTCTCATTCCTGATGCCAAGTGGTTTATCAAAAATACAAAACACTTCCTTTCTCTTCTCTAGGTCCAGAAGTATAATTCTGCTAGTAAGAAAAATAAGATCGTTTTCTCCAAACGATTAACATAATAAAAATACATAAACAATGACAGAATGTTCTTGATCAATAAATTGGCCATCTAAAAGGCCATGCTCAACATAAGAATGTTTCACACAAAATTTAGGATCTTGATTACCTCTGAAAATCTTAGGAGAGGGAGTCCAAAATTTTCATTTGAATCACTATAATAGCAAACAAAATTTTTAAAAAATTTAAAGGGGGGATCAAATAACTACAGGAGATTGGAAACATAAATTATGAAACATCCCTCGCTCTGCAGCCTGTAAAAAGAATGAGCCCGATCTCTAGGTACAGCCATGGAAAGGTGGCCAGTGTATTTTCTGAATAAAGAAATTTTGCTAAGTTATATTTGGAAAAGGATGACTCAATTTGCACTCCAGCCTATCTGGGAATACCTGTTACTCCACATCCTTGATAACAGAGTGGCTTAGTAATCAGAATGACAGACAATAGCAAGTGTTGGTGAGGAGAAATCAAAACCCTCACATGTTGCTAGTGAGAATGTAAAATGGAACAACCCCTTTAGAAAGCAGTTTGCAATTACTCAAAAAGTTAAACATGGAGTTGTCATGTGACTCAGCAATTTCCCCTCCTGGGTATATACGCAAGGGAACTTGAAATATACTTCCACACAAAAGCATGTATACAACTATTCATAGCAGCATTATTTATTGATGGCCAAAAAGTAGATACAACCCAGGTGTCCATCAGCTGAAGAATGGATAAACAAAATGTGCTATATACGTATAACAGATATTACTCCATCATAAAAAAGTGTAAAGTACTGATAACACATTACAACATGGATGGACTTTGAAAACGTGCTACATGAAGAAACCAGATGCTAAAGAGTGATTGCTAGTAGACAGGGTTCTCCTTTTGGAGTCATGAAAATGTTCCGGAATTAGGTAGTGGTTATTGTTGTACAACCTTGTTAATATTGTAGAAATCACTGAATTGTATTTCAACAGTTGAATTTTATAGTATGAATTCTATCTCAATGAAAAATCAAAAGTGTTAATATTTTTATGTTAAGAAATTGGAGTACAGTCGGTATTTTGTTTAATATTTAATAAAGTTTAATATTTAGAAATTCATATGTAATAAAATCTTATGGCAGTCATAAATTATAATTGAAAATGTGTAACCGAGTGATTTAGACTTTGATTTAAAATTGAAATCTTCCTGGGGCATCTGGGTGGCTCAGTGGGTTAAGCGTTTGCCTTCGACTCAGGTCATGATCCTGGAGTCCTGGGATCGAGCCCCACATTGAGCTCCCTGCTCAATGGAAAGCCTGCTTCTCCCTCTGACCCTCACCCCGCTCATGTGCGCACGCTCTCTCTCTCTCTCAAATAAAAGCTTCTAAAAAAATTGAAATCTTCCTACATTTACATATATTGTCAGCATATCTAAGAGAATTTTAGCCATCAACTTACAAGTTTTTAAGGTATCAAGGTAATTCTCAGAGAATTCTTAAGTCTTAAGTCAGATAATAAAAGTATTGCAGAAGGAAAACAAACATAGAAAGCTTAAAGTTCAGCCTCAAGTGTTTTCCTGTGTCAATGGAGTCAACTATTAACCAAAGTCCCTTTAACAATAATGGTTAATGTTTACTAAGAAATAGGGTTGCCTGGCTGGCTCAGTAGGTGGAGCATGCGGCTCTTGATCTTGGGGTTGTGAGTTCAAGCCTCACGTTGGGCGTAGAGATTACTTAAAAATAAAATTAAAAAAATAAAATAAGATATGTAAGCTGAGTTTTGAATGTGTGACTTTAACAAATTGAATATTAGTTTTTAAAAAGCAAAATACGCCTGAAAAATCTCCCCTCTCATCCCTGCTCCCCTCCTTTGCTGAGGCAATGGCAGCAGGTGCTGTGCGCCCTTGTGGAGATAATCAACACATAAGGATGCCCTTGGGAGGGCACCCGGGGGGCTCAGTCAGTCAGGTGTCTGTCTTCGGGGCTCAGAGCATGATCCCAGAGTCCTGGGATCGAGCCCCATGTCGGGCGGGCTTCCTGCTCAGTGCGGAGTTGCTTCTCCCTCTCCCTCTGCTCCCCCCTCAACTCGTGCTCACTCTCTCTCTCGCTCTCTCAAATAAATGAATAAAATCTTAAAAAAAAAAAAAAAGGAATGCCCTTGGGACGCCTGGGTGGTGCATTTGGTTAAGCACCTGACTCTTGATTTTGGCTCAAGTCATGATCTTGGGGTTGTGAGATCAAGCCCCACATCGGACTCTGTGCTCAGTGGGGAGTCTGCTCCAGAGTCTCTCTCTCTGACCCTGCCCTGTCCCCTCCCTCTCTCTAACTCTCCCCACTTCTCCACCTTTCAAAAAAAAAAAAAATGCCCTTTTACTCCCATTCCCCTTTAATATATAAATAGAAGCGTAGTACGCCTACATACTTTCCTTTACCCTTTTCACTTAACAATATATATTGATCTAGAAAAATCCCACCATTCTTTTGAAGAAAATAATATTTACAGAGGACTCCCACAGAGTTTACTCTCACTTACTCAACATGATCTCTAGCAACAGCCAAGCCTGGCTGATGCCACTGCAGTCGTGGCTCTCTGTCCCAGAAGGGCCACCTGAAAACTGGCACAAATTTTGGGAGGAGGTAATAGACGTTAGGGGCTCAATTGTTTTTTTCCCCTCCCCAAATTTGTATGTTGAACTCCTAACCCCCCAGTACTCAGAATGTAGGAAATAGGAAATTGGGCCGTTAAAGGAGTGATTAAGTTAACATAAGGCCATTGGGGTGCCCTGTAATCCAATCTGACTGGTGTCCTTATAAGAGGAGGAAATCTGGACACACAAAGGGACACTGGGAATATATGTGCACAAAGGAAAGGCTGGGTGAGGATGCAGTGAGTAGGTGGCCTCAGAAACCTTGATCTTGAACGTCCAGCCTCCAGAACGGCGAGAGAGTAATTTCTGGGTAAGCCCCAGTCTGTGGTGTTTTGTTACAGCAGTCTGAGCAGACAAATACCCCAGTTGTGTGATCCTCATACGTTTGTTCAGTAGACTCCAGGAATTTGTATTATCCAAACTGTGGCCTCCCAGATGGAAAACTTTTAGGCTTTTAGCGTTCTCAGTTTCCTCTGGCTGGACGCACCTGTCCTGCAGATCTAGCTTCTGGCGGATGCTGCCTCCTCCTCACCTCCTACAGGGCTATCACGGATGTTTGCATTCTTGGGGCCCCAGAGCCTCCCGTGCGAGGGAATGGATGTAGGATGCTGGGCTTTCTGGCTTGCTGAAAGGTGCGTGACTGGGTGGCCTCTAGAACCAGAAGCTCATTTCCTGTTCCTTGAGACACGCTTCTCCTAGCTTCGGTGGCTCCCAACTGCGCTGTTGGTTCATTTTCAGGCTCCTTTGAAGACCTTTCTCTCACTTGATTGCTAAGAGTCCTAGTCCTGCGGAGCTCCGTGAGTTGCGCACTTGGATTACCTAAAGCATCTACACTCTCCTTCTTGCTCAGTTGCAGCGCCTAAGCTCCGTCTCTAAGCTAATGAGCTAGGTGTGGTATCAGGGTAGTCAGTCACAAATCCCTGAAGGTTCAAAGCAGTCCCACCTCCCTGTGAACAATATTCCATCATTTTGCAAAAGAAAGGCACACCTTGCGCACACCCTGAATCTTACTAGGGT
Organism: Eumetopias jubatus; assembly: GCF_037043125.1. NCBI lineage: Eukaryota > Metazoa > Chordata > Mammalia > Carnivora > Otariidae > Eumetopias > Eumetopias jubatus. The sequence goes on along the minus strand of NW_028274807.1, from coordinate 12,349,419 downwards.
GCTGTGAACACCCTCAGGGCACCAAACAAAGGCACAATTGAAAAGGCTGATTTGCTGTGGATGCTGAGAAAGCAAAATAAATCCTTTATAAAACTGGAAGGTTTTCAATACTTGGCTTTCAACAAAGTGAAGGACGACCTAATAGATTTGTCAGCTGAATATTTAATTTAAAATGATTTTTGGTGAGAGATCTTGGTTTGTTTTTGCACATAACTGAAGCAGTCAAGGGACTGAAGGATACTGCTATAACAAAACAATTTTTTTCCTTTGAAAGTTTGGAGTTTAGTGGTGCAGAAAAAATTTTAAATGCAGTTTGACTCTGAGTCCCCACAAATGCTTCAATGCATGAACCTTTTTTTTTTTTTTAAATGATATTGGGAATATGGAAATCTTCATGCTTTTATCGCCATGCTTAGAATACAGGTGGGGCTCGGGAATTAGCATTTGTACCAAAATTCACCCAAGAGAATTACCAGGTTAACAGATGGAGGATTGAGGATTAGCATTGCAGTTCAGACAGACTTTAATAGGATTTCAGGCACAAAGCATGGAAGTTCTGTCTATATTAAGTGACTTCATATTCTGAATGTGAAGTATTTTTTAATTTATTTTTAAATTTTATTTATTTTTTTAAAGTAGGCTCCACACCCAATGTGGGGCTTGAACTCATGACCCTGAGATGAAGAGTCACATGCTCCACTGACTGAGCCAGCCAGGCGCCCCTGAATGTGAAGTATTTTAAATGTGTGATGTATTTTACAACATCAGATTCAATGTAATCTTGATGTATCTCAAAAACTACAAATTAGGGGCACCTGGGTGGCTCAGTTGGTTAAGCATCTGCCTCAGGTCATGATCCCAGGGTCCTGGGATGGAGCCTTATCTCAGGCTCCCTGCTCAGCGGGGAGCCTGCTTCTCCCTCCCTTCCTGCCCCTCCCCTGCTAGTGTTCTCTCTTGCCCTCTCTCTCAAATAAAATCTTAAAAAAACCCAAACTATGAATTAATGTTTTTATAGTGATGTTGGGAATTATAGCTTTGTTTTGGGAAACAGCTTTATGGAGGTATAATTCATATGCCACACAGTTCATCCATTTAAAGTGTACAGTTGAGTGGCTTTAGATACGCCCATGGGGTCATGCAACCATCTCCACAATCAATGCTATAACCTTCTCATTACCTAACAGAAACCCTGCACCCTTTAGTCATCACCCTCAAAGTACATCTATCCCCACAGCCCTGGGCAACTACTAATCTATTCTGTGTCTGTATGGATTTGTCTGTTCTGGACCTTTCCATATCAGTGGAATTATAAACGTGGTCATATGTGACTGGATTCTTTCACTTAGCATGTTTCAAGGTTCATCCATGTTGTATATGTATCAGCGCTTCACTTCCTTTAATGATAGTAACACTCCATTGTACGGAAAGACCACATTTTATCAATTCATTAGCTGATGGACATTTGGATTGTTCCTACTTGTGAATTAATTTAAAAAATGTTAATTAACAATTGGCCCCAGGGGCACCGGGCTGGTTCAGTTGGAAGAGTGTGCGACTCTTGATCTCAGGGTCGTGAGTTTGAGCCCCACATTGGATATAGAGATTACTTAAATAAATAAATATTTAAAAAAAAAAAAAAAAGCCAGGGGCGCCTGGGTGGCTCAGTCGTTAAGCATCTGCCTTCGGCTCAGGTCATGGTCCCAGGATCCTGGGATCGAGCCCCGCATCAGGCTCCCTGCTCTGTGGGAAGCCTGCTTCTCCCTCTCCCACTCCCCCTGCTTGTGTTTCCTCTCTTGCTGTGTCTCTCTCTGTCAAATAAATAAAATCTTAAAAAAAAAAAAAAAAGCCAATTGGCTCCTGAGAAAGGAAAATGGCCTTATGTTGTGGTAAATAAAAGGGGGGGATGATCTTAACTTGGACAATTGGATCATCCTACCTGGGACTTTAAGCCTGGATGAGTGCGTGACCCAGAAATATAGGCAGTCGAGTGCGTTTCAGTTGTGGGGACAGGGCAGACGGAGTGCCCACTGGGTGTGGAGCCACGGGAGCCTGATGTGGCCTGGCAGCAGTGTCCTTGACAGTCTCCTCCCGGGGCAAGACTTTGGCTGTGGTTCTGCTCCCTTAGCATAAGCGAGAATAGCTGAGGGAACTGTGTTGAAAAAAATGAGGATCTAGCAGCTGTACCAGTTATTAAACTTTATTATGATTAGATACTACGTTGTACTTGAATTACTTAAGAAGTTTGTATAGCAGTTAAAAAGAGTTAAATAAAAAATTTGAGAAGGAATATTTAGAGACCATGAAGTTTCTCTTAGAAATTACAACACTCCGCTTAGAACGTTTGGCTTACTTGTTCTGTAACTCACACTTAACTCCTTTGACTTACAAGACCAGTAGCGCTGATTAACAGTTGGACCCCCACCCACCTCTGCCCGATCTTTCTACTGGAACACAAGGTGTGACCGAGGGCTGATCGGTTTTATTCCTGCATATATACAAAGCTGTTTATGATAAAAGATAAATGTACAGATGTTACAATAAAATATTAACCTTGTCTTCACCTTTCTTGTAGACTTTTTCATAACTTAAATGACCTTTTCTCTATCATTATAAACCAATGGCTGCTCATATACTCATCACATCCAAATAATACTGTTTATCCCAAACCAGACAGTAGGACACCCTTGAAGCTGATTCCCTTGTTCTTTCAGTATCATCCCTATTTTCCAAATGTCTTTTGGTTTCTGGCAACCAGATAATTCAGACACATTTTGATTCTTCTTATCCCAAGATATGGAATCAATAACCTTACATGGAGTTCACATTCCTTTTGGTGGAACTTAGTATCAGAGTTAAGGGCTAAAACAGTCATAAGCTTACATTGATTTTTCTAATTTGCATGCTGGTACTATTAGCCTCTACTTTTTTTTAAGGTTTTATTGTTTATTTTTAAGACTTTATTTTTTAGGTAATCTCTACACCCAACGTGGGGCTCAAACTCACAACCCCAAGATCAAGTTGCATGCTCCACCGACTGAGCCAGCCAGGAACCCCCCTATCAGCCTCTACTTTTATTAGTTTGTGATTTTATCCACCAATAACATTTTCCTTTGTATCTCTGACTTTCTGTAAACTTCATAGGACAATGTTTGGCATGTGTGTAATGGGTATTTAATGCCGAGTGAACTCTCCAGAACAAATCAATCAGTTGTTTGTTTAGAGCAAAGGGACCTGTGTGAAATGATGCACCTCAACCTCCAATTTGATGGTTGTTGCTGACTACAGTCAGTGTAAAGGTGACATCATTGGCCAGCTGCCTGGGTCTGGGGAAACCTTCCTGCACCAGAGGCAGTGAATTAGGGTCTTTTGGTGAAGGTGCCTCTCTTCTTACCCCCCTATTCTTTCCTTTGGTAAGGCTAGAATTTGTATCTTCTGTATAAAATTACTGCTTTGCTGTTAGGTCTTAAGTTTAAACTCCCAGGGAGGATTCGAACAGGGCCTCCTGGTTATCCTGCCAGTAAGGTACACTCCTGTTGGGCAGGCAGAACTTAGGCCATATCACCCTAAAGGCTGCCCAGTAGTCTAAGGATTGCTGGCCGCCTTTGGGCTGGTTGGCCATTCCTTGTTCACTCCGCTACAGGAGAAATGTGGTACCAAGCTTGGGGTCATGTACGTGTGCCTTGTAGGTCAACCTAGACCTCCCAGTTCCAGAACTGCATATCCAGATTGGAAATGAATGGCCAGAGTGGAAAACACATGCACTGCCATTATACTTTTTACTAGATTGCCCTAACTCCTCCCAAACAGCACCTACCACACTTCCAATATTCTATTTATCACCATTCTCAATTTTATGCTCGAGATATATTTGTTGAAAGAATACTGAGTTACAAGAGCTTTCATAACTGGGAAGAGCTATGAAATAAATGCTGACCTTTGAGTGCCCACTCTGTGTCAAGCATGGTTTTTGGCATTTCACACGTATTAACTTAATTATCAAAACAACTATGAGAGGCAAATGCCTATGTTAGTAGGTGAGGACACAGAGACAGAAAGGATGAGAAACATGCCTCAGTCCTATGTTTGATTCTAGAGGCCACCAAAACTCTCCCTTTAACCTTCTAGTATTTATAAAAGTATGGATATTGATAACCCATAGAATAACTATGAAGCTAAAATCTGTGTGGTATAGAAACTGTCAATAATTAGAGGGATGTTTAATGATATTTCAAAGCACAAAGTACACTATCCCTCAGAAATGGGAGCTACGCACAAATTTTATGACACTAAATTATGATCAGGATAATTAGAGCAGAGAAGTCTCAATTCAAACCAGTACAGATAGGTAATATAGGGGAGAGATAGTAACTTAGTAGCCTTGTGGGTTAACTCTTCAAATACTAGAGCACATATAACTACAAAAAATGGAGGCGGTATCATTCAGAAGAAAACTAAGAGTTTTGGTATCTCGTCTGGCTGAAAGTGAAAGGAATTCTGAATGACCAGCTTGATTACAAACCAGAAGGTCCAGAACAGGTAAACCCTGAAAGACCACTGGAGGTGACACACATAGGTCTTAGACATGCTGTACCAGTCTTGTTTTTAACGAATCTCTGTTCCTTAGAAAAAACAGCCAGAGGTGAGGGTAAGGGCTTCCTTTTTGGCATCTGTTCTTCTCGGCTGAGTCCATGATAAAAGTCACCATGCAAATACCCAGACTTCTTTCAGAACTGGCTCTATGCCCGGGTTGGGAGGCTTCACTCTTCTGTGACCCAACGAATCTTGCCGTTTTCTCCAAGCTGTACAGCTCCACTGGCCACCAGCTGGAGGGCTGCAGGAAATATTTTGTGCTCTGCTAATTTCACTCTTTCAGACAGAGTTGCAACAGTGTCACCTCTCTTCACTGGAACAGATTCTTGTAAAATAATTTGTCCAGCATCTACATCTTCCTGGAGAAGGAAGAAGTTTTGAACATTACTTTCTAGCTAGTACAATTTACATATAGACACTAATAATATTTTGGTAGAAAGAGATACTCACAGCTACAAAGTGCACAGTACACCCAGTGACTGTGACCCCGGCTTCTAGGGCTTGCTCGTGGGCATTTGAACCCTTAAAAGAAGGCAGCAAGGATGGGTGGATGTTGAGCATCTTCCCTGGAAATTAGTAAAAACACAGTGGTCAGAATTTAAAACTCCTATGTACATACCAAAGGAATGTATGTTTTTCCGTCTAGAATCAGGGGTCAGGAGGAGCAGGGTTTCTCTGGGATGGGAGTTTCTTCATAAGACAGAAATGAAGTAAAGGGAAATAAAGGTTTTCATCCAGGAGGCCCTGGGGGCAGCAAACTCCTGCCTTGCACAACTGAAGAGGCGCCTGCAGTCACTGAAAGTTGGTTGGGGGTGGGCAGGGAGGTCAACTCTCGATCACAGAGCTCCTGAGGAAAATTCGGCCTGTCGCTAGCACGTACTGTGAGACGATAGGAGATTCCTGCGTTGCATCTATGTGCTTGACTTCTAAGCACGAAGCGGCATGTCCACCAGCCAGATGCTACACTGGCTATTTCTGTGCCTTACGGCACCACAGGCTCTGCCAGTTCTCACTACACCATAGGGGACTCTGTCTAACCCTACTCACTTAAGAAAACACGAAGTCTTTGAAGAGAGAATCCATTTATTGTCCAAACAGGTGCACAAAAAAGGACAATAGGATGCAGTCAAAACACAAAGATGCAGTAACACAAGACATGTTTTCCAGAAACAGTGCCCACCTTGCCACGTGTGGCAGTGGTCTACACTTCCCAAGGAGAGGATGGACTCTTCACTTTGGGATACAGGCAATCACTTCCTTTTGCTTCTACAGAAGTAAAAATGTCTCTTCTGAATATTTATTCAGAAGATGAAATATGAGTAATATGAGTAACCTAAGCTTTTTTAGAAAAAGTGATTAATTACAGCAGGCCAAAGAAAACTGATAAGAAGCGCAGGACAAAATGATCATTGGTCATTCTCTGAGCTGAGGCAAAGGACATTAAATTATGACCTGTGTTAAAATGGCCCAGTAACTATTTCACCATTGGGATTGTTTGGGAAGCTGATGACCCTGTAGTCTGCACTCAGCTGATTTCTCAATGTGGCGTCACACAGTTTTTGCTTACCATCCCATTTCCTGACAAAGGGGCCGGATAAAATTCTCATGAATCCTGCAAGACAGACTATGTCTGTGGAGTACTCTTCAAGGACTTGGTCAATTGTGGTGTCAAATTCTACACGACTTTTATATAATTTATGATTAATTACCTGTAACAGAAAAAGATGGGCACAACTTTTTCAATGAATTACCAAAAACGATTTAAAACTCAAACCTGTACATAGACCATACTTCCCTTCTTTCTCATGAAGACACCTCTGATATGAAGAATTAAGGAATGGAGAGGATGAAGTACAAAGGCAAGCCCAGCACACACCCCAGTCCAGAAATCCAAAGAATAAGTTGCCCTTACAGATGGAGGTCCTGTCGGGGGGGTGGGGGTGGGAAGGTGGGGGGTTATGAGATTAAATACAGTCTGCAGGAAAGACACTTTTCAAAGTAACTCACTCTGGTGGGAATTCCGGCTCTTTCGGCTTTATCTAAACCAGCCACTGCGGCTTTGTTAGAGATAACAACAACAATGTGTGCACAGCTACTTGGCTCCCTTGTACTGTCTATGAGAGCTTGCAGGTTTGATCCTGAAAGAGAAACACACAAGTAAGCTCAAGTTTCTTAATAAAGATATGTTCCATTTTGCATGGTGAATGGTCAGGATTTCCGAATAAATGTCTTAGAAAATAATGGCAAAATATGTGAGGCTTTTAAATTCCCTTTCTCTTGAATGGAGTAATAGCTTATGAAAACATAGGCACTCTCGGTTCTAGGATATGTAATTGCTCCTGCAAAATAATATCTTATGATCGAGCACAGTAGAAGAAACAGTATAACATGATTTAAAAACTGGTGAGGAATAAGCTGTTTAAATAAGTAAGAAAAATCAACTCTTTTTTAAGATTTTATTTTTTTATGCAATCTCTATGCCCAATGTGGGGCTTGAACTTACAACCCTGAGATCAAAAGCCACATGCTCTACCGACTGAGTTAGCCAGATGCCCTGAAAAATCAACCCTCTTAAGAAGAAACCACTATGACCCTTACAATAGCTTCTTTGCTTTACCATCAACTTGGGCCTAAAGTATATTGAAATCTTAAAATGGACTTGGAAAGCAGTTACACTTCCAGGAATGTATCCTAAAGAAATAATCAGATATGCACCTAGAAATATACTGCATATTTACAAAAATGTTCATAACAATGTTACTTACAGTAGTGGGAAAAATAAATATGCTATCTCTATCCGAGAGAATATGATACTATTATTATTTTACCCCTCTATCCACAAGAGTCAACAATAAATTTCATATTCTTATTACCAATTAAAAAAAAACAAAACAAAAAACCCCTCAGCTGTTTTAAGACTTAACTAAGAAAGCTATGATACGAAAGTTGGATCTTCCATCTTTTCTGGTTTCTCTTTCTTCAATCATCTTCCTTATACCCTCTACTCTTCCTTTAGGTGTCTCAAAAGCCTGAGAATAGTAGAAAGACTGAGGACACGGAATAAAGGTCCTTAATGATCCCCTGCCCCGCTCTACTGACAGTTTGCTCACAACTGGAAGGAGGTTTTTTTTTTTGGTGGGGGGGGGAGGAGGAAGGAGCATTTCTTTTTAAAATTAATTAATTTTTGAGAGAGAGCCTGTGTGTAAGCACAAGCAGGGAGAGGGGCAGAGGGAGAAGCAGACTCCTCACTAAGCAGGGAGCCTGATGTGGGACTTGATTTCAGGCCCCTGGGATCATGACCTGAGCCGAAGGCAGATGCTTAACCAATTGAGCCACCCAAGCGCCTGGAAAGAGCGTTTCTACAGCCCCACAGTAAAGAGGAAGGCATATCTTACCTGTTCCAGATATTAAAACAGCCACTCTTGCCTTTTTTGTTTGGACAGAGAAATGATTTTTCAGGGTGCCATTCTCCAATACTGACCCATTTATTTGCATGGTTTTTATCAGATTCTTCACTTTCACACGAGGAGAACCTTCATTTCAAACACACCCAATAAATAATAATGGAAAGAAAAGTATTTTATGAAAACTTGAGAATATTTCATTCTGAAAATAAGATATGCAAGGACTAAAATGAAGAATAGACTTGTAGTACTTAATGTTACTCACTCATAAAAACTTCCTGAAAGAGCACATGTATAATTACCTACTTCAACTAAAAGCCACAGCATGTCACTATCTTGTGGCCTCAGGGGAGGCATGTGACCCAAGTGAGGCTATTCAAAAGATCTGACACAGGATGTTGAGGAAGAGAGGGCCTCCCTTACAGATTGCAATGTGAGCTCAAGGATGTGGGCTCAAGACATCCTTCTGGTATTTGGAGAACCTGCTTGAAATGAAACCTACATAATGAACGAAAGGCAGACACGGACATAATTGGCAAGCCTTGGCATCTCTTAGCTAATCTGAGTGGGTTTTCTGCCACTCTGCTAATTTCTAGTACTTCTAACAGAGTCCTGAGTATACACAGCACTTGTCAGGGTGCTTGCTTCACTATTCCCTGAATTAGCTCGAGACAAGGTCTTGCCTGTGGGAAGATTACTCTGGGTAGTGATCTCAGGAAACCAGAGGGAGGATCTGGGAAAAGTGATATGGAGAGCCAATATAAGAGTGTGTTATTAAACTGGTCACCACTGTGGGCAACTGGGACTTGATTCCACTGCGACCCTCAAAAGAGCCATGAAGACTCTGCCTCAGAACTGCTCCCTTCTTCTGTCTCTAAAGTGGGTATTTATTCACCTCATTGGTTATGGGTTGTCCTGTGGGGTGTAGCTGTGCATAGGGACTACTACACAGAGGTGTCAGAGCCCTAAGGCAGAAATGAAGAGAAATGTGTTACTAGCTTGGCCACTGTCATGTTACAGCTGTGTAAACGCAGCTGCCATAGCAATGGCTCGACTAAAAGGTGGGCACAGCTTCGGAGGCAGGGCAGAGTTGTATTTCAGGTTATATACCTAAGAACAACAAATCAAGGAGTGATTACCTTCAGGCCATGCAACCACCTTGCCAATCACCCATGCTTCTTCCTTGTGCTGCTTAATATCCCTCAGAATCTGCTCTGTCAGATCCTTTGATACCACGAGGGCAGCCCCAATCCCACAGTTAAATGTTCTGGCCATCTCTTCCTCAGAGAGGTTTCCTTCCTGCTGTAACCATGAGAAGATCCTGGGAACCCTCCAGGTCTGGGCATCTGAAAACAGGCAAGAGTCGTCTGATTAACCTATTGTCTCACACAAAATCTAATGTATGCATATATACAAAGCAGTGGAAAGTATAAGCAGCACTGCTATTTTATATACGGTAGAACTATAAACTGGCCTTTTCACAATTTTGGGGTGGGATCCATTTGTACCTCAGATATCAAACATTTTTGCTGACACACTTGGCCAGTATTCACAGTTAAGTGAGGTTTTGTGCTGCATTAACTAAGTTCTTAGAAATCCCTTAATGGATTAATTGTGTTACCAGCTGAATTCCAGTAAAGGTTTGCAAATGTTAAGCTGGGTCTTAGCGATGACCAAAACGTACCCTAAGTATGATGCAAAACTAGGTGCCTTATGTTACAGATTTAGAAGAAACATATCCACTATTTAAAAACAGTTACATTATATAAAAGGTTAAAAATCAAAACCTTGTCCCTCCGTATTTATTTTTTAAAGATTTTGAGAGAGCGGGAGCACGCACGTGCACATGTGCGGTGAGGGGTGGGGGGTGGGGGGGGCAGACGGACAAGCAGTCTTCTGGCTGAGCATGGAGCCCAACACAACGCTCGATCCTAGGATCCTGAGATCACAACCTGAACTGAAATTAAGAGTCGAATGCTTAACTGATTGAGTCACCTAAGCACTCCTTCCCATATTTACTTTAAATTTTAGATTTAGGTTTGTTATAATACAACAGAAATCTCTAATAAAAATTTTTAAGTAAAGGCATAATCACAACATACATACAATTTAAATTTGGATGGTTCTTTGGAATCTATAGTTATGGGATCGGACTTGCCAAAACTATACTAAATTGAATATTTACTTATGATGCTCCTAAGAAAGGGAAGCCATTACGGATTTAGCTTTTTATTGAATAATAGGGTTAACGATCAGTTCCCCTTATTAATTTGGTGTATCTGCTGGATAATCAGTTATTTATTTATTTTTTTTAAAGTAAACTCTACCCTTAACGTGAGGCTTGAATAAACTCAAGACCCCAAGATAAAGAATCGCATGCTCTACTGTCTGAGCCAGTCAGGCACCCTGGATAATCAGTTCTTTAATGCTCTAGAGCTGATACAATTTTTAAGGAGCATCGCATGTCTATGAACCTTCTCCTCTATCAGACTTAATTCCGTTTCTATGAGCTGGGCAATGTCTTCTTAAAAGCTGAGCTCAAAAGATTTAGCTACTATGATGTTCACTGTTGTATCAATAGTCAAAAGTCAACAGCAACATAAAACCAAATAGTGGTATATGCATATAAAAAAATGGAATACTTGTTTCAAAAATGATGCTATTATGACAGCTGGATATTGATATAGTAAATGGCAGAATAAATAGCAGATTACCAAACTATGATCTCATTTTAGCAAAATGATTTACAAACTATTTGTTTGTAAGCAAACAGACAAACCCTGACAGGCTATGAGCCCAGTTTCTACAAATGATCAGATATGTCAGGAGTAATATAACCAGTTGCAACTTTTATGTTGAAAACGCCTTACCTAAATCTGTTGTCGGAGTATGATTCCTAGAAGAAACCTCAGAGGCTGATATGAGGGCCTTTCCTTTTTATTGGGACACAGACATTTGTGTGACTCAACCACAAGGCTGTTGGGAATATGATGATATCCACTCTACATCACGACCTAGTTCTGACTCTTTGGGTTCTCTCTTCAGGTACCGACTCCACTGTTGGCTCAGCACATCTCCTCACGTGCACCCACAGCTGCTTCCCCTCACGAGTGACCCCTCCACTTGGCCAGCCCGACTGGATCCACCCAATCAACTTTTTTTTAATTCATGTTTCAAGGCTATACATGCTAGTACTTTGGGAGAAAGATCACCCAACCAGCTTCGCCTTCACCTTCAGTGCTGCTTGTTGTCTCATTCTTGTTTCTCCTAGTCTACTTTATTATTTACGCCTTTCCTCAAGCCCTCACTCCTAGTCTGCTCATCTCACTAAGCCCTTCTTAACTGGGAAAAGGAGTTACTTTATGCGACCTTCTTTAGTTTCTGTTTGCTCAAACCAATGTATATTAGTTGACCATGATAGTTGGAGCAGTTCCTCTGTCTCTTTACCCTATAAAAACAGGGAGGGAAAACCCTGTTGCTCATTTTGCCATGAGTGTAAGTAATGACTCCCCCTTCCCTTTTACCAATAAGTTTCTTGAAAGAGCAAGAAACTTCCATTCACTGTCCCTGTATCTCTGCCACCCATTACCCCCACAATCATGTGGCAGGTGGTATCTATACTCAGAGATGCTTTTTGAGCTGACTGAATCATACTGGCTTATTTCTAGTTCTCATCCCAGATCTCTTTGCTGTACCTGACACTGCTGACCAGTGTCATGTTCAAATCCTTGGAGTTCATGATACTTTTACATGGTTCACTCCCTGCTTCTGACTGTGCTTTTCCAGTAATTCTACCTCTACCAATCTTTAAAGTAGACAGGACACTGAGGAACAACCTTGCAGTCCCCCACTCTCTTGGCTTTAACTATTACTATCTGCATATGAGCACCAAACCTAGCTTCAGCCCGATGGCAACTTCTGCTCTCAGACACCTTACAATAAACACACTGAAGATTTAAAACACTATTCCAGGGGCGCCTGGGTGGCTCAGTTGGTTGAGTGTCCGATTTGTGATTTCTGCTCAGATCTCGATCTCAGGGTCGTGAGATCAAGCCCCACGTTGGACGCTGTATTCAGTGCAGAGTCGGCTTGAGATTCTCTCTCCCTTTGCCCCTCCCCTACCTTGCACGCACCTGCACTTCCCTCACTCCTCTAAAATAAATAGGGGCGTCTGGGTGGCTCAGTAGGTTAGGCATCCGACTCTTGATTTTGGCTCAGGTCATGATCTCAGGGTCTTGAGATTGAGCCCCTGGTCAGGCTCTGGGCTCAGCGGGGAGTCTGCTTGAGATTCTCTCCCTCTGCCCCTCCCCGCTGCACTCTTGTTCTCAAATAATACATCTTTAAAAATAAATAGATAAGTAAATATTTGAAAAAAACAAAACAAAACACTATTCCCACTTCCTACTCCAGATTTATTCTTCCTCCTGTGTTATGGATGTTACCATCCACTCACTTGCTTAACTAGAAACCTGGGACTTCTTTTTCCTTCTAAGCACAAAATGATTCTCCAATCTGTCTCCCTTCTCAATACCTTGGTTTGGGTCCCATTTATCCCTTGCACAGGCTACCATTTCCCTTCCTGGCATGTTCCTGGTTCCATCTTGATAGAGCTTGAGATTACCAGCCCCTCATACCCCCCATAGCACTTCATCTATATAAGTCAGTTACATGAGAGGATCTTATGCCTTATAAACATAGCTAATAAAGCAAAAAGAGGTAAAAAGGTCAGTCTTATTTTTTCTGAGAAACCCCAATAATTAAAAATTTTCCATACAGGGATGCCTGGGTGGCTCAGTCATTAAGTGTCTGTCTTTGGCTTGGGTCATGATCGCAGGGTTCTGGGACTGAGCCCTGCGTCGGGCTCCCTGCTCCGTGGGAAGCCTGCTTCTCCCTCTCCCACTCCCCCTGCTTGTGTTCCTTCTCTCACTGCCTGTCAAATAAATAAAATCTTAAAAAAAAAAAAAAATTTTTTTTCCCTGATATATATATATGTGCACTAACTACCCATAGTTTTCTTCCATAATACATTTTTCTTCCCAGTGGTTTTCTGAACAAAATTTCCTTTTAGCAATCTTACCTAAATCCACCCCAAACTTCTGAGGAAGGACTCTGGGGATGTTTTCTAGCAATCCCCCACCAGTAATATGGGCAAAGGCCTTGATGTGTCCTGCACGTAGGACAGGTAGCAGTGAATGGCTGTAGATTCTGGTTGGAGTGAGAAGTAAGTCCCCTGTGTATTGGAGAGATAAGACAAACACTTAGCCTATGAATGTAAAACCAAAGCATATGTCAACAATTCTGAAATAGAGAATGATTTGACCCTGCAGACACAACAGTTATATGATAATGTCCAAACGGTGAAATCACAGGATAATGTAATTTATTCTATTCTAATTAACTAATGAAAGACTAACCCATTAAGTGGTTGCTCACATATTTCCAAGCAGGAAAATTTAAATGAGTGTGTTTACCTAAGGTCTGGTCACCACAGCCTTCAGGTGCTGGAGACGAGTACTGGAGGGAAGATTTTGCTACAATTTTCCTTACAAGGCTGAACCCATTGCTGTGAAGACCAGATGAAGCTATTCCAATAACAACATCCCCTTCAGTGATTCTTTCCAGGTGAGGAAGTTTCTGATCCCGCTCCATGGCACCAACAGCAAAACCAGCTAGGTCATATTCTCCTGGAGGATACATGTCGGGCATTTCTGCAGTTTCACCTCCTGGCAGGATGATAAAATAAGAGCCAAAAAAATCACATAATATTTATAAACCTTTCTAGGAAGTACTGACACCAGGTCCATCTTTTTTTCTTTTTTTTAAGTTTGTCTGTATATGTATGTATATATATGTATGTATGTGATTTCTACACCCAATGTGGGGCTTGAATTCAATGACCTCAAGATCAAGAGTTCCATGGTCTTCTGACTGAGCCAGCCAGGTGCCCCTACTCTTATTATGAACAATTAAACACGTGGCTATATTCTGCAAACATTAAAAAAAAATGTACTCTATTAGCTGCCTAACACAACTTTTCACCAAGTGTGATCTCAAGGGAAACAGTACTAATTTCCACAAAGGATAAGTGTAGCCCCAAACAGCATTATCTTCAAAGAACGAACGCTTGGTTGAATATAATGTCATTTCTACAGCCATTTAATTTTAGAAATGCTTTCATTTATATTTGATCTTTATAATCACTCTATATTCCAGATGATGGTACAGGCTTAGAGAGGTAATTTAATCAGGCCTGCTTAAATCCAAATGCCCCAGCCTAAAAAGTATAGCATAGTTCACTTTTTTTTTTCCTCAAAGATTTCATTCATTTATTCGACAGCAAGAGACACAGAGAGAGAGGGAACACAAGCAGGGGGAGTGCGGGAGGGAGAAGCAGGCCTCCTGCCGAGCAGGGAGCCCAATGCGGGACTCGATCCCAGGACCCCGGGACCATGACCCGAGCCGAAGGCAGACGCCCAACGACTGAGCCACCCAGGCACCCCGGCATAGTTCACTTTTGTGATCATATGTAAAGAAAGGGTCTAGGCAGGCAGACTCCATTTTTTTTTTTTTAAGATTTTATTTATTTATTTGACAGAGAGAGACACAGCGAGAGAAGGAACATAAGCAGAGGGAGAGGAAGAGGCAGAAGCAGGCTTCCCGCTGAACAGGGAGCCCAATGTGGGGCTGGATCCCAGGACCCTGGGATCATGACCTGAAACGACTGAGCCACCCAGGCGCCCCCGGACTCCAAATTATAAACTGTTCTAAAAGATGGTTGAAAAGGTCATTTTGGCTTTTGGGAAAGATGCGTCCACAGAAATAGTTAACATAAAAGAGGTAGTTTCATTGCTTGGTCAACCTACAATTCATTTTGCTCAAAGTTCCCATATATATTTAAGCAATATTTCTGTAAATCTTAGGTACATTTTATTCTTAGTGTTACTTCTGTTGGAAAATAATGCTTAAGATATAGAATGTCAGGAATCATCTACTTCTGCTGCAGGCCAGTAAGGAGGAAATACCCCTAACCATGTTTGTCCATGAGGCCCTTGAGAAAGATGGAGATGGAAATGATAAAGATCAGGGAAAAAGGTAAGGCCTGGGTCACAGTTTAGGAATAGGAATCTGGGGGACAAACCCTTGAGGAGGGGCTTGAGGGCAGCAGGATCTAAGTTTTCTTCAGGTAATGTTATCTATATTTTATTTGCCTCATCATGTAATATGTAGTTTTTCTTCTTAGGTATATTAGTACTAATCACATTTATACATAGGGCTAAAATACAGTAAGAAGACGGACATGTGATTAAAATGGATGGTCATACCAAGGAGAGCACATCCAGCTTTTCCACAAGCTCTGGCGATTCCAGCAACAACAGCTTCAGTTGTATTGAGGTCAAGTTTTCCACAGGAAAAGTAATCGAGGAAGAAAAGAGGCTCTGCCCCTTGGGCCAGAATGTCATTGACACACATTGCAACCAAATCTTGACCAATGGTATCATGTTTATTACACTGTTGGGCAATCTGAAGAAGCACAATACACAATACACAAAACATCTACATAAAAGATAAGCTCCAAATTATACCTTGTCAGTTTATCAATGGAAGCTAATAAATATTATTGCTATTTGGCTAGCTGCTCCAAACAGCTAAAGATAAAATACTAAATTCTGATAAGCCACTTGATCCAAAAGTATCCTGTTTTTAATTTTTTTAAAAAAGATTTTATTTATTTGAGAGAGAAAGCAAGGGAGAGCATGCATGAGCAGGGGGAGGAGAAGAGGGAGAGGGAGAAGCAGACTCCCTGCTGAGCAGGGAGCCCGACGTGGGGCTTGGGAACTCCAGAATCATGACCTGAGCTCAAGGCAGATGCTTAACTGATTGAGCCACCTAGGTGCCCCAAAAGAACCCCCCCTTTTTAAAGATCTACTTATTTTAGAGAGGAAGATAGTGTAAGCGTGGGAGTGGGGGGAGGGGCAAAGGGAGAGAATCTCAAGCAGGCTCCCTGCTGAGCCTGGAGCTGGATGCAGGGCTGGAACCCATGACCCTGAGATGATGACCTGAGCCAAAGTCAAGAGTCTGACACTTAACCAACTGAGGCACCCAGTGCCCCCAAAAGTATCCCATTTAATCCCCTCCGATAACCCTTCCATCCAGATATAGTTTCAACAACACTGTGTTGTTAGAAATATGTAGATATTTTAGCCATACTTTATGGTTATTTGGTATGGTTCTCTTTAGTGCATATACATCAAGAGGGGAAAAATAGGTATTTGATAAAGGGTAAATTCTCTCCTATCATTCACAAAAGGCCTTTAATCAATCACATAGGTGTCTGATTACCTTCAGTTTAGTTCCAACACCATCTGTTCCACTTGCCAGAAGAGGATCTTTGAAACCAGCTGCTTTCAAATCAAAAAGACCAGCAAAACCTCCAAGATCAACATCACAGCCTAATGGGGAGGAAATTAATTACCTACTGCATTTTAATACATTAAACACGGATATACAAACCACTTCTAATTAAACATGGCTACAATAAGAGATGCCTTTCTGAGAATGGGGGAGAGTGCCAGGTGCTCAAAGAACTGATCAAGAAAATTAAGTATATACGAAAGGGGCAGACATATCTTTTTGAGATGCTTTCCTTAATATTAGAGACAAGAAAGCAGAAGACTATGGGTTCGGCTAAAATAGTTAAAAGACTTAACAGCAACCTGGCATTAATTTGGAACATTTTCCTCAGTAAACTACAAAGCCCAAATCAATTCACAATGACAGTCAAAGTTAACGAACTAGCAAGGGACAGGCTCTAACTTACCTGGTCTGGAGGTAGCTTTTGCTAAAGGTTTAATTTTCTTGACCAGCATATTTCCAGCTGCAATGTCTACCCCAGATTCCTTGTAAGTCAGGCCCCTGAAGAATTAAACAAAACACACACATCACCTAAATGCCAGGGAAAATTAGTTTAATTGTAAGGTATTATATAAAACAGAAGATGACTTTTATATATCCGAATGTGCCAGGCCCCATCCATAGATTTTAACTGGTCAAGGGCAGTCCCTGGAAATTGAATGTGTTTAAAAAACTTCCCCAGTTGATTCAATTTTATTATCACTACGGAGTACTACTTCTCTTACTTTTCTCACAGGTAGCTAGATTTACTGATATTTTGCCACAACATTTTTCTGTTCAATTTTGGTATGGGAAAGAAAGGAATGCCAAAATGGAGTAAAAAAAGTGAAAATGAGATTATACGCACTCTACAAAGAAATCCCTAAATAATGAAACTGGGCTCTTACTGCAGTACAGAGTTGTGTAAGTTTCCTTATAGCTGAAGACAGCAAGAAACAAGATAAAAACACTTTGGAAAAAGCAAAACCAGATAATGATAGTGCATTATTCCCTTCTAAGTAGGGCCAACAAATTGAAGCAGTGCATCTAAATCTCATGCACAGCACTGGGAATTCAGTAGCCTTGCCTTACAAAAATGAGTACTTTGGCCTACTGGGATGTGGTGATACATGAAATATGTGAAATTTTATTAGAAACAAGGGGTCAGGGTACAAATAGAGTTGAGAGCTTTGGCAATTAACTCCAATGAAATTAGCAGTCTGGGGTCATGCTCAGAAAGGAAACAAAGTTCTACTGCTTTAAAAAACCTTCAGTTCTGTGCCTCTCATTTTCTTCATCTTTAATTTTACGAACTCAGATTAGTATTAAGATGACAGTCCCTTGCAATTGGTCATTTCAATGGAATCTAGTTATTTTAAAATGAAAAATAAAACTTTTAGTATGGTATTTTAATGTTCTTAATCCTAAAAAGTTTCCAGTATTTAAACCTAAATATTTGTCTATCAATTAGTGGGATTAAATTTAATTAAGTTGCGAAAAATTTCTCATTTTGCCCTAAAACATATTTATTTCTCATAGACAAACTCAATGAATAATATAGTAACTGTGATATATGCTTAAGAAATCAAAACGCTCACATTTGCAATTAATAGTTTATTGATCTTACAAAGGAATAGTTGTACATGCTAACAAATTAATAAGGGGTCAAAAAATACATTTCAGTAATAAATATAAATGAAGTAACAAAATGAGACTGCCAAGATTTACAATATAGTCAAATTGTTTTGCAAAGGTAGATGGCCAATATTTTCATCTTGAATTCTGACAAAACCAGGAACTGGTTTTGAGATAAAAATACAAAATATTTAAATATATGATAACTTAAGGAATAAAAATCCTTTCCCCATCTCTATTAATGAATAATTGACAAATGACTGTATATATTTAAAATATACGTGAAAAAGTCCTTACTAAATCACTGTGATTTTACTCAATTTTTCAAACACAAAAAATATCACGAAGCTTTTCCCATTTCATTTGAATTATTTTTATTTTATTGTTTTAAAGATTTTATTTATTTGACAGAGAGAGACACACAGCGAGAGACAGAGAACACAAGCAGGGGGAGTGGGAGAGGGAGAAGCAGGCTTCCTGTTAAGCAGGGAGCCCGATGCGGGGCTCTATCCCAGGACCCTGGGATCATGACCTGAGCCAAAGGCAGATGCTTAATGACTGAGCCACCCAGGCGCCCCATTTGAATTTTTTTTTTTTAAAGATTTTGTTAGAAAGAGAAAGAGAGAGTGAGTGGTGGGGAGGGGCAGAGGGAGACAGAAAAAGAGAGAGAAGCAGACTCCCTGCTGAGCAGAAAACCTGATGTGGGGCTTGACTCCAGGACCTGGAGATCATGACCTGAGCCTAAGGCAGAGGCTTAACCAACTGAGCCACCAAGGTGCCCCCATTTGAATATCATTCTAACTAGTTTTAACTCAGACTACATGCTAGTCAAAATCAGATCAGTCCCATTGAGAGAAAAGATTATAGAATGGCTTAATATAAGGTTAACAGAATTTTCTATATAGCCATTTACATCAGTTCGGAAGCTGTGCTAGAACCACCTTGGTAAGAAATTTACCTGGGCTGCTGGAGAAAAGCTACGGCATGATAGCCAATGTCCTTCCTGTAAATGGCTCCCTCAAATTTTATAGTAGCTAGTCCTTTCTTGGCTTCTTCAAGGGCCAAGATGAGATTTTCCTGAATTGCTGTTACCGTAAGGACTCTACCCCCATTAGTCACCACTTTGCCATCTTTCAGGGCAGTGCCTGCGTGGAACACCTCCAGTCCTAAAGCTTGAGCTTCAGGAAATCCTGTAAGAAAGCACATTTACATAATAACAATAGTCTGCACTTCTGAAGTGGTTTATAATTTCCGTAAGTTTTTTTTTAAAGTTCATTTTTTCTTTTAAGATTTTATTTATTTGAGAGGGAGAGAGTGAGCGAGCACAAGTGGGGGAGGAGCAGAGGCAGAGGCTGAGGGAGAAGTAGACTCCCTGCTGAGCAGGGAGCCCAATGTGGGGCTCGATCCCAGGACCCTGAGGTCATGACCTGAGCCAAAGGCAGACGCTTAACCGACTGACTGCCCAGGTGCCCCAAGTTTTTTTTTAATAAGATTTTTATTTCACTTAAATGAATCTTCACCACGAATCTTATCAGGAAGGAATAAAGCAACAAGATAGCAAATAGACTGTCTCTCTTAAGAACAGTCTGTTCTGCTCGAGGGTGGTAACTGTATTATCATTAACCTGTGTTATAATCTCATGTAAGAACTACTGTTTCAATGGAGGAGAAAAAAAAAAACACATTAAGTCCAAAAAGTTTAAGACTTAAACGTAAAGTTGACTCTTAAACAATGCCAGGGTTAGGGGTGCCAACACCCCCTCACAGTCCAAAATCCACGTATAACTTTTGACTTCTCAAAAACTTAATTACTAAGAGCCTACTGTTGAATAGAAGCCTTACCATAACACAGTCAATTAATGTGTATTCTGTATGTTACATTTGTTATATACCATATTCTTACAATAAACTAGAGAAAAGAAAATGTTATTAACAGTCAAAGAAAAAATACATTTACAGTACTGTACTCTACAAAAATCCATGTATACGTGCACCTATGCAGTTCAAACCCATGTTGTCCAAGGGTCACCTGTACAGTTATTCTCTCCTGACAGGACATTAATAACCAAAACTTAAAAGGGGAGAAAAGAAAAAAAAAAAAAATCCCTAAATATCAATGAATAAAACCCATACATGATCACATCTTTTACTTATGAGTAAAGGAATTTTTTTCTTTACCATAGCCATACAAATTGGTTTCGCTTTCTTTTTCTTCTTTAAATAACCAATAGGATAACTAACACAAAACATATTCTTAATCTTTTCCCTAATATAACAATTATAAAATCTTAAAACAAATTTCATTTAAATTTGGTTTTAGGCCCAATCTAAAATACCTACTTTAATTTTCTTTTGAATTATTCTTAAGCTCTCATATACAATTTTATACAAGATATAATTAGGCCAGGGGTGCCTGGGTGGCTCAGTCATTAAGTGTCTGCCTTTGGCTCAGGTCATGATCCCAGGGTCCTGGAATCGAGCCCCACATCGGGCTCCCCGCTCTGCAGGAAGCCCGCTTCTCCCTCCTCCACTCCCCCTGCTTGTGTTCCCTCTCTCGCTGTGTCTCTGTCAAATAAATAAAAAAAAAACTAAAAAAAAAAAAAAAGATATAATTAGGCCATATTTTCTATATTCTCAAGTGACCAACATGGGCAGTTTATACAAAGATAATCTATTAAAAAAAAAAAAAACCTCACTCATATTGTCTGTCTTTTTTGGTCACCACTTCTCTTTTAGCATCACAGTTGGTAATTTGTTAACACAGGTCTTCCCTATATGTTTTTATAACACAGGGGCATTTGGTCATAGGTACCCAACTACCTACTGGTATTGGGAATATCTAATATTGCTGTCTCAGAAATGACTATTACACCTGTCACCTCAATCTTAGGGAAATTTCACCACTACAAGTGATCTTGATTCTATCCCTTCTCTTTGTTCATTTTAAAAGGCAATGAGGAGCACCTGGGTAGCTTAGTTGGTTGAGCATCCCACTCTTGATTTCACCTAAGGTCATGGTATCAGGGTCCATGAAATCAAGCCCTGCATCTGGCTCCATGCTCAGTGTGGAGTTTACTTGAGATTCTCTCCCTTTCCCTCCTTCTCCCCCTCCGCCCCACCCTCCGCTTGCCTTGCATGTGAGTGTGCGTGTGTGCACACACACTCTCTCAAAAAAATAAAACAAAATCTTAAAAGACAATCAGTTCCTAACTGCAGAGGTGCCATGACTGGGATTCACAGGGCAATGGACTTACTGTCTGGGCAAGGCAGGAACTAGGGTGTTTGAACCAAACACATTGTTAGGGTACTGAGGGAGACCAAACTATAGCCTGCTGGGGATCTTGGAGGTCTGCCTTTGGGGCTTATGGCACTAGAACTTATTTGGCATTTTAAGACACTGTTTTATTTAATATTATTTAACAAAAAATGCCTCACTTCCTATAAAGAGAAACAGAAGAGAAGGCTAGAGTTAACTGTTTTAATTCTGTCATTCAAGTGACTATGGGGTACGCTGCACACAAGAGGTGGGGGTGGGGTGTCTAGTTGTGATCATGCCTCTGAAATTTATCTGATGTAGTTTCTACTAATGGTATTTTGACTCTCATGAGTTCCCTTTATTTTCATGGCTCTTGGAGGATGGAAGAGAAAGGTACACTGAGTGATACTCTGGAAAACTTGGCTAGGCCCATACAGGTCTTCCTTGCGCAGGAAGGGAAATGGATGGCAGTTCTTCAAATATCGTAATTTTGGACATTTGCACACTCTCATCCAACATGGTTAAAAAACCCCTGAAAGGTTTCTGATGGCCTTATGCCCCCTAAAAGAGAGCAAAGCATAGCATGAGACGAAGGCCTATTGTAACGCTGGTCACTTATCACAGTGTAATTCCACCTCTGGTTCTCAGATACTCACCTGTTATCTCCACACCCTTGGTGTGGTCTCCTGGATAGCCTTTACTTGCCATCACGACAGTTATGGCAGTGCGGTTTTCATGCCAAACAGGCAGAGATGTGCACAGCAGGCCATCCAAGGTAGACTGGATCACTTCATAAAGATCACTTTTAAGAAGTGGGAGGATCACCTGGAAAAACATAATCAACATGGCAACTGAGAGAAATTTTAGTTCTCCCTAGACAACGTATTCACTGAGACACCAGAACTTGCATATATTCCTTAAAGGTAATTATTTCGAGGCTGATAACTCCTGATATTAAAAAACACATATCTACAAAGTATATTATCCTTAACTATTACCCACTTGGCACTCTGGATCACCGAAACGGCAATTAAACTCCAGAACTTTTGGGCCATCCTTGGTCAGCATTATACCAGCATAGAGAACACCTTCATTGAAAAGGAAACAAAAACAAAACCAAATTATAATGAAAACACTGAATTGTGACTGAAAATTAGGATATAAGTTACTAATACTCTAGGTTCTGCACTAACTATGGCAACAGTTATAATAGTCGTCAATTAAAAGGTGGTGAAAAAAAGAGAAACTGGGTAAGTTTTGTCAAGGTGTAAAGTCACTCTAAGAATAATGTCCACAATGACATCAATGTGCTCACCTGTGTATGGCATACCCTCCTGCTGCATGCCATCCACTGTCCTCTGAAGAACGATATTTTTTATTTTCAGGAACAAATCCTTAGAAACCTGGGGAACATACCCAACATTTAAATGTAACTGGGTATTAAAAAAAAAAAAAATCATGGGGCACCTGGGTGGCTCAGTTGTTAAGTGTCTGTCTTTGGCTCAGGTCATGATCCCAGGGTCCTGGAATTGAGCCCCACATCAGGCTCTCTGCCTGGCGGGAAGCCTGCTTCTCCCTCTCCCACTCCCCCTCTTGTGTTCCTTCTCTTATTGTCTCTGTCAAATAAATAAATAAAATCCTTAAAAAAAAAAAATCTTGTAAGCAGTACTATACGGGACAATGAAAGGCGACAGTGAGAACGATTATTTTTTAGTACCTCAGGTAAGCTGAGCACTTTAAATTCACATTGACTCTATCAAGTAAGGTCTTATTCTTATAAAAGAGGAAAGAAGACCTCTGAGGGGAAAAAAATTATCATAAGCAGAAATTAAGATTATATATTTACTGATCAGTGTCCGCTGCCATTTCAAGACTAAATGTTAAATCACCTTTTACTACTAAACCTATAGATTCTCAAACATGTACACACTTAAAACTCACTAAAAATAGTTTCCCAAAACACAATAATAAAAATGAAAAAGTTCCCCTACCACTTTGAGGCCTTTTTGTATCCTTCTGGTATATCTATGTCTATTTCATAAGCTGATAAAGAATCTGAGTTTATAAATTTAATTGTAAAAATTAGAGTTAGAAATAATTTAAAAAAATATTTTATTTTTCAAAGATTTTATTTTTAAGTAATCTCTACATCCGAAGTGGGGCTTGAACTCAAAACCAAGACCTCAACCAAGACTCAAAACCAAGAACTCAAGACCAAGAGTCACATGCCCCACCGACTAAGCCAGCCAGGTGCCCCTAAAGATGGTTCTTAAACTAAAATCACTTCTACCAAATAGTAGTTTTAATACTTATAGCTTAAAGCAAATCCAGTTTTTAATCTCTTAAGAAAAATGTGTACAAGGCACTATATTATCAGCATAAACAACCATTGACTATCATAAGTGAAAAGAATGGGTGAGTTTCTGAAGTACTACTTCTACTTATAAGACACCCCATGCAGATTTCTTTTTTTTTTTTAAAGATTTTATTTATTTGAGAGAAAGAATGAGATAAAGAGAGCACGAGAGGGGGGAAGGTCAGAGGGAGAAGCAGACTCCCCGCTGAGCAGGGAGCCCGATGCAGGACTCGATCCCAGGACTCCAGGATCATGACCTGAACCGAAGGCAGTTGCTTAACCAACTGAGCCACCCAGGCGCCCCCAATGCAGATTTCTTATAAAAACTATCCAGAAATTGTTTGGAAACATACTTTATGTACCCGCCATGAAGTACAGAGACCATAAAAACAAATTATAGTCTGACTTGGTTCTCAATTCATCTCTGTCTCATACACACAGACACACACACACACTTATTGAGCACTTATGTGTTGGACCTTGGATATCCAAATATGAATAAAAAATAATTTTATACTCTAATTGGCTCTCATGGGTTAAATATAGCGTGAGAGAGCAGGACCTAGAAGGATCTGTTCAATCCATACTTAATTCTTCAGACTTTAGAAAAGGTTTGTTTGAGAACGGGATAAGAAGAGATACTTTTCACTTAACAGGAAATCCAAATTGCTGATTAGTAATATCACGTACAGAAAACAGACAGAAAAGTATGGTCCAAGAGCTCTTTGAGAAGACTTAAACAATGACTACTGAACTTCAGCTGGGCCTTCGGGAAATACCTGAGGTGCTGGACAGTAGGCTCCCATTCCCCCTGTGTTGGGGCCATGATCTCCCTCCAGCAATCGCTTATGGTCTTGTGCTGGGGGCATGGGGGCCACGGTCCTTCCATCAGTGAAGCACAGACACTGTAGAGAGAAGAAAATAATCCACTTATCTTAAATGACAAAAAAGTAAAAAAAAAAAAAAAAAAAAATTTAATGAGGGGAACCATATGTACCTTAACTCTTCTCGGGGAAAAAAAATTTTTTTTAAAGTGAGTTGAAACATAAATAAGCCTAAGCTATCTATATCAAGAATCAAAACATCTTAACTTCTGAAAGATCTGTAATTTTTGAGCCAGTTAGGAAAAAAAGTCAAGCTACTCTATAAGTGAAGTATTTCAATCTTACCCCCCTTAAATAATATGGGATAAAAATCCAAGTCCTCTCCTGATACACAGGGCATGATTAAAAGATGATAAATTCCTTTTTTCGCTTGCATCCAAAATACTAAACATAAACAAATTCCTTTGTAAGTGCTGGGTTTATGCTTTCAGATGAAGCAACCAGAATAAAACAAGGCTTTCTGGGGCTCACAGAGTAGATAATACAGCTTCCCCTACTCTATAAAAGCCAAAAAGATGGATATACATACAGACACCTCTTCTCCTTCAAGAAGTTCTTCAATGACAATTGTTTCTCCAGCTGCTCCATAAGCTCTATCCTTGTTGTACATTATTAAAAAAAAAACAACAAACTTTTAATATTTACTCAATGGGCTGTTGTAATTTTTCACCATTTGTATTATGAACCAATTCACTAGTATTGTAATTTCCTCTTCCTTTTCTGAGAGCCTCAAAGGAACATATGAATGTTTCTTTTTTTTTTTCCTTAAAGTTTATTTATTTGTGGCGCCTGGCTGGCTCAGTTGGAAGAACATGTGACTCTAGATCTTGGGGTCAGGAGTTCGGATTACTTAAATAAACTTTAATTTCTTAAAAGTTTATTTATTTAGTAATCTCTAGCCAGGTGCCCCATATGAATGTTTCCTACTTTGACAAGTGGCAATAATGCAGAGCCAGCACTGGTACAGATGAAATGAACATATCATTAACACTTTTCTGGGGATCTGGCTTTCCAGTCTCCAATCATGTAACAGAAAAAGATATTTTCACCCTTACCACTTAATTCTTGTCTGATTATAATTATGATATGCTTGCCTGCTACCCTTATACTAGAGAATGCCTTTGAAAACAGCTTTCTATAAGGGAGAAAAACAACCAAGATGGATGGTAAAAGAAAAGTATATTAATTCATTGCTTCACTTCTCTTAGACCTGGGACACTAAGGACAAATACTTTTGTCTCCATGGATGGTTGAGAATTTGAATTTCTGTAGTCTGAGGATTTTCTACCTTTCTGTAGCAGACAACAAAGCATGCTAGAACTTACTTCCAAAGAATAGCATGGTGGTTTAGCCATCAGTGTATATCTGTAAAAACCCTTTTATAGAGATGGATTTTAATACATGGTATTATAAAAAACTTACCTGTGTGTTTGCTAGACAGCTTCTCCTTATCTTGAGCAACATTTCATAAACTTAAGGAGTATCCAACACAGTGTGACTTTTCCAGAGGAACAACCTACCTGCATGATCTCCTGTACAGCCCTGCAGGCCTCTTCTGTGCTCTTGGCAACAATCACCCCTTTTCCAGCCGCAAGACCACTGGCCTTCACAACCAAAGCAGGGAAGTCTGCACTGTGAAGACAGAGTACTCTTCAACATCCAATAAATCCTTAAATTCAAAAGCTTAAAGTGCTCTGAGATGTAATGATGTGCTAAGCAACCACCAAAAAGCAGAAAAAAAAATTACTTATACCAACACCATTTTGATATACTTCCCACCGGGATTTTTTTCCTATGTATTCCTTTATAGTTGTGATCATATGGTACATACAATTTGGCTTTTTTCACTTATCATGAGATCATACAGGCAACATCTTTGAAGACAAAAATATGGAAGGATCCTTAAGAACAAAGCAGTGGATTATACTCTCATTCTAGCAGAAGATGTGACTGTATAAGACCATCATAAGCATGGATACACAAGTCATTTTTGGAAGTACACAGAAGAAACTGTTCTTGATAATTTCTTCTGTTGGGTGGGACTGGAGATCTAGGAGACTTACCCAAAGTAAGTAACAAAATTGTTACTTACCCAAGGCATCTGGCTACAAGGAAATAATAACATTCATTGTCTAAGAAACCCTGTAGGATGAAGAATGAATAAAGAATGAAACTGACTCAACTAAAAGGAAAACATACCAGGTAAAAGGGAGAAGTTAACAAAAAAGGGCAAAGGCATGTGTCTACCATCATTCATTAATTGCTTCATATTTTTGATATAACAGAACAAGAATGTTTAGTCTTAAGATTTAGATCTACGTGGCAATGGCAGAAGGCCAAGTGATGATTCTTCAACCCAGTTAATTATTTATGAAAAGAATCAGTATCCTTTATGTTGTAAGATGCCACTGTGTTTGTTAGTTTGAACATAAGAGGAGTGCAAGACTGCTAAACCAAATATATCTTTTCCCCTAGAAACACTTCAGTTAATATTAAAAATACTCTTCTTTCTGCAAGGCCACAAGATTGTACAACTATACATGCAGAGTCCCATTTTACTTTGATGTTGGAAAAAGGCAACCTACACAGCATGAGCTTTCCCCCCACGATTATCTTACTATAAACCTGTGACACAAAAGTGACCTGTATATTTAAATATTCTAACAAAACAACTGCCCCTCACAGGCAGTCTTCTAGCTACCTCATTATAAAGCTGCAGGCTTCTTCAGGTTTGGTGAAAGCTCTCCACCGTGCAGTTGGGATTCCATGTCGGTCCATAAACTCTTTGGCAAATCTCTTGCTGGACTCTAACTGAGCTGCTTCTGCAGTGGGACCAAAACATCGGACTCCTGCAGATGTCAGGTTCCCAACAATTCCTATTGATGGAAATGAGCAGCTTTAAGTGAACCAAGGTGTCTTCTGACTCTGAAGAATCAGCATTAGACTAAATCTACACTGTCATAAGGCAGATGAGTGGTGGCAGAGAATAAGTTTTTCATGTTGTGTACCGAATATAAACAAAAACATTACTAACATGTGATTCAAATTCAGCAAAGGTTATTTGTTAGAGTCAAAGACACCAAAACAGAGCAGAATATAAAAATTTAAAATATTTTCCACAGTTGCAAATGTGCTCTTTCATTCATCACATTATTGTGTCAGGGAAAAAACGTAGAATCCATAAATTTCAAGAAGGTGAAAGCTCTTTTTCCAATGTGGTATGATAGCAGAAATCCTCATCTGCAAAATGAATTGGCTTAGAGGATCTCTAAGCTCCTGTTGGCATTTCATATACTGTAACAACAAATAGAAATGAACTTTACCAGCAGCCAGAGGTGCCTCTGGTCCAACAACTACGAATTCAATTTTCTCATCTTTGCAGAACTGAGCAAGGGCAGTGTGGTCATTGACTGAGATGGCTGTGAATAGAAAAAACATCCCACCTCACTTGATACAAACATTCTTTAAATTAACAGTCATGCTGAAAAATAAGTACTATACTTTGAAATGCTTATTAACTATTGTTTTCTTTTATGGGTACAGATGATACTTTTACCATGGGAAATTCAGAGCATACTGCATTAGGCTAACCAACAAAGCTCAGTCCTTGATTACTATAGCTAGTTAGATGAAAATACCAGGAAGCTTCCCAAAGAGGTATTAAAGTATCTTGACTATGGTATTCATGTCACATTGATTGTAAACAAAAAATGTCCCCCAGAATATACTAAGAAACTGCCTTTTAATGTCATTTACTCACGATTTACTGAGAACCACTATGTGCTGGATACTGAGTTAAGATGTTAACACAGAGTCCCTATGCTTAGGATGCTTATATGGGAATGTTTGGTAATAAATATGCAAGCACAAACAAAAAAAACAAAACAAAAACAAACCAAGTATGAACAAATTAGGCAAATCTGATATCAGGTGAACTGAGAGGCTATTTCTGGTTGAGCTGGAAGGGTCTTTGTGCAGAGACGGGTAAGCTAAGAACTGAATGACAATTTTATTTATTTTTAAAGATTTATTTCAGAGAGCGCGTGCGCTCGGAGCACAGGGGGTGGGGGATGGGAGTGGGGGGGCATGGAGGGCAGAGGGAGAGGGGAAGTCAACTCCCCGCAGAGCCCAAAGCACGGCTAGATCTCATGATCCTGAGATCATGACCTGGGCGGAAACCAAGAGTTCGATGCTCAACTGACTCAGTCACCCAGGTGCCCCCTGAATGAAGTAACCTAGCTTACTTCAACCTACAGGCCAGGAAAATTTTCTCAATGTAATTCTAAATAACTAGCAGTGGGATCAACCATATACTGATGTGTTGGTTCTATAGGCACCCTCCTGCTTCACTGTATCTGAACCACCATTCTTAAGTTGTCCAAATTCTTAAACTACTCTGTGACATTTGTGATGTGTTGGGCATAAGTGCAGAAAGAGTAGAGTTCTCAATCTATAGGAGCTGCCTGAGTAGGCTAAGGATGGAGGACCATGCACTCTGGGTTAGTACCTGCAAATACAACTGGGCTGAGCAGAGCCAACAACCTCTATACAACAGAGAGTGGCAAGAGAAAGAGGACACACCTAACCTGTTGCTGCAAGTGGTAGCAGTCTCATGGCAATCTTGGGAGATTTTCATGGGCTGGCCTGTGTAACAACTACATCTAGATAGTATGTACCAATTCTTCAATAAACGCATGTAATACCTCACCCACAGAGCTAAGATCCCAGGGAAGCAGATACTTTATTTATCTTTTTCTTTATTATTTTGGTCCTATATATGCAATTATTTTCTTCCAATTTGTGGCTTGTTGGGTCTATGTTTTCTCCATAAAGTGCCATATAGCGTACTAGGCATGATGCACACAACGCAAAAACAAGACAGAAGTGTTCCTTGCCCTCATGTAGCTTATATTCTAGAGCTTGTTCTAGCAAGGAGATGAAGATAGGAGATACACAATAGAAAAGTAAAGTAAATACATATAATTGTTCATGATTGGAAACAAACGAAATGGGGTGGGCATGCTTTACATAGAAACTTTAGGAAAGACCTCTTTTAAGGAGATAACATATAAACTAAGACCTGAATGATGAGGAGCCAGTCATGCTAGGGGTGGAAACAAACAAATACCAAATTAAAGGCAGCTCTGTTTGGGAAACTGGCAGGACTGCATGGACAGAACATACTGAAAAGAAAACAAAGGATATAAAATATTACGCTAGAAAGTCAGGCAGAAGCCAGATTGCAAAGGGCTTTGGAAGGAATGTTAAGGAGTTTGAGTTTTATTCTAAGTACTACAGAAAGCCACTAAAGAATTTAATGTAGCATAAGAACTGATCATATTTTCACTTTTACCGGTGAAAGAGATAAAGGTTGAGGTCTACTATGGACTCAGAATTGCCAAAACTTACATTTACTAGCACTGCTCAACTTTTCATTTCCAAAAATACACATCAAATTGCCTTTAACCTTAGGGACTTGTGACTTTTTCAATGGGTGTATTTTGTAAGGTTTAAAGAAATTTAAGATAAAGAAATGCCACGCTCTGAACAAGATACCTAAAATTTACAACATAAGGCAAGTATTCAAATTACCACATAAATTTTAAGGTTAAGAAAAACATTCAGATCTAAATAGCCATCGACCTTATAAAGAACAGATATAATTGACAGTTTATCATTTACAATTATTAACGATTACTCTCCACTTTAAAAGAGGATTACCAGTATTTGAAATCTTTTCCAAGCAGGCAGTGCCTGCATTTCCTGGGGCAACCAACACATGTTTGACATGATTAGACTGTGCAAGTTTCCAGGCCAGTGTGTGTTCCCTTCCTCCACTGCCAATTACAAGTACTTGGGCTGCCATTGCTCTGTCTGCAAAGCAGGAATTCAAAAGGAAAATAAAAGCTGCAGAAAGAAAGCCACAGTTGTTATTTCAGAATGCACATACTTTAGAAATCACAATTTCTAAATATTTAAATATAAATATTCCAAAGATTCATTTGTGAAAAATTAGGACTCATAATTTGAGACGACTATACTTCATAAGGATTAGGGAGGTAAGCCTGTATGTAATCTCTACACCCAGTGTGCGTCCTGAACTCACGACCCTGAGATCAAGAGTCACATCTCTACCAACAGAGCCAGCCAGGGGCCCCAAGGAAGGTATTTTAAAAATGAGGCAGACCTGCCTAGAGCTAGGTTAAGGAATGAGATGGTGACTTAACCTGATTTGCGGGGGAAAAAAAATCTCCTATGAATAATCATCCTTCTTTAGGCTTCACTTTTCCACTTTTAAAAAGATTTATAATCATCAAGCCTCAGTTAAACATGAATCCTAATATTGCAAATTTAGACCCCAAATTTAAAGTACCTGCTTTTAAGCCTTGTGATGCTATAAATAATAGACTTTAACATTTTAAGTTGAAAGAAATATTTAAGACTGGGACCTGTAAAGGACCAGATAGTAAATATTTTCACCTTTGAGAGTCATACAATCTCTATAGTAACAAGTCAACTCTGCTGCTGTGTCATAAAAGCAGCAATAGACAATACAGAAATGGATTAACATGGCAATGTCCAGTAAAACCTTACATAAATAGGCAGCGGGTGGTAGGTCATAGTTCGCCTATGTTCTGCTCTAAGTGATAAGAAGTTACCAGAAGCTTATAAAAAATATGCATGAGTGTGTTTCAATAAAACTTTATTTATGGACACTGTAATTTGAATATCTTATAATTTTCACGTGTCATAAAAATATCATTCTTCCTTTTTTTCCAACCATTTAACAATGCAAAAATTGTTATTTGGTGCAGTGTACAAAAATAGGTGGCAGGGGGCCATAGTTTGCTGACTCCTGATTTAAGAAGTCAGTGTAGTATGTTAGAAAGTTGGTAGAGAAGGCAAAATCAAACTTGAACATGTCTCACTTTGGCTCTGGCATTTGATTCTTAGCAGAATGGATGCAACACTTAACTCAAGTGAGCAGTGTGACCTTGGCTAAACTCTTAAAATCTCTAATTCAATTTCTTTACATCTTGAAAGATGAAAATAGGAGAACTTGCCTTAAGAGGCTACCTAAGGGTTAACTGAAATGACATCTTTTGGAAATGACATTTATAAACAGCTAATATAATTTGACACTCAGCAGTAAATGTTTTTATATTTTGTTACTTTTACATAAATTCATACATTAGGGACAGGAAGAAGTACTAACAGGAATGAAAAGCCAAAGGAATACTTTGTCACACTAATTTACTAATCTCTGGAAGGCATTTCATCATGTAGAAGGCAAACTGAAAACAGAAAACTGAAATCAGTAACTTCTTGTGTGATGCTAGGATTATACTTAAATCTAAGTTGATAATACAAAAAACAATTTTTGAGCACTTACTTTGTGCCAGATGCTATTCTAAATACTTCTCACGAACTACTTCAGTTAATCTTAAGAATTTTGTGAGGCAGATGCTATAACCACCTCATTTTACAGAGAAGAAACTGAGGTCCAATCAGGTTAAATAACTTGCTGTAGGTCACATATCTAAGAGGAAGTAAAGCCTGGATTCCAATGTGTGCAACTGTGCTTCAGATACTCTTAACAGATGAGATTATGATCACTGAAAACTTGAAGAAAAAAAAAATTGCTAACCTATTGTCTCAGAGAGGCCAGGGCTATTTTAACGGAGAAGACTTGCCATGTGTATTGAAATATCTGAAATAAGCAGACTTATTTTCTGAAATCTAGGGAAAAAATACACTTAATTTGAATAGGAGAGGCACTGAAGGGAAACTGTCCTAGTTACTACCGTGGATCACAGAAATAGCGTTAGCCCTCAGTCTGAAGAAATCCACACCAGGAGTGGTTAGGAGGCCTGGCCTCCAAAGTGCTTTGGTTTGGATTGAGACTGTCCCTTACTAGCTGGGATACCCTGAGGAACTTAACCTTCGTGGGCCTCAGTCATCTAAATGGGTAACTAAAAACGAGAATAAGAGCCAGGTAAAGCCACTGCAAAGGACTTGGTGAATAATATAAAGCAGAAACCAATTACAAAAGTGGACTAAGTAGGCTACAGACTGAGTGCATAAAGAGAAAATATGCAATTCAGGCTTAGGACCTAAAAAAGGCATAAAGACACAAAAAGGCCCGACATTTTATAAGGCAGGGAAAGTGGAAGATCCAATGTAAACCTCAGTTAAAAGAAGTGAAAAGCACATGGCCAACCCCCACCCACGGCATTTAAAAACAAGACGAGAATTCCTACAGCCAAACCAGTTTCTACAGTTTCATCCAATTCCTGATATTAAATCCCCAAATCAAAGCATGAATGTACTTTACTTAAAACCGGAGAGAGCTTCTGCACCTGCACAGGGTGATTCGGCCGCTCGCACTTGGCACGTTCGTCGGCGCGCTCGCAGCCCGCGCGCCCGTCGCACGCCGGAAGTCGGCCCAGCGCAAACCGGCGCGCGCCTCTCCCCGCCCGCCCCGCCCCGCCCCACGGCCGGCTGCGCCACCCCATTGGCCGGCGCGCGGCCCGTGGTGTCCGCCGCGAGGTAGTCAAGTGTGATTGCCTTTGGCTCTTGTGCGCGGCCTCCGCTTACTCCACAGTAAAGCTACTAGGACCTTGGGCGTTTATCACTGTAATATTAGGGGTCACATAACGTCTCTATTCCTCCTCAGGAGCCTTTAGAGCTCTGTGAAAGGGGAGGGCCAAAATGCTAAACCCACGATTAGCTAATTGTGTGTTGGTAACGAGTCAGAGCTGACCAGCTACTGCGGAAAGTCTCCGACCCGCTTGGTATCCCGACGAGACTAGAATGCGCAGGCTTTGAACGGCACGCTGCCTAAAACCTCTGGCCTAGTGCTTAAAAAAAGGGTGGGGGGAAGCGATTATGGGGTGCCATGGGGAAAAGATGGGGTAAAAACGTGTTCTTATTCACATCACTGTGGGGGCGGGCGCTGATTAATGCTTTCCCGGATGCATCTCCCTGCCAAAACACAACTTGGCGCCACCCAGAAACGGCGGAGGCCCCGTATCAAACCACGTAGCCCTTCTTGCTTCCTTTTGTCATGCTATGTAATCTTGAGCATTTAGTAAGCCTCTTAAGGCTCCCCAAACACTGTTGGGAGACTGACAACTTAAGCTGACACAGTCGTCTCAGAAGAGACTTCTGTAATGGCGCCTGCGTCAGTCACTAACATGGCGGACACAGTCGTGCGCGGCGCAAACGTCAGCACCTCTACCCCAGCCGCTCAGAAACAGCGGAGGAGAACTGGGCCGTGATCACTGATTGGCCCAGCGGCGGAGCGTGCCTGTCTGGACGCTCCCACAGAAGCCAATCAGGACGCCGAGAGACGGAATTGGCCGCTGCGCCTCCTCCCGAGGCATGCTGGGAGCCTGGAGGACTAGCGAGGAGGAGTTGAGAGAACGGAGCGGACGCCATGGCGACCAACATCGAGCAGATTTTTAGGTCTTTCGTGGTCAGTAAATTCCGGGAAATTCAACAGGAGCTTTCCAGGTAAACGCTTCCCAGACTCTTCTGCTCCCAAGGAACCGATAGGGCCCCGTGTAGCTCTCCAGAGCACCTTTCTACAGAGACGCCGTCGTTCCTCGCTTTAGGCCCCGCTACAGCCCCGCCTGGGCCTGGGATCCATTTTCCGGGCCCTCCCCCCTCCCCCCATCCGCTCCCTCCCTTTCCAGCGAGGAACTTCGCTTTTTTCGAGGTAACCCCAGACTCTCTCTTCTAGAGAACCGAGTTAAGATGCTTACTCTTTTTTTCCCGTTTGGTTATCTCTTCCCTTTTAGCTATTTGTAGGCCTGGTTGTGCACCAGAGACGGGCCTAGTTCCTTCCTCAGCTCCTCCTCCGCCGCCGCCGCGTTTCCCCTCCCCCCCTCCGCCTCCGCGGATTTCGCCGGCCGGTGCCTATGACCGGAAAGGGTCTCTAACGGCCGTTTCTTGAGTAATCTTAAATCCGCTTTATTATTGCACGCTTCGGACCATTTGGGGGGTCGGGATCCTTTAATTAGATTATTTGGGCCCTGGTGTTTTGTGGCTTCCACCAGGCAGTATTCTAATGGATTAGAAATTGAAGTTTAAGCTGCTAACAAATTAATGTTAGGTACTGCGACGAAATGTTTGAGGTGAGGATGGAAGGGGACTTTGAATCACTAGTAATTTTTCAATTTGGCAAGTAGATAGTAGGCTTTGTGTTTAGGTTTTTTTTTTTTTGTTATTCCCGCCCCAGTTGACATGTATGACCAACACGCTACTTTTGCCGTTGCTCTTAGACTTTACGTAGTTTACCCTTCCTTGCTTCCACAAAATTTGAACAGGAAGAGATTTCCAAAGAGCTGTTTACCAAGAAAGGAAAATGGTGTTGGTCTCGTTTCGTGGTTGTCTTTGAGTATTTTTGCTTTATGTAACGTAAATATTTTTTTCGGGTTCAGATGTTTTTGCTAATTATATTTTAAAAGTTGAGAGTAAGAGCAATACGTGAATTCGAAAACGCAATTGTAAATTAAGCGCTGAAATTGACAGCGTTATTGGGGCAACGGTATATAATATCGGCAAAATTACTACTTTTGCAGGATATACTTAAGTACGAAATATATCCGCTCACTCATTTCAAGGCTGTTTAAAATTTTGTTCTATGTTAGTGATTTTAGATGATGAGAAAAGTCCAGAGGTAAAGGAATATGATTTTTCTGCAACCTTTGATAGTTTCAAGCAGTTATTGTTTATTGTAATGTCTTTTATACCTTTAGAAATCAGTTTTTGTATTTGAAAAACAAGTGTTTTGTTGTAACAATTTTAGAAAAAATAAACGAGAAAGTTGAAAAGCCACCACATAACGTTTTTTATGTTTTTTCATTTTTTTCCTTGTGTGTACAGATGCACATACATATTTTGTGAAGTGTGATCTTGTTTTGTGTTGTTTTTTCACCTGATCATGAACAAGCTTGTCTTTTTCACATTCTCGGTTTTTAGGACTTTTTTTAATGGCTTCATAGACTTCTGTTGTAGGAATGTATTGTTGGATATTTAGGTGGTTTGAAATTTTCATCCCTTTTCAGTAACATAAATATAGCTGTAAGATGATTATTTTAACAGGTTTTAAAGTTGTGCTTTTCTGAGTTTTAACATGCCCTGATAATGTGATCATGTATGTGTAAGTGCTTAGGAAGAGTGTAAAAGAGCTGTTTTAAAAAAAAGAATATTAGATAAACTTATTAGAAGAGTATTTGGTTTGTTAACTAATATTTATACATTATTGGTCTAAAAACATTTTGGCTTATTTGTCATCTCAGTGAGCTGTATTTGCCACATTTTCCCATCTGTTTTTACATATATCAGTTTGGGTAAGGAGGCTGATGTTTAAATAGTTAAGATACTTATTACATATATGTGGTGGTTAAGAGTAGGAGCTCTGGTTTTGAATACCAGCTTCACCTCATAATAGTTACGTGAAATTTAGTTAGGTTTTTTTCTGTGTCATTTTTCTCATTTGTAAAATCAATGATATTGCTAATCAAAGAGTTGTGTTAGGATTAAATGAGTTAAGAAATGTAAACCCAATGACTCTAGTAGTAAATGTTAATTATTATTATGTGACTTGTGTTAGAAAATCAAGTGTTCCCAAATAACAGTTAACTACTGAAATTTTTTTTTATTTTTGACCATTGAGATTTTTATCAGGTAGTGGATCATAATTATTTGATGTGTTTTGTTAGCTAATTTTAGTTAAATTGAATGTGTTGAAATTATTTTTCAAAACAATTTTATTTACTTACACAAAAATAGTAAAAATGACGAGGTAAATGACATGCCTCTCACGTCAAGATATCTGGTCCTGTTAATTGAAAACACATTAAACCATCTATGTTAATTTACTGTTATTGGAAATGTCATTTGTTTTCCATGAGTTTTTTTGAACAGAAAATAACAGGATTCTTGATCAGTGGGTAAAAATTGTATACATGTATTTTTCTTTTTAAACTTTATGGTATTTCAGTAACTTTGATCAGTCTAAACCTGATCAGAGGCTGCAATTTACCCTTTTTACTCAATGTGTCATTGGTAACCGTTCCTTGATACTGTTGATGTTGTGATCCATGCACAGGTGTGGTTTTATTGTGGTTGTAGTTTCTATCGTAATGTTAGAATGGTATATTGTCCCATGTATGTTAGATGACATATCTTTCTTTGGATCTGTGATTGTGATCTTTATAGTTTTTCTCCCCTGAGGTAAATATGCAAGTAACCCACATCTAAATCAATTTAAATTTCTGGGAATATTTTACTATTTTTTTAAAAAGCTTAGAAAGCTGTTTTAAGGATTTTTTTCTTTCATAGTTATGAAAATTAAGTGATTGTGTAAAAGTGAAAATGTACCAACTTTAAGTAGATAGGGTGAAGGAGGGACTGTTGAGTATCATCTGAAAGAAATACAAAGTGGTGAAATGTATGAACAATGTAAGATTATTCTAATCTGTTGAGTTATAAATATTGTGTGGTAAAAGTATTAATGAATTTTGATAACTTTTCTTGTCAAGTGGAAGGAGTGAAGGCCAGCTCAATGGTGAAACAAATACACCTAATGAAGGAAACCAGGCAGGTGATGCAGCTGCCTCTGCCAGGAGCCTCCCAAATGAAGAAATAGTTCAGAAGATAGAGGAAGTACTTTCTGGGGTCTTAGATACAGAACTACGATATAAGCCAGGTAAGCTGGAGATAATCAGCTGTCTCAAAAACTTTAAGATTTTTAAATAATTAACATATTACTTTTTTACTACAGGGTATTTAAAAATGTTCACTAGTTCTAAAACTCAGTAGTTTATGTGTTGAAGACTTTGTAAAGTCTTCTCTGAAAATACAGTTGTACTTGAAACATGAGCATTGATACTTGATTGCTTTGTTGGTGGATTATAACTTTATTTTACTCAGTTTTGTAGTGACTCTCTACCAGGATTTTGAATGTGGGTTTTCCTGGAACAATTGTGTAAATGTCTGTTTTGGAAGATACAGGAGCCTGGACCAAATTTGTAATGATTTTAAAACCCTGGGAGGTTTTATTTTAAAGCCCAAGCTCAGAGATTGCCTTGTTTTTGCATCTATTTGTCTTAAAAGTGCAGGGAATGGAGAGAAATCATTGTTTTGATATTTAGTGTTTTGGGAATTAATTAAATAATTGATGCTTAGAAATGAAAGATTTATGATCAACCACAAAAATAACTATCTTCAGTTTTGGAAATGGGGTGGTATGGCTTTTCATTTTTTATTTGTATTATTTTTTATCTAGGATATGGTAAAAAAACAGATTTCAGTTATATTTAGATTTATGGCTGTAGCAGCTTTTTTTTGAATTATAGCTTAGCTAACTAGCATTAGGTGCAGGATAAATCAGAGAAAATAGTTTTGATTTGGAGTGGATCTTGTCATGTATTAATTCATTTTTCCCATAATTTTAGTGGCCTGGATTTCTGATGAGCTTTTCTGGGATCACTAAAATTTATCTATTTTGATACTGGTATTATAGTTAGTCTAGTTGTCAAGTCGAAAAGCTATTTTTTTTTTCAGATATGCATTGTTCTTAAGTTAAATGTAAAGGGGTATAAGAATTTCTTTTCTGGGGCGCCTGGGTGGCTTAGTTGGTTAAGCGACTGCCTTTGGCTCAGGTCATGATCCTGGAGTCCCAGGATCGAGTCCCACATCGGGCTCCCTGCTCAGCAGGGAGTCTGCTTCTCCCTCTGACCCTCTTCCCTCTCGTGCTCTCTCTCTCTCATTCTCTCTCTTTCAAGTAAATAAATAAAATCTTTAAAAAAAAAAATTTCCTGAAGTGACGTATTTTTTAAGTGGAAACGTTAAGAAGATTATTTTAGTAATCTTAGAAGAGTGTTGAAGGTAAAGGTATTTTTATTAGAATGTAACATGGGTGTGATGAGATAAAATTCAAGATTCGTGTTGATGCTTTACATTAGTTGTTCAGCCCTTTGTGTACTATATAAAAGCAATCACTAGCGTTTGCTGAGGGCTTAGTATGTGCCAGGCATTGTTCAGTGTACTTTGTGTGTCTTTAACTCACTTTGTCCTCTAACTGTAGGAGACTCAGTGTCAGTAATTTCACCAAGTCCATTCTCCTAGTGAGTGGTAATTGATTCAGGATCCAGAAGCAGACCTGTCTGTTCCAGAGCCAGTGTTACTTCCTGTATAAATAGGGTTTATTAAATAGTCATAAAATGATTTAATGTGTATATTTTTATAGGAATTTTAACAATTAGTAATGGGAAATTTTCCTCTGTAAGTGTAGTTTGAAAGTAGTTTGCTGTAATTTGAGAGTTGGAGAAAATAGTTGTAAATAAGTTCAGTAAAACACATTTTAATGTGATTTTCAAGTTTCCGTGATAAACTGAGAACTTGTTTTTAACCCAGACTTTAGTTGTAGAAAGAAATACGGGAAAAGTTTCAATCTTTAGATAATTGGTTTGTAGAAAATAGTTCATTTGGTAACTTTATTTAACTTAACAAGAAACATTACACTATGGTGTCTTAACATGGAATGTAAATTTTGTTTATGTGATTTATTATCTAAGTTTACTTGGGCGAGTGTTTGACAAAATTAATTTTCTTTAATTTCAGAACTGAAGGAGGTCTCCAGAAAAAGTAGATGTGTATCTGTACAAACAGATCCTACTGATGAAATTCCCACCAAAAAGTCAAAGAAGCATAAAAAGCACAAAAATAAAAAGAAGAAAAAGAAGAAAGAAAAGGAAAAAAAGTATAAAAGACAGCCAGAAGAATCTGAATCAAAGGCGAAATCACATCATGATGGGAACATAGATTTAGAATCGGATTCCTTTTTGAAGTTTGATTCTGAACCTTCAACGATGGCACTGGAGCATCCTGTAAGAGCGTTTGGCCTTTTTGAGACCAGTGAATCTCCTGAGGTTGTGTTAGAACCTCCTGTGGTATCAATGGAGATATCAGAGCCACACACTTTAGAAACTCTGAAGCCAGCTACAAAAACTGCAGAACTGTCCGTTGCATCAACATCAGTAATTTCAGTGCAGTCAGAGCAGTCTGTGGCAGTCATGCTGGAACCATCCATGACAAAGATTCTGGATTCCTTTACAACGGCACCAGTGCCTACTACATCAGTAGTGCTAAAGTCACCTGAGTCAGTTGTAACAATGTCAACGGAGTATCAGATGAAGCCTGTGCTGAAATCTTTGGAGACCACACCTCCAGAGCAATCAAAGATCATGTTAGAATTACCAGTAGCAAAAGGGCTAGAGCCATCAGAAACCCTTGTGGTATCGTCCGAGATACCTACTGAGGTACACCCTGAGCCAAGCACATCAACAACAATGGATTTTCCAGAGTCATCTGCAACTGAAGGGTTCAGATTGCCAGAGCAGCCTGTAGAAGTACCATCGGAGATTGCAGATTCATCCATGACAAGACCACAGGAGTTGCTGGAGCTGCCCAAGACCACAGCGTTGGAGCTGCCGGAGTCGTCGGTGGCCTCAGTGATGGAGTTGCCGGGGCCACCTGCGACCTCCAAGCCGGAGTTGCAGGGGCCCCCTGTGACTCCAGTGCTGGAGTTACCTGGGCCCTCTGCTACCCCATTGCCAGAGCTGCCAGGCCCCCTTTCTACCCCAGTGCCTGAGTTGCTAGGGCCCCCTGCGACGGCAGTGCCTGAGTTGCCGGGGCCCTCTGCGACATCAGTGCCACAGTTGTCGCAGGAATTGCCAGGGCTTCCAGCACCATCCGTGGGGTTGGAGCCACCACAGGAGGTACCAGAGCCACCTGTGATGGCACAGGAGTTGCCAGGGCTGCCTGCGGTGACAGCAGCAGTAGAGTTACCAGGGCAGCCTGCGGTAACAGTAGCAATGGAGTTGACCGAACAACCTGTGACGACGTCAGAGTTGGAGCAGCCTATGGGGATGACAACGGTGGAACATCCTGGGCAGCCTGAGGTGACAACGGCAACCGGGTTGCTGGGGCAGCCTGAGGCAGCGATGGTGCTGGAGTTGCCAGGACAGCCAGTGGCAACGACAGCGCTGGAGTTGCCGGGGCAGCCTTCGGTGACTGGGGTGCCAGAGTTGCCAGGGCTGCCTTCGGCAACTAGGGCACTGGAGTTGTCAGGGCAGCCTGTGGCAACTGGGGCACTGGAGTTGCCTGGGCAGCTCATGGCAACTGGGGCACTGGAGTTCTCGGGGCAGTCTGGGGCAGCTGGAGCACTGGAGCTTTTGGGGCAGCCTCTGGCAACAGGGGTGCTGGAGTTGCCAGGGCAGCCTGGGGCACCAGAGTTGCCCGGGCAGCCTGTGGCAACTGTGGCGCTGGAGATCTCTGTTCAGTCTGTGGTGACAACGGAGCTGTCAACGATGACCGTGTCGCAGTCCCTGGAGGTGCCCTCGACGACAGCGCTGGAATCCTATAATACGGTAGCACAGGAGCTGCCTACTACATTAGTGGGGGAGACTTCTGTAACAGTAGGAGTGGATCCCTTGATGGCCCAGGAATCCCATATGTTAGCTTCTAACACCATGGAGACCCATATGTTAGCGTCCAACACCATGGACTCCCAAATGCTAGCGTCCAACACCATGGATTCCCAGATGCTAGCGTCCAACACCATGGATTCCCAGATGTTAGCCTCTAGCACCATGGACTCCCAGATGTTAGCAACTAGCTCCATGGACTCCCAGATGTTAGCAACCAGCTCCATGGACTCCCAGATGTTAGCAACCAGCTCCATGGACTCTCAGATGTTAGCAACCAGCTCCATGGACTCCCAGATGTTAGCAACCAGTTCCATGGACTCTCAGATGTTAGCAACCAGTTCCATGGACTCTCAGATGTTAGCAACCAGCTCCATGGACTCCCAGATGTTAGCAACCAGCACCATGGATTCCCAGATGTTAGCAACCAGCACCATGGATTCCCAGATGTTAGCTACTAGTTCTATGGATTCTCAGATGTTAGCATCAGGCACTATGGACTCTCAGATGTTAGCCTCCGGCACCATGGATGCCCAGATGTTGGCATCTGGTACCATGGATGCCCAGATGTTAGCATCTAGTACCCAAGATTCTGCTATGTTGGGTTCAAAATCTCCTGATCCTTACAGGTTAGCTCAGGATCCTTACAGGTTAGCTCAGGATCCCTATAGGTTAGGTCATGACCCTTACAGGTTAGGTCATGATGCCTACAGGTTAGGGCAAGATCCCTATAGATTAGGTCATGATCCCTACAGACTAACTCCTGATCCTTATAGGATGTCACCTAGACCCTATAGGATAGCACCCAGGTCTTACAGAATAGCCCCCAGGCCATACAGGTTAGCACCAAGACCCCTGATGTTAGCATCTAGACGTTCTATG
Source organism: Eumetopias jubatus (assembly GCF_037043125.1). Classification (NCBI taxonomy): domain Eukaryota; kingdom Metazoa; phylum Chordata; class Mammalia; order Carnivora; family Otariidae; genus Eumetopias; species Eumetopias jubatus. Next base: position 12,307,523 of record NW_028274807.1, on the reverse strand, counting down.
ATGATGTCCTATGCTGCAGAACGTTCCATGATGTCATCTTATGAACGCTCTATGATGTCCTATGAGCGGTCTATGATGTCCCCTATGGCTGAGCGCTCAATGATGTCAGCCTATGAGCGCTCTATGATGTCAGCCTATGAGCGCTCTATGATGTCCCCTATGGCTGAGCGCTCTATGATGTCAGCTTATGAACGCTCTATGATGTCAGCTTACGAGCGCTCCATGATGTCCCCAATGGCTGACCGATCTATGATGTCCATGGGTGCCGACCGGTCTATGATGTCGTCCTACTCTGCTGCTGACCGGTCTATGATGTCATCGTACTCTGCAGCTGACCGATCTATGATGTCATCTTACACTGCTGATCGTTCAATGATGTCTATGGCAGCTGATTCTTACACCGATTCATATACTGATACATATACGGAGGCATATATGGTGCCACCTTTGCCTCCTGAAGAGCCTCCAACAATGCCACCATTGCCACCTGAGGAGCCACCAATGACACCACCATTGCCTCCTGAGGAACCACCAGAGGGTCCAGCATTACCTACTGAGCAGTCAGCATTAACAGCTGAAAACACTTGGCCTACTGAGGTGCCAGCATTACCTCCTGAAGAGTCTGTGTCGCTCTCTGAACCTTCTGTGAGTCAAAATGAGATTTCAGAGCCTTCGGCATTGTCTGCTAATTATTCGGTGTCAGCATCAGATCCTTTGGTGTTAGGATCAGAGGCTGCTGTGACTGTTCCAGAACCACCATTAGAGCCAGAGTCTTCAGTTACAGCAACACCTGTAGAGTCTGCTGTAGTAGCAGAAGAACATCAAGTTGTTCCAGAGAGAGCAGTGACTTACATGGTATCTGAAACTCCCATAATGTCAGCTGAACCAACGGTATTACTATCAGAGTCTTCAGTTATGTCTGAAACAGCAGAGACCTTTGATTCCATGAAAGCTTCAGGACATGTTGCCCCAGAGATGTCTCTGTCTCTCTTGGAGCCAGCTGCAACTAATCCAGAGCAATCACAGAGCACTCTAGAGCTGCCAGCCATGGCTGTTTCAGAGCTTCCAGCTGTGGCTGTCCCAGAGCCACCAACTGGGACTGTTCCAGAGCCCCCAGCTGTGGCAGTCCTGGAGACCCCAGCCATGGCTATCGCAGACCCAACAGCTGTGGCTGTCTCTGACCCAGTAGCTGTGGCTGTTCCAGACCCACCTGCTGAGGCTGTTCCTGAGACCCTGGCCTTGGCCGAGTCAGAGCATGTTACCACTCCTGTGCCAGTTGTTTCTACCCTGGAGCCTGCTGTGCCTGGCCTGGAACCAGCAGTGTCAGTTCTTCAACCTAATGCAGTTGTTTCAGAACCATCTATTTCTGTCCAAGAATCCACTGTGATAATTTCAGCGCCTGCTGTCACTGTCTCAGAGCAGACACAGGTAATACCAACTGAGATGGTTTTAGAGTCTACAACAATGATACTGGAGTCTAGTGTTACAAAAGGAGTGAATTTACTCTCTGGTGATCAAAATCTTGCTCCAGAGATTGGCATACAGGAGATTCCCATGAATTCAGATGAAGAGCCACATGCTGAAGGACACCTGAAGAGCGACCCTTACGAAAGTGAACATGGTACAAATATAGACCTTAATATAAATAATCATTTAGTTGCTGAAGAGGTGGAACATAATACATTAGTGTCTGCTGCCAGCACTGGTGCTGTTGGTGAAATTGGTGAAGGGAATATTTTGTCCATCAATGAGACTAAACAATGCACAGTATTGGATACCTGCTCTAGTGTTAGTGAAGCTGATGGAGGAACTCTATCTTCTGCTGGTCCCCCTGCTCTTGAACCTGATGCAATGGGAACTAGTAAGGGTATTGAATTTGCCACAGCGTCTGCTCTCGGTTCAGTTAGTAATTACGATGTTGAAGTATCGTTAACTACTCAAGATACTGAACATGACATGATAATTTCCACTAGCCCTAGTGGTGGTAGTGAAGCTGACATAGAGGGACCTTTGCCTGCTAAAGACATTCATCTTGATTTAACATCTAATAACTTTATTAGTAAGGATGCAGAAGGACCATTATCTATAAAAGACTGTGACCAGACATTAGCAGTAGCTCTCAGTCCTAAAGAAAGTAGTGGAGAAGATAGAGAAGTACTTCTCCCTACTAAAGAGATACTATCTGACTCAGGATTTTCTGCCAATATTGATGATATTAATGAAGCAGATTTAGTGAGACCGTTACTTCCTAAGGACATGGAACGTCTTACAAGCCTTAGAGCTGGTATTGAAGGACCTTTACTTGCAAGTGAGGTTGAACGTGACAAATCTGCTGCCAGTCCAGTTGTAATCAGTATACCAGAAAGAGCTTCAGAGTCGTCTTCAGAGGAAAAAGATGATTATGAAATTTTTGTAAAAGTTAAGGACACACATGAGAAAAGCAAGAAAAACAAAAACCGAGACAAAGGTGAGAAAGAGAAGAAAAGAGACTCTTCATTAAGATCTCGAAGTAAGCGTTCCAAGTCTTCTGAACACAAATCACGCAAGCGTACCAGTGAATCTCGTTCTAGGGCAAGGAAGAGATCATCTAAGTCCAAGTCTCATCGCTCTCAAACACGTTCAAGGTCCCGTTCAAGACGCAGGAGGAGGAGCAGCAGGTCAAGGTCAAAGTCCAGAGGAAGGCGATCTGTATCAAAAGAGAAGCGTAAAAGATCTCCAAAGCACAGGTCGAAGTCCAGGGAAAGAAAAAGAAAAAGATCAAGTTCCAGGGATAACCGGAAAACAGTTAGAGCTCGCAGTCGCACCCCAAGTCGTCGGAGTCGGAGTCACACTCCAAGTCGTCGAAGAAGATCTAGATCTGTGGGGAGGAGGAGCTTTAGTATTTCCCCAAGCCGCCGCAGCCGCACCCCAAGCCGCCGCAGCCGCACCCCAAGCCGCCGCAGCCGCACCCCAAGCCGCCGCAGCCGCACCCCAAGCCGCCGCAGCCGCACCCCTAGCCGCCGCAGCCGCACCCCTAGCCGCCGGAGAAGATCAAGGTCTGTGGTAAGGAGACGAAGCTTTAGTATCTCACCAGTAAGATTAAGGAGATCACGAACACCCTTGAGAAGAAGGTTTAGCAGATCTCCCATCCGACGTAAACGATCCAGGTCTTCTGAAAGAGGCAGATCACCTAAACGTCTGACAGATTTAAGTAAGTCTTTTTAAAATTTAATGGCACTGTAATAGAGAATGACTTAAGTAATTTTTTTCTGATCTTTAAGTCAAGTGGAATACTTTGGGTTATTGGTTTAGGATAAGTATTTCTGTCTTTAAGTTTCTGTAGTTGACTCCTGGGCAACATGGATTTGAACTGGATGGGTCTACTTATATGTGGATTTTTTTTTTTTTTAAAGATTTTATTTACTTATTTGAGAGAGAATGAGAGAGAGAGCACGAGAGAGAAGAGGGTCAGAGGGAGAAGCAGACTCCCTGCTGAGCAGGGAGCCCGATTCGGGACTCCAGGATCATGACCTGAGCGGAAGGCAGTTGCTTAACCAACTGAGCCACCCAGGCGCCCCATATGTGGATTTTTTTGATAAATAACATAGTAGTAGTATAAATGTATTTTCCTTATGATTTAAAATTTTTTCTTTAACACAAAGCATGTAGTGCATATACAAAATAGGTGTTAATCCGCTGTTTATGTTATCAGTAGTTACCAGTAGACCAGTAGTTAAGTTTTTGGGTAGTCAAAAGTTATATGCAGTTTTCAACTACATAGGGGTCAGCCAGCGCCTTTAACCCTTGTTGTTCAAGGGTCAGTGGTAATTAGATTTGCTTGTGTTTGAAAATTGTGTAGTGATAAGTACATTTATAATTAGAGTTAAAAATACCTGTTTTGGAGTGTATTAGAACCAAGATGTTTTCATACTTGAAAGTTTTAATTTGCTTCAACTATCTTCCTTAACCAAAGATGGAAAGTACAAGTTTAGTTAACGACAAGGCTGGTATGTGCTTGATTGTTTTGGTGTATGTATTCCAATACAGAATCTTGCATATAAGCCTAAAATTAGTCTTTTTTTTTAATAAGTTACATATTTGAAAATGGCAACACAGGGCTGTTAAATCTGTGTGACGATAATTCTGATTGTTATAATGGATAAAGAATGGAAGTGAGTGGGGAATTTTGCATGTAGGGAGTTATTTTTTAGCTGGGTGGCTGATACTAGCAAAACAAAGTTAAATTCCTTAAAATGATTTTTGTATTTTAATAATCTGCCTTTAAAAGTAAAATGCTCTAGTTCTTCTTGATTTAAGAACTGTGCAGGGATGATTAAAACTTGATGGATAGTGCATGACTACCTGCTGGATGATTTATAATTATCTTAGTAGATTGGACATTTCTAGGTCAGGGTTGTCTAAAGAAGGCTCTGATAGAACAATAAGGGAAAATGCATTCAGTTCAACAAAAGTTGAGTTCTTTTTTTATTCATAGAATTACATCTTTGATTACAAGTTGGTAGAAGAGACATGGATAAAATGCATATATGTCTCTCTTATTAATAGTAATCTGCCAAAAAAAATAGAATGTGATGATTACTATAAGTATTGGTATAGGTAAGGCACTTTGGGGAGCACATTGGAAAAATGTTAAATTCTGACTTAAGGCCTATTAGAAGAGTTGGCACTTGAACTTGGGCTTAAAGAGTGATTTAAAATGACAGATTAAAAGGAAAGTAATTTTAAGGGCATCATAATTTTGGAAAATAAAGAGGGCTCTGCCGTGTATATGTGTGAGAGTATGTGGTAGAGTGATTGTTGTATAATTTAGCTATTTTGTATAGTATTTGAATGGGAAGCTAAATGTCAACTTACTAGGGTCATTTACTTAAAAATTCAGCCAAGGAATGATTTGATCACAGTTATATGTTAGGGCAGAAAATTGATGCCTTTAATTTTGTTACCATATAAGATTTTAGATAATACAAAGTGTTAAGCCTATAGGAAAATTGCTTATATTTTTCTTTTTCCAGATAAGGCTCAATTACTTGAAATAGCCAAAGCTAATGCAGCTGCCATGTGTGCTAAGGCTGGTGTTCCTTTACCGCCAAACCTGAAGCCTGCACCTCCACCTACAATAGAAGAGAAAGTTGCTAAAAAGTCAGGAGGAGCTACTATAGAAGAACTAACTGAGGTAAGCTAGACAAAATTTGTTTACATTCTTAAATGGATTATTTCAGTGATGTTGACTCTGGAGCGTGCCAAAACCCGAATTGTGGGCTGAACTGATAATGGCTGGCACCGAGTGGCCAAAACCCGAAATACAGACGTGGCAGCGGCAGAAGCTCTGTTTAGCAGGCCATTATCCGGGATGGCTAAGCTCCGCTAGCTAAAAGTTACTTCCCATTACTTTTGCTTTCCAGTTTTAGAAGCCAAACTGACTGAGGAGTGGGACGGTTCGTTTGAATGGAGGAGGTGTTGAGTGAGCAACACGCAGAAGCTCGCCTACAGTTTCGTTTCCATTCACGACGTGTTCACTGATCGCCACGAGTGTACTGCATATACGCAAAGACACAGACAATCTTCAGAAATGATCTTTTGCCACCGGAGCTTGGAAATTAATGAGAATAGCTGGCCATTGCCTGAAAGGAACTTCTTACGCATCAACATTTCGGGTTTTGGCTGTTTGGTACCAGCCATTGGTGATAATGGCCGGCCATTATCAGTTCTTCCTGCGGTTCGGGTTTTGGCAGTAACATATATTTTAAACACACTTATTTTTGTTTTTAAGAATTTGATCTTTTCAATTGAGGCTTTTTTGGCTTTGTTTTGTTAATATTATTATTTTTATTATTATTATTTTTTTGGGAGGACGCTGAAATATTGCTGCTAGGATCCAGAAATACCACACTGTTTCATATATTGAAACTTGTTATTGGCTAGCCTTATGCCAGCCTGCCACTGTCAATATATTCTGTTCCCCTTGGTTACAAGCTTGGTATATACTCTGTGTTTTTTTGGCCAACTGAGCTTTTTATCCTATTGTAATATTTTCAATTGATGATGGATGTGACAAATTCTGCTTGTATAGACAAGTCCACCCAAATTTATTCTGACCTTTTTATAAAGCCAGGTAATGGAGTCTATTTCTTAGCTTCTTAGGAAGGAATGGACTTTGCTTTATGTGTCAGACCTCATCAGTTAACACTCTCCATCATGCCTTATTTTTCATTCTTGAGTTTTGTTCCTTTAGAGACTCAACCTACAAAACATTTGTGGAGAGACAATTACCATCTAACCCAGTTGCAGAAGTTTAAAATTTTTTATTTTGCCGTGCATTTGGGGGGGGGGTTCATATAGTTTCTTAATCTGTTTTCTCACTTAGATTTATTGCAATATGAATTACAACTTTTTTAATTTAAGGACTTAGTGAAGGCTTCTATTTGCTTATCAAATCTAAGCTCCTTATCTAAAGCCTCGTGAACACTTAGTGTTTCCCTATGTTTTTAAGCCTCATTTTCAGCCCTCTTGTTCTTTCAATAAGTTTCTCACCTTTTTACCACCATCTAACTAGGATGACTCTGTTTTTCTTTTCCTGCCAATCCTTGTTCTTAACTATGAAAATCTGGCTTAGAACTCAAGGAATAGCCCTTGATTATCAAATTCTGCCTGATTCTGTTTTCTCTTACGCTTTTGTTCTTTCAGCACTTATGTACTCAGTTTGTATTATATCAGTTTGCACTTGTTAATTGTGTTGCTCTGTAAAAGCGTTCCTCAGTTATTTCATGTGTATGTAATTCTGTTTCTTCAACTAGATTGTAAGCTCTTTGGGAGCAGGGACCATGTCTTCTATTTTTCTTTCTTTTTTTTTTTTTTGTATTCCCTGGACAGTGCCCAGTACAGTGCTCTGCACATAGTAGGTGCTCAATAAATGTTGTTGACTGACCAGCTAGAGTGTGTTTAAATAATAGCTAATACTCTAAGTTACTTATCTACAACCTATTGTTAATCTGGTTTTATTTCTGAAAGTTGATTTTATGTGGTTTCGATTTTTTTAAAAAATTGCGTTTTATTCCATATAAAGTGTAAGATTTATTTTTTGTTTTTATTTTTTTAAGAAATGCAAACAGATCGCACAGAGTAAAGAAGATGATGATGTAATAGTGAATAAGCCTCATGTTTCGGACGAAGAGGAAGAAGAACCTCCTTTTTATCATCATCCCTTTAAACTCAGTGAACCCAAACCCATTTTTTTCAATCTGAATGTGAGTATTAGTGTTTATGGTTTGATGAAACAGCATAGGGACTATTTAAATAAAATTCAAATGGAATTTAGTGTTTTAATTTTTGGATTAAATGCCATGAGAAATAATGAACAAAACTATTTTCAGATTATGTTGAAAGTCTTTTGAGTTTTAATTAAATACATTATTTTTTAGATTGCTGCAGCAAAGCCAACTCCACCAAAAAGCCAGGTAACATTAACAAAAGAGTTTCCTGTGTCATCTGGATCTCAGCATCGAAAAAAAGAAGCAGATAGTGTTTATGGAGAATGGGTTCCTGTAGAGAAAAATGGTGAAGAAAACAAAGATGATGATAATGTTTTCAGCAGCAATTTGCCCTCTGAGGTAAGTTAAGAGGAATATTGTGTTTTTTGTTTTTTTGTTTTTTAATACCTGAATCTCCCATTTTATTGTTACTTTATATCTGATTTGGATTCTGTTTCACTCTTCTTAGGGCCGGGTTAAACGGCAGGGCCGGGTTAGACGACAGATGAAACAACCCGCAGCTTCTCATTTGACAGTAACTCGATGCAATTCACTTTGTGGAACCAAGCCACAAAGTGAAAAGCATCGAATTGCAGAGAACAGTGTTATCACATCCCTACCCAACATTGGGCCCTCCTTGCACTTATGGGAAGGTAGCCCAAGGTACAACTATTTAGCTTCCCGTTTTGCTTCAAGGCTCTATAGCTCTAGATTTTGGTGGTAGCAAATTTACTGGGTGGAGGGATTGAGCAGAGAGAGGCAGATCCTCAGGTTCAACACAAGAACTGAATTGGAAAAGGTCATTGTAGGCTAATGTGTGAGCATCTTGGATACATAGCCCATTGCCCTTAAATAATGGTTTCTCTGGGTTGTTTGTCAGATAGCCTTTAATTTTAATCATTTTCCCTTCCCTGTGCTACCTTGGCCCTTTGGAATTCTTGTGTTTAACCTAATGCTCAGCCTTGGTACTCCCATTTCCCTTCTCCTTCCCCTCTTTGCTACTATTAAAAGTTGGAGAAGTGGAATTCACACCTTGAAATTTCCATGAGGCTATAGTTGTATCTTGTCAAAATGACGCAGTAATAATGCCAAGTGTCAAGACAACCCCATTAAAATGCTGCCTGATTAAATAATGTGCTGCTAAGTATAGTGCACATGAAAACAGCAAGACTGTATATATATGTAAATATATATATATATCTGTATCTTTGTATGTATCTCTGTATCTGTACCTTTGCTGTATCTTTTAATAAACAGTTTACTTTTATTTAACTTGTTGTGCAAAATCACGCTTGGGGGATCTGGGAGGGTGGAGAATTACTAGGGCGGGGGTGGGAGTTTTGAATGATACCATAGACTAGTTATCACCTCTTGCCCTTGGTTCCAAAGCTCAGACATTTGTCCAAGGACTGGACTAGATAATATGATGCCCTTACAATGTGGGACTTCGTCCCCACTTCTTTTCTTGCAGTTCTGGGATACGTGGGTCAGAGAGACCTGTTCTCTCCAACTCAGATTGCCTTCATTGGCCATATCATCTTAAACTAAACACCTCCATTATTACAAGTAAACAAATCCTGTTGTTTATAAAATCAGAAAGTGAACAGAACCCAAATCAGAAATCTTTTGATAGTATATTTTTTCCCCTGAGCTATTCACAGGTGACATTTTCACAGTGTTTTTTTTTGACCCGTGGCATTTTAAGAGAGAACAAGTTCTGTATGATGAAGCCAGACATGATAATTAGCTAGTGCAACTTACAGTCCCCAGTGATGATTTATATTTACATGGGATTCAGCAGTTAAAGCAAGTTATACTACACCAGTGAGGAAGGGATAGTTGGTTTGGACATTATTTTAATAAAACCAATTGAGTAGCTCGGTTGCTAATCCCCAAATCAGGCTACCTGCACATCTCAAGAGGGAAGGGTTAACTGACATTTGCAAATGACTTAAATCTTGTAGTAGCTGAATATAGATCATGATAAGAGGGCCAAACAGACATACTTAGAAATTCTGATACATACGCTTTTAGTAATTTTTAGATTAAGCATTTAACAGAGTTGGGAAAGACATACGGAGATTATGTGAGAAGACATTTCCAGCTGAGAATATTGAAAAATTCCAAGGGATTACCCTGAGAAAATAAGTGATCATAACTATTTTAACCTTAGTTGAACATGGGAAAAGTGCTTAGTGAATCCTGATGTTTTTTTTTGATTGAGACTTTATGTATATGTATTTATATATTTGAAGTTTAGTACTCTGCCATTTTCAGTCTTAACACTGACAGTGTGGTGCCTTAGTCTTGTCTGTCATCAAAAGCGGTTGTCAGATTTTAAAAGTTGGGGGGAATTATTCCAAAGAAATCCCGGGGGGAAAAGTTGGGTATTCGAATTTTGTATTAAGCAGTCTTTCATGAAAGCCGGAAAAAAAGTTCAGAGGGCTAAAGAAAAGCGGATTTCTCCTATGGGAGGGTATATACAAGTATTTGATATCAGAACTCTTTGAGCTAGTTTCGTAGAAGATCAGACTGAAAAAATATGTAGGTTAACTTTAAGCAGAAACAAATCCCAAAATTTTAGAAGAGGAAAAAGGGTAGGGTTTTGTTTTGCTTTTTAGGTCTCTGTACTTTTACCCAGCAATAGTAGTAAACACCTCGAGGAAATGATCACTTATAAAATGTTCAGTTCTAGTTACTTAGCTGTATCTTGCAAATACATTTGTAAGATTATGTTCTATATACCGATGTTTGTGGAATACTATTGGTGACATTTTATGGGAGCATTGACCCTTTTGATTCCCTGTGAGGGGTTGAAATGAAGGCTTTTATAGAGTAAAAGGAAAATTCTTTCAAATGGTCACTGTTTAATAGTATTTTTTTTTAACTTCCCAAATCTTTTTCATTTTAATAAATATAAATGGAGTTTGTGGTTTTTTAGTTTTAAGCCTAAAACATTTAAGCAAAGATCACAGATTTGATCTCAGCTTTGCTGTAATCCTTAACCCCACTAATTGTCTTGCACATGAGTGCTCTTTGACATAAACGTGAGTGGATAGATGTGGATGGATCAACATAAATCCGTATCTTATGGAATATCAGCTCATCAGACTGTGCCTTACTGCCATAGCATCGTCTTCCTACCCAGAAGCCAGCCAGCAGCATCCTCAGTAAGGAGTGACTACAGAACTTTGACCATATTTGTGTGAATTTGATTCATAAACAGTGAAATCAAAAATGTTGGAAAACGAATATTTAAAAAATTGTCCTTGGGGGCACTCATTCTTGGTAATCAAGTTAGAGGCTTATTGGGTAGAAGATTTAAATGTAATCTTTGACACAAAATTTCCTTGGGTTTACTATTAATCATAAATGTTTATAGAGGTCCAGAGGTGTAGGCAGTGCACCTGGTTGCTTTTACTGAAAAATATTTCCACATCCCAGTGGAGCTACAGTTCTCTGAAGTGTTGTAGAAGTTTTAAATTTATAGTTTAGGAAAGCTCAGTGCTTGGGGTAAGATGTAAATTTTAATTGAAAATTTATCACACGGGTCCTGGCAGTGCTAGAATGGTTAAATACAGCCTTGTTATTCATTCTTTCCTTAGATTTTCCTCGGTGATTAACACTGAATTTCTTTGAACCATTTAGTAGGTTGTCTGTTTGTTTTGTTACTGTAGTTTATTTAGATTAAATGTATGAGTTATACTAGAGAAGTCTATATGATGTAATAAAAAGATTCATAATTCATGGTTTAAAAACCAACACATGACAACTGAGATATTCTGTATTTGTGGCTTTTGTTTTTGTAGTTGTCCTCTTCTTTTCTATATGAACCTCTTTGTAACTTGTTAATTTTTGCTAAGTATTTTAAAATCGTATTTTATATACAGGTCAGATGCATTTTCTTAGTTCCATGTTCTTACAATTAAAAGTTTCCTTTTATACTGTCTTTTAAGATACCTGCAATTATCTTTGTAGAAAATAATTTTCATATTACAGGGCTTATTTTTCTTATCTGACTGACCCCCTCCTAATAATTCCTTTTAACCTTTTTCTGCCATTGACTAAGAAATACCTAAGATAATTGTTATATTTATGTAAATAGTTGGGTTGACAAAAGGGGGAAGTAAATTGACTTAGGATTTTTTTTTTTCTTTTTGACTTAGGGTTTTTTAAATGAGAAAGATACAGAAGGTACACAGTTATAACTTGGGTTATGAAATGCATGTTACATTATGGATTTCATTATTCCTGACACTTTTTTGGATTACGGAAGAAGTGATCTGCTGTGTTGCTGTTGTAGAGAGATGAAATAACTTGGATAGGTTTTTATTAATATGAGAACTGGAATTATAATTCAGAATACTCTTACGTAGATTTTACTTCTTAGAATAAGTTCTAGCCTAAAGGAATTAAACATTTCCCTCCATTATAATACTTAGAATATTACTATAGTATCATAATTAGACTTTAGAAAATCTGTAGTCTATCAGGGGAAACAAAAAAGGCTTGATGACAACTTGACAGTAGTATTCTATGAGATTTAAGATTTCTCCCCCCTTGTTTTTAGAATGGCTTTCTAAAAAGCATCACTTTGGTACCTTTCACATATTCCTATTTCTGAGCAACATCAAAAGATGGTTAAGGCTCTAAAGTTCACTGTGTAGTATAATCCACTGTATACTGTACACACATCACACACACCGTATAGTCCAAAGTTGTAGTCACTGGCCACTGAAAAATCAGTTCCTTAAATTGCCCTAGCCACATTTCAAGTGCCCTTTAGCTGTTATTGTAGAGAATGATACTGGCCAGTGTTCTAAAGAATAGCTCTGATGTTTTATGAAAAGAATTTTAATACTGATATGTAACATTTGGTCTAGTCCTTGAGTATTAATGCTTTGGGGATTATATTTGGCTTTTTGTGCATTATTGCATATCTTGAATTACCTTGAAAACCTGGAAACATGCTTTTTGATTCAAACTCTTGAGGATCCTTAAGAGTTAAGATAATCCTGGTTCATTTTATTTTGAGTAGATTTCTTCACATTTAAAAATACAAATAGAAAATTAATTATCATCTGGTAATAAGGTTTTGACATGAACTTGCAGCTCACTTAGTAAGCCTGTTGAATAAATGAAATTGTGTTACTTCAGAAAAAAAATAGTTGTAATTTTATCTAAAGTAAATTTATATTAAACATCAAGGTTGCTATATTAAAATTTCTTTCAGTGTGAGATGTGAATTTAACAAAGTATTACTGAGATTGGAATGAAGTTTCATCCCGGGGATAAATGAGAGCTTTAGGTTATCTGCTTAGTCAGTAAAGACTTAAAAAAAATGTATGAAGAAATGTTTTCAGAAGGAGGGATTCAAAGATAGGTATATTGATTTGCTTTCCAGTTGGGAAGAATTTTATTCTGGAAAAGTTGAGAGCTTTCAGAGCCATCTTAACTACATTTTCATGGCTAAATTCATAGTTGGGAAATTGAGAATTAGGGCCTGGGGTGGTGGGTAGATAGATTTTCCTCATTGTCTCCTATAAGCTTAGATTTTCTGGAATAAAAACCCATTTATACCTAAACATCCTCAAAGATTTATAGACTGCTACCCAAAGTAATTTGGGCAAGGTTAATGAACAGTATTTGAGATGTTTTTGGTGGGCCTTTAGATTATATAGATAATCCTACCAAACAGTTTTAGGAAACATCTAAGGTAGGCCAAAGGAATGTAAATTTCAGCCTAAAATATCTGGGTTCCCATTTAAAGTGCTAGTAGTTGATCAGAATTGTAATAGAAGTAAAAAGTGAACACACTAAAGTTACTAGTGTTTAATTGTGACTTTGCTTAGATTATTTTTTATAGGCCCCAGCTATATTCTAATTAGTATGGATAATTTACTGTATTAACTAAGAAATTAAGATCTTTCATTCATGAGATCTCTAAACCGTACAATTACAGAATGAGTTCCAATTCATTTTGCTTTCATTTTAAGAAGGTAATACATAATTTGGAAGAAAAAATTTAATTTTGCTAGAAGAATATTATGAGATGATTCAGCAAGATAACTAAGAATGATAGAAGAATAAGGGGTTCTGAAAGTAGGAAAAGGAAGATCGGGAATTCTTATGCATGAGATAGAATTACTCTCAAGTGGTCACATACCCTTCTCTACTATATAGGTCTTTATTTTAAAAGAAGTATTTCATATGCAGTACACAGTTAAATTACAGATAGCCTTTACTTAGCTTTTCAAGAAAAATCCTTAGCTGTTAACATATCTTCCTGACTCCCTTATGTTTGTCATATCCATGCAGTACCCATTAATCATTCTTTGTAAATGAATATAGGAAAACCTTCCCATGTCAAATAAACATTTTCTGAAAATGAATTTTCTTGGGTGCAATCACTGGGAAATATTAATGGGTTAAGTTGTGTCAGAAGAAAAGTATTAAGAATTGGTAAGTTGATAGAAGTCAACATGAGCTCTTAACAGACAAAAGAACATCAAATACTTGATTTTCCTTTTATGGTTGAGCCTTCCACAAAACTGATAAATTGGGAATTTGTTCTAAAGATTACCTTTAAGAATTTTCTGGGACATTATGAAGCATTTAAAAAAGTTAAACCATAAAGTCACCTCTGCTTAACACAGTTTTTACAGGTAGGGTATGAGCTTTGAAAAGGAAGACATACTTCATTTTAAGTATTTTTGTTCATGTTGTTCTGTACCCCCACAGAACTATTTTAATTTGGGTCATTAATGTATATAAGCTGAAAACAAAAAGTCATGTATTTAATGTTTTTTGAAGAAGTGGAGGTCTTAAGACCAAATTATCCCTGAGCATCTGCAAGAAGGTGGAAAGATGTGTGAATGAGTGAAGGAGAGGCCACTGATAGGATAGTGGTTTTCTGCTTGCTTATTAAAGAACCTTGCTTATTACTTCTGAATGTTATGCTAATAAGTAAGGTAAAATGAAAACTGCTAATACATATAAAATTAACAGTTCAAAAATAGTTCAGAATTTCTCAATTTTTTGTAAATGACTTGTTAGTGAAAGCTAGAGTTTTAAGTTCTTTGCAGTTTTCTGTGATTGTAATTTGATAAAGTAGAAAATAATGAAATTGCATTTTGGGTTGAGTTCAACTGCCTCTGATACTTTGTAACTTACCTTATTAAATCCTCGTCTACTTTCCAAGGTTCCTTTACTTTTTGGCATCTTTTCTGTACTTTTAAAGATTATTAATTTGTAAGACTACTATTTTATTTTTGACGTGTAGCAGCTAAAGATAAGAGCGCTTTAGAATTTAGGGGGTCTATCGTAAGTTGAGATAATTATCTATGTTTTCTTTCTTAGCCTGTGGACATCTCAACAGCAATGAGTGAGCGGGCACTTGCTCAGAAAAGACTCAGTGAGAATGCATTTGACCTTGAAGCCATGAGCATGTTAAATCGAGCTCAGGAACGGGTATGTAGCAGTTCTAATATCTAAATGAGAATTTAATTAGATAGTTGTGAGATAAGCTAAGTCTGTGGTATGCTGTTGAAATGTTAAAAATCCAAGGAAATAAATAATTTGTCATTATTAGCTTATTTTAAATGAAAATGATTTGGGGCATGAGCATTCATTTAGTAAGTATTTATTGTGTGCTGTGTGGCAGGAACTCCTTAGGAAAAAAGTAAAAGAGAAAATTCCCTGCCCTTACAGAGTTCGTAAGTTGGTATCTAAAAGTAGCTATGCACCCATAGTAGCCCTGTGAGATGTGGGTACTATTATGATTTCCCAGTTTCCAGCAGAGGAAACGGACTACAGAGTGGTTGGTCAACTTGAAACGAAGATGATGCTGTATGTTAACTACCCTGGAATTAAAAAGTAAAAAAAAAAAGTGATTAGGCAGTCTGAGTTCAGAGTCTTTATTTTTAACAGTGGAAGCTTTTCCATTTGTCTTCTACATTCCTTTGTTAGGTCTGTGTAGAAACAGTAAATACACTTTGAGACAGATAAGGAAATACCATTGCCTGACAATGCCAGTGTGCAGTAAATCTGTGGAGGACCGACAATTGATTCTTTAACCATCACAGTAAATGATGGTGATTAACATAGTGCTCAGTTTTTAAAGAAAGCTGTTTTATGTGTTTGAACAATTTCTTGTGTTTATTACTCCTTAAACATGTCTCTTGAATTTATTCTGGATTTCTAATACCACAAAGAAGGTAGTTAAAAACTCAGGTGATTATGACATTTATATACGTACATAAGCAGAGGGCAGGGATCCTTTGCCATATGAACTCTTTTCTGTGTTCATGTATCCATGTGATATTTTGAAGAATGAATATTACAGTTACACTTTTTAGTTAGAAATACATCTCAAATCTTGTTATTAATGGGACACACTGAATGTTACCAAAATGCTGCTTTGGAGTGTTTAAGAAAACAATTTTAAATATGTATAAATTCAGCATACTGTTTTAAAAGTTGAAG
Source organism: Eumetopias jubatus (assembly GCF_037043125.1). Taxonomy (NCBI): domain Eukaryota; kingdom Metazoa; phylum Chordata; class Mammalia; order Carnivora; family Otariidae; genus Eumetopias; species Eumetopias jubatus. The sequence continues at coordinate 12,291,792 of NW_028274807.1, read as the reverse complement.
TTTTAAGTCTTACTTAGCTTTTTCAAGAACGAAATAAAGCCTTTCGTGTGGTGAAATAAACCAGTGGGATTTTGACTAGATAAGTAATTTTACATAGTTAATTGAGGCATCTTTTTTTCCTTCAGATTGATGCCTGGGCTCAGCTGAACTCCATTCCTGGTCAGTTCACCGGAAGTACGGGAGTACAGGTTCTGACACAAGAACAGTTGGCTAATACTGGTGCCCAAGCCTGGATTAAAAAGGTACACAACATCCGCACATATGAAAGTGGCCAAGTACAAAGTTAAGATATTTTTTTTTTAGAAAATGTTTTATTAAAAATGCACGAAGAGGCCAGTGACTTTAACCAAAGTTCATGAGTAGATTTGCTGTGTGTGTATATACTCTAGGATGGACACTGAAGATGGACCTGATTTGTGAGACTGGCAAATGTATAAATATGGCTTAAGAGCCGCTCCGTTTATATCCTCAAGTTATTTCTGTATTGCTGCTGCTGGTTTTTTGGGGGGTGGTTTTTTAAAACCGTTTTGAATGCTAACAGTGTATCTCAGGTGCTGTTCAGAATGTTCCACAGTTCCTGTTGGACTACTAATCTAATGATTTCAAAGCAGTGGTTCTCAAATTTTTTCTCATCATGGGATACTTTATTACAGGTTTATTTTTGGTGGATCACTGCCCCCAAGAGCCCTCTTACCATCCCAGTTTTTCCATTTCTCTATTCCTCTGTCCTTCTTTCCCCTTCCTTAGTGCCTGTGCCCTCTTGTAAGCTCTCTTGGCCCTTATTCCTCACCCCTCTGGTGACCTCCAGCCCCCGATCCCTATAACCATAGGGATCTGTCAGCTGCCGGTTACAGCAAGTTGGTTGGGAGGCCCCAGTATTAGCACTGCATGTGGTGATTTTGCCATGGGACTGGAAGGCTGGGGAGGAGGGCTGGAGTGTGTGTGTGTGGGGGGGTGGGCAGTGCTGAAAGGGTGGTGAAGGGGGCGGGGTGGGGACGGAGGATATTATCTGTGGACCACCATTTAGGCCCTGGTGGCCTCTGGTGATCCACAGGCTCAATTTGAGAACCACTGATCTCATGAACAAAACAGGATAAAATAAGACCTAAATTCAAGGGAGAGGACGGACGCCTCGTGCTGTGAAGATGTAGGTGCTCCTGGTTTCAGATTCCTGCAATGAGACCTGTGAACTCCACCTACGGCTGCCTCATTGTTGGGGGAGTCTTAGGTGGTTAAGAAGGGCTTTCTAAAGAAAATGCCTTCTGGTGAAGGGATGTGGTTTGGTTGGATGGGTGATGGGAAATTTGTTTCAGGAGTACTGGCAGCATGGCAGTGCTGAAACTGGGAGGCTGCGTGGTCTAAAGGATTGGGAAGGTTTCTTTATCCCGCTGTACTCCTGACTGCTTTTGTGATCATGGGCAAGTAATTACTTGGAATTTCAGTCTCCGACTGTCATGAGAAGACAAGTCCTTATTACTGCTTCACAGGGTGGTAATTAATAGCGTGATGGGCACCTATGAAGAATTGTAATGATTGCCAGGGAATGAACTGAATTTCGGCAAAATGAGATTTTGGTTGCTTCGGCTCTTTTAATCTCATAATATTTCAATTTTGATAGCATTATCTCTAATGACCCTCTTATTAACAAATTAATATAAGACATGATATACCCTCAGTTTGCCTGCCATTTTTTGGGGGGAGATGGTTGCACTAATAGGTGTATAGTGAGTATATGGTCAGATGTATGAAAAATTTACAACTTTTACTAGGTAATTGTAAATTGCAATTTACTAGGGATTGGTGTTGGAAAAAATGAAAATCTAGCAAAATATTTTAAGTTTTGAGTTCATTTTGGACTTAACTATATTACAGTGTTTAAAAATATAGTGATTTGTGTAGTATTTGAAAATGGTTCTCATTGGGAAGAATTATAATTATACACCTATTTGAATAGTTTTAATTCTTTAATACTAATTAATCTTGAAGCTTGAGTGCTCAGTATTTCAGAAAGTTAGACTTGAAGCTTATGTGGGTGGTTAGGCACATAAAAATTTAAATAGTCTTGAACATTATTAGGTAGAAACTTCTAAATGCTATTCCATTGCAAAATTTTGGACTTCATTCGTATAATGAAGTACTGATCCATAATACTTACATGGTTCTAAAAATCATGTTAACATAGCTTGCAAAAATGAATCTCTTAATGGTTAAATTGGCTCCCTGCAAACTTTCCCTTAAATTTTTTTTTTGACTTCCAGTCTTGTAGGCAGTTGACAGGTTTTAAATAGTTCACATCATGTTAAATGTTGTGTAAGTCATTTTGATAAATGATGAGATGTGTTCATCAGAGAAGTTTTTAAATAATAAGAAAGCTGTGCTTTCAGAAAAACTCCCATTTATATGTTTACAGAAGAACATTTGCTACTGATAGGAAGGAACATTTATAAAAATGTGGAAAAGTCCTTAGCTGAAAATTTAACATTTATCTTCACTGTCAGGTCACAAAATGTCTGTTTATTATGTTGAGCAAACTTTTTCGGTGATCATATAGCTTTTCTTGCCTTGCTGTAGCCCAACACCCTCTTCTGTGCTAAAAACCCCTTGGAATGCCAACATTCTCCGTATTCTTCTTAGTTTGTTGCAGTAGATTCTTAGATGAAAAAGAACGAGAGTTTTACCATTACTACTCTTTGTCAGTAAAACATTTTTAACTGGTAATTGATTTAAAAGAACCTTTATTTTTTGGAATTAAATGATTTGGACATGACCCGATGGGTTTTGTTTACTATTAATAGTTTCATTAGATTAAGCAGCTTTTTGGTGAACTGTATACACAAGGGGGTTAAAGAAACATGAAGATAGTAGAGAATGGAAACCGAGTTGGAAGCCTGGGTTATTTGGGAATTTGCGTTATACTCTGCACAGTTGCCCTTTTTTTTAGGAGTGTTGCCTGGAAAAGAGGGGCGGATGAACCTGGAAGTAAGTAAAAGTCACTGTAGGTGTGTAGCAACAAGGCAGTTGATATCCAAGCATCAGCTAACTTTTCTCTTTATACATCAACACTGCATGGCCTGCACCAAATAAGGAACTGAACCAGGGGTATGTTTTTACCTCCACAGCTGCCTCCTTCCATCAGAGCACCTTGTTGAACTTAATGTCTAGTCACACATCATTGGCATGCTTTCTCCCCAGCATATAATTTACAAAGCTGGGGAAAAAAAAATAAGATACAGTTTTACTACTGTGTGTAAAAACAAGATTTAAAAAATTTAGTATTAACTTATCAATACAGGAAATAATGCATACTCTTTCCAGAGCTACCAAAAGTTTTGACTCCCTCTGTTGATAAGTTAATGACTTTTGCTATATATTTGCTAGAGAACATAACTCAAAAATTTAATAACAAGGGGAGGTAAAGCAGGATTTGGAGATGTTACAGACTTAAACAAAATGACCATAAAAATCAACAATTTGTTTTGTGTACATGGATGTCCTTCAAAATAGAGGCATCGCCTACTTATTAATGTATGAAAATGACTGTTGACCATGCTAATGTATATAGTTGTGCATCTTATGACATTAAGTGGTTTGCTGCTTTGATGGAAATTATGGTTCAGTGGGTTGGATACAAGAGAGATGACTGTTCACAGAATAACCTGTGAACTTTCACCCCTCTGTATGGAAACTTGTTTCAGGGCCAAATCCTTGTAGCTGCCTTCTTGCCCCGGTCAGTGCCAGCCCTACTATTCACAACACTGCTGCCACCGAGGCCTAGGTATGTAAACGCTTAAGGAGTTTTTTACACGTCTTTTAACATCACGCTAGGTTTTAAAAGAATGCAGTTTCAGTTTGGTATGATGACAGGGTATTTTATGTGACTGTCCATTTCTTACTGTGTAAATATGAAGAGTTATCTTTTTGCTTCATAGGGATTTTCTAAGTAAAATATTTATACTTGCTTTATGGTAGAATGGGGAAGAACACTTGGGATGTTAACAGTATGCTTCTTCAGTGTCCAAACTATTTCTAAATGATTTCTGGGCTTTATTCATTAACTAGGTACACCTGGGACAATTAATATTTGACTGTTTTAACATTGCCTTCTTTTTATTTTGCAAGCTAAGAAGAGATACCAGTGAACCTAAATAGTGGACGAAAACAGGAGTGTTCTAATTTTTTTTTTTTTTTGGAGGGGGCATGAGGGCCACTGTTTTAAACTGCCATTTTTTTGCCTTATTTGACTTTCAAAATACTATGATGTTAATGTGAAAATAATTAGAACATCCACACTACAGTATGTATATAAGTATAGAAATTAAAATTTAATTGCTATATCAGATCTAGAAAATAAGTTTTTTTTTTTTTAAGTTAACAGAGTTTGTAGTCAAATTCTAACTGTGAAATGGGGACATTTTACCTTTCTTTCTTTGGATAGGATCAGTTCTTAAGAGCAGCCCCGGTAACTGGAGGAATGGGAGCCGTTTTGATGAGAAAAATGGGCTGGAGAGAAGGAGAAGGATTAGGAAAAAACAAAGAAGGAAATAAGGAACCTATCCTAGTTGATTTTAAGACAGACCGAAAAGGTAACACATTGTTTTGGGAATGTTGATTATACCTCCTTTGATATTTTAGGGTTTCATTAACTGTCCTACTTTTTTTTGCGCCCAGTGTGAGATTGAACTTACAACCCTGAGATCATGAGTCATGCTCTACTGACAGCGAGCTGGGCGCCTCTTTCAAAAAAAAAAAAAAAAATTTATTTTCCCCAACATAACCTTCCTACATTTTGATATCCGTGATGCTTAACTGTAGCACATTTATAGCTGTTTGTTAGGAAATGAAAGCTTTTACCCATTTGTGGCAGCTTGTATAGATATAGATGGAGTCACTATTTTGAGCTAAAAGACGGTCTCAATGTTAGTTTTAAATATTACGGAAATGTGCACATATCAGTGTGCACATTTTAGTAAATGGTATCCCCATTTTGTTTTCTCTTGACAGGGAACGTACACTTTGTTTCTGGGCTGTATTTTTTTCCTTTCTCAGTTTTTTTTTGTTTTAAAGATTTTGGAAACACAAGCAGGGGGAGTGGGAGAGGGAGAAGCAGGCTCCTCGCTGAGCAGGGAGCCCGATGCGGGGCTCGATCCCAGGACCCCGGGATCATGACCTGAGCTGAAGGCAGCCGCTTAACCAACTGAGCCACCCAGGTGTCCCCCTTTCTCAGATCTCTTATCCCACATATTCTCCTTATTTCCTATTAGAGTGCTGTTTTGTCTTTATCCTATATACCCTTTTGGCATGTCCGTTTTTAAAGCTCTGTAATTGAGTTTTCTGGGGTTGGGGCTGGAGAACAGCAGACCAGTTGCTGACAGCAATGTCAGCTCTTCATTTTACCTTGTGCTTGGGGCACCTTGAACTTCTAAAAATCTTTACTAGTACTTTGCTTCTCGGATGGAGATCTGTCTACATAGCCTGCATGCAGTCGCTAAGTATTAAAAATACACTTGGGGCACCTGGGTGGCTCAGTCAGTTAAGCATTTGACTCTTGATTTCAGCTCAGGTCATGATCTTCAGGGTCTTGAGATTGAGCCCTGCATTAGGTTTCCCCACTAGGTGTGGGGCCTGCTTGGGATTCTCTCTCCCTCTGCCCCCCCCACATTAAAAAAAAAATACATATATACATATATGTATATATACATTTAGTGCTCATTGATAACAACCAATTGGTACCTTTTAAGTAATTTCTTCCCTTGGAATAACGTCTTACATAGAATCAGGTGGGGCTGGGCTGTCAGCTCAATGTGATTTCAATAGCTTGTTTGTATAAGCCTGATTTTTAAGAACTGGAAAGTTCAAAACGAATTAATTTTCCTTATCTTTGCAGTCAGAAAAGTAAGTTGAAGTTAATGCAATTAAATTATTCTGTGTCAGTGAATTTGGAAACCAGTTAGCTTGGACCAAATTGTGTGTCTTAGAAAATGTTTTGCGTCAGAATTTCTATATTGTCATCCACATAAATACTGTGATGCCATTTCCCCTCTCCCCCAAATTGGAGGGATTTAATGTAATGATTCTCCAGTAGGCTGGAAATAGCATGAGAATCATTCTGTGCTGTAGCATCAATTCAAACTCTAGATTACATTAGAAAAGGATATTGTACTGATGGCACATTGACATTGTCTTACTTATACAAGTTGAATAGATTTTGTGTCATAAAAGGTGATTGGAAGAAAACATCTGTGAATGCATTATGTAATTCCAGGGAACGTCCTCTTTGGAATTGTGTAATAGGCGTTGGATTTGGAGAAGCATACTAGCAGAATTAGTAAAGAACTGATTGAAAGTTCTAGGAAAAATGGAAGCAGGAAAGCATGGATTTTGACTAGTAATACAGTGAGATTCCATTGGGAAGGGACGTCATGCAGTGAGACCGTCTGTCTTCTGTGAACGTCTTCATTTGATAAGTCAGAAAGGGGTTGTTTGCTGAGAAAAATATAGACCCATTTATAGAGATACCTTCTCACTTTTAATTGTTTGGAATGTGTGGCCTAAAATCCTCACCTTTTGGAGAACTTAACTGAGCATTGCCTTTAGAAATCACTTGTAATAAACAGCCACTACTTTTTAAACTTACAAAGAAACAGTCCTGGAGATGTTAAATATGGCACTATTCATATACTAAGTTTTTGTGTTCTCTGAACATTTTGATTTTTTTATACAACTTCTAGTACCAAGGTATATGAACATAAAGTATATAGGTTTACATATTGAAATAGAGGAAAACAGAAGTCAAATTCTATAAAAATCAAGGGTAGTGGGAGTTGAATATTTTATTGGAAGGTATAGGTTGAGATTCAGATTCCTGTAGAGGGAATCATTGTATAATTTTAAAATGATGCTTTGGAGTTTATTCAGTGAACGATGGCTTTTTATTTTAAAGGTCTTGTTGCAGTAGGAGAAAGAGCACAAAAGAGGTCCGGAAACTTCTCTGCTGCAATGAAAGATCTGTCAGGTGAGAGTATGTTTTAATTTCCTCTTGTCCCATCCCCACCTTGAATTCATAATTCATTGCCACAGATAATGAAAATAATTAACACATGGTTATTTTTTCCTCTGCAGGCAAACATCCTGTGTCTGCTTTGATGGAAATCTGTAATAAGAGAAGGTGGCAACCACCAGAATTTCTCTTGGTCCATGATAGTGGCCCAGATCATCGCAAACATTTTCTCTTTAGGGTAAATATGAATTTCTGCATTAATTGTATACCCCTATTAATTTGATGACTTAAGAGGGTGAGGGATAGGCATTGTATGGTCACAGGATTGATACACTGTGGGTTGGGAGTGAATATGTATGTGTGGGTAGAAGTGGTGGTAGGGTTTTTGGGTTCTTAAATATTTAAGTACATTTTAATACAACCTGTTAATATCCTGGTTTTCAAAAACGTTGGAGGGAAAAGATGTGGGCAAAAATCTGGTGAACAATTTGTTGACATTTTCTAATGGAACAAGGGGAATTAATTTAGTAGTTTTATCAGGGTTTTCTCCATTCCACGCCCCCCGCCCCCTTTGGAGACCTGCTTTTAATTTGCAGTCCCTTTTCCCAAATGATTTGCTTCTTCTGGGTTGAGATTAATTTGACTTACATAGTGTGGGGTTTATATTTTTGTAAATTATTTTTCTAGCATTTAGTGAAAAAATACAAAGCTAATAGATATTAAAGTTTGATGCTGTTCTTATTGTATGTTTTTCTTGAATAGGTATTGAGAAATGGAAGCCCTTACCAGCCCAATTGTATGTTTTTCTTGAATAGGTATTGATAAATGGAAGCGCTTACCAGCCCAGCTTTGCCAGCCCTAATAAGAAGCATGCTAAAGCCACAGCAGCTACTGTGGTTCTTCAAGCAATGGGCCTTGTACCAAAGGACCTCATGGCTAATGCCACTTGCTTCAGGAGTGCCTCACGTAGATAGATTGAGGTTTTATATTAATCATTTCAGATAATTTTACTCTGCATCAAAATGTTATTTCCTCTTTAATGTTGTAAATATTTGGCAATTTAAGACATTGTGTAAAAAGCAATCTGTACAAACATCTCCAGGCTTTGATTTTTGTACCATGGAAATTGTATTTAACCATACAGGGTTTTGGTATGTTTATATTGTTTACCTTAGTGATGTATTTGTTTAAGTGGCTAACATCCAAACGATTGTTTGAAGGCATCCGTAATCTTCAGTGTGGAATGTTAAATAACGCTTTTATACTGTATTTTGTACTATGATGTAACCTCCCTTCCTTATGGCTAGGCTGCTGTAACACTTGCCTGTAATCAGTGAAGGGCTGTGCACCTTGTACTAGTTCACAATGGGTTCTGCTGGACAGATACTGGGCCAGTGTTACTGAGGTAATCAAGCAAGATCTGTTCCACAGGGCTAGTAGCCACCATCTCCCCTGAAAATTTTGTAGAGGTTATAAAAAGAAAGTGGTATGTTGTGTGATGATCTGCACTAAGTCCTGCATTCCCATCAAAGCCACTTGGGCCATGAGAAGGGAGTCAAAATGAAGTCCGATTAGAATTCTACTGCAGAGGCCAAGTACATTTAGTATGGCATTGAGTTGTGATATAGTTTTACTTTGATGTGCATTTTGAATTTCAGCTACACCTAGATAGACGTTAAATGATAATTAAAATGCTGTAACCAACTTATCTAATAAAATCGGCACCCAGCCACTATTTTGTTGACTATGAGAAAGTTTAAGTTTATGTTAATTTTTAGGGTCTGATAGAATATTTCATGTGTATTACAGTGGTATTCATAATGCTATGTCTCTAAACTTTATTTTCAAAAGCTTAAGGCCCAAATATAAACTTCTCTGGAATAAATGTGGTGTTTTATTTTCTGGATCTTAAAGTGAACACATACTTCTTCACTAAATACTGTTAATTCTTTACCCAGTGCTTTTGATTTCTAAGTACTTTTATTTTTAAGAAAATCTGAATTACACACACATACACACACACTCTCAAACCCCCACCCACCCCCGCACACACACACCCCAGAGCAATAAATACTACTTTACCATGACAGCTGAGCATACATTACAATTAACACTATTCTATGTGGAATACAAAATACCCTTATCTGAATTAACATGCATTAAAAAGCTAAATTTAATATATTTGAGAATAAAGGAATTATAAATCAGAAGGAAAGCAACTAAGTAGACACATCAATCAGCTTAGCAGATACGGTCTACATTTGTTGTGTTATCTTTTTAAAGCTAGAATCTGCATATAATTGTAGGTGATGTTATCAAGTACAGTTTTGCCCTGATGCCATCAGTCACAATGCCAGGAAATAAGGGATAGTAATTTAGCTTCAGTTTCCCATTTGCAAGGAAACACTGACATTCATGACATTCAGTTTTCTACTCAGTTTATAATTAGGTTGTAAGGGTCTGGAAGTCTCAAGTTACTGATGTTTTTAAAAAGTTGGGAGTTGTCTTCATATCTGAATGATCTAATCAGAATAGTAAAAAATATGCTGATTTAAAAATGTTAATCCTATTGCTTAACGCATGTAATAAAAATTAAAAGGTTAACATAAATATTTGAATATTTTAAAGATAGTTATATTCCTTTAACTTCCAAAATGAACTTTAGAGCCAAAGGGATAACAATCTTGAATTTCCTTGCTAGAAGGCTTTTTCCTCAAAGATTCCTTTTAGGCTTACTTTGGTGTTCAGGATCTCCAATTATAAACGTAGTCACTCATTTCCACATGCCTTAAAGATGATTTTCCCAGTATTGGTGTTTGACTGAGTTGGTCCAGAGTCTTAGGATGCAACCCACAGTTGGCAAGCTCCTCATGAACAGTCTCCTGTGGAAATTTGTACTCTAGTTAGTTAAAAAGCACATCAGTCTTTGAACACTCAGATTTTACTTTTTTCATTTTTGTATTTTTTACTAATCTACGTGGGGCTTGAATTCTCGACCCTGGCAAGCGTTGCATGCTCTTCCGGCTGAACCAGCTTAGGTTCCCCTTTCTGTTTTAGAGTAGGCTGCATGCCCAATGTGGGGCTTGAACTCAGAACCCTGGTATCAAGAGTCGTATGCTCTACCGATTCAGTCAGCCGGGTGCCCCTGGACACTCAGATTTTAATAATTACCATGGGAACTTAATCATTTGCTTATAAGGTAAAGGCAGTTCATTATCAATAGAAGTTAACCCTAAAAATTTTCACATAACAATAGCATCCACAAATAATTTTGGTTATTTTCATAAGTCTGGCAAATGATAAAAGCATGAGGCAATTTTAAAGGTCTTAATACCTGTAAATAAAAACCTATGTCCAAAATTAAGAGCAAATACTGGTTACCCATAGTTGTTTATAATAAAAGAATCAGGTACTATTAATTTGTGGATCTGAGATGGCCATGAACATAACTTGCCTTTTCTTTTTGTTTGGGAAGCTCTTTAGTCATTGTTGAGTACAACCTAAATTCCTAAAATTTACCTCAAAAAAACCAAATCTTAACCCTTCATCTTAGTAATTAGGATTGATAAAGTTGAACAGTAAGTTTAATCAACTGAGATACAAGTTTGGCTCATTGTAAATCACTTACTTCTTGCATCTGAGGAAATGAGCTACAATGAAATACGCATACAGCTGTTTACTTACCTTATCCAGTACTTTATTTACTGGCAGGCAGGTATTAAATACGGCAGTTGGCTCATGTGTATACAGTCCAGCAGAAAATGACCCCTTTTGTGAAGATCGGAGTAGCATGGTTACAGAATGTAGAGAATGAGGCATGACAGGACCTGTAATCTCCAAACTAAATTGATCTTTGTATCCAGAAACAGCTTGTGTCTTCACATTTACACTTCGTGCCTTCAAGAAAATTTAAAGAAAAAATTATGGTCACCATCTCTCAAGCTTTTTTGTCCCTAAAGACTTGTTCAGTAACTTCATTTCGGTTTTCCTTTTTATTAGTTACGGACTAAAAGGTACAGCACAGAGGGAATATAGTCAGTGGTATTTTAATAGCATTGTATGGTGACAGTAGCTACTACGCTTGTGATCATAGCATAAAGTAGTGCACAAGACCTCCAAAGAACGCTATAGGAGTAAAAATGTTAATTCTCCATTCTGTAGCTCATCTTCTCCAAATTATGACTCAGTTTACGCATGTTTTAGAGGCTATAATTTTTCATATGGCATCCTGATTTAGTAATACCCTTCTTTTTATTAAAAAAAATTTTTTTAAGTAGGCTCCATACCCAGCATGGAGCCCAACTTGGGGCTTGAACTCATGACCCTGAGATCAAGACCTGAGCTAAGAGTCAGTTGCTTAATGACTTAGCCACCCAGGTTCCCCTATTAAAACTTTTTTTAATGGAAGTACAGTTGACACAAAATGTTACATTAGTTTCAGGTGTACAACAGTGATTCTACAACTCTATACGTTATGCCGTGCTCGTAAGCGTAGCTCCCTTCTGTCACGGTACAACACCGTACAATGCTATTACAGCACCGCTGACTGTATTCCCTGTGCGGTAACTTTCATTTCCCTGACTTTATTCCATAACTGGAAGCACTCACCTCCTGCTCCCCTTTACCCCTTTTTGCCCACCTCCCATCCCAATTTGGTTAATATATTTTCAATGCAGAATATTGGGCAAATATAAGAATAAATTCTATTTTTAAAAGTAAATAATTCTATTGCTAGTAACATTCACTATATACTTTGTATTTACATGCATAATTTTTTTCATCACTATCGATATACAGCTAGTCTTTCCACTTATCCATGATTCAGGTTTTGAGATTAATAATGTAACATAACAATCCTGGCTAGGTTCTTGCATTGGTTAAGAAATGAGACAAAATGAGATTAAGCAACTTTTCCATACGGCAAAACGCTTTTTTTTGTTGCCAATCATATTTATTCAGTCAGAAAAAATGATTTTCATGTAATTCAAACATTTCATATAATTACTGTATTTTCATGTAATTCCTTTGATATACCTTTGTATCAATGAATTTTTTACTGGGAGGAAAGCAAAGACAAAATCTGCACCATACAAGAATTTGTTCTTGATTTCTTCTTAAAAGGCTAGTTTATGAGGATTAGTGTAGATTCTTTTCCCCCCTTTTCATTACCTTAAGCATTTGCATTGTGGCACCTCGGAAAGCTACAGGCGATAAGAGGGTTGGTGGAAGTCCTGCCTGGGGACCTGAACTAGCAATTAAACTCTTAGAGTTGATCAAAAAATTCAGCAACGTAAGGGTATTCATTCCCTTCACCAACACAACAGACTCAGGTCTGTGATCCATTTGCACTTCATGTTTCTCTTTACGTCTGAAGATGACAATCAAGGAACTTGCAAATTTAAATCCCATACCATTGGGAAAGACAGTCATCTTGATCCTAATAACCTCGAACCCTTTCTTCCCATTCAGAACTGGAAATACTCTTGCTTCCCCCGACTCTGCTGCAATTATAATGCATCTGTTTACATCAAAATTTCTCTTTGACCATTTGAATTTGCTGGAAGTTGACACCTAACAAAAACTAATTTCTTCTCTAGTCAAAAATATGCTCTATATGGAATGTTTTCATTTAAAAAAACAGTTTAGTAATAATTGTTCACGGTTTACTGGTACTTAGGGAGTCTGTTATTTAATATCATGATGGAGAATTAGTTTACTTTTTTTTAAAAAATTTTATTTATTTGACAGAGAGAGCGAGAGAGCACAAGCAGGGGGAACAGTAGAGGGAGAGGGAGAAGCAGGTTCCCCGCCAAGCAGGGAGCCCAATGTGGGGCTTGATCCCAGGACCCTGAGATCATGACCTTAGCCGAAGGCAGACGCCTAACCATCTGAGCCACCCAGGCGCCCCAGAGAATTAGTTTTAATATGATCTTAAGATTACAGTCAAATAAAGCTGTCAGTCAATATTACATACATAGTTCGCTAACTTAATTCAATGAAAACCAATTGTAGTTAACACAACCGAAAGGATACAGCTTGATAGAGAGTATGTCTGGTTTTTTAATTTTATCTTGCACACCCATCTCTTCCAGCCAGGAAAAACTTTCATCTTCATCCTCATCACTGATTACTTGTTCCCTAGAAAATTGTTAAGAGTTTCCATTTCATAAAACTGTTCCCTCTACAAAACAACTACACTGAGTCCATAAGTCCTTAGGTGACGTAAAAGGTGATTTTAATCACATACTCTCCCTGTCCTTGGCTTGTTCCGGAAGCCTTTTTCTTCCCATGGCCATTTTCTTTTATTAATGGCAGAGAAAATTCAATACCTACATGAGAAAAGAAAAATATAACTGAGTTTTCTTTAGTATAATCTCAAAGAACTTAACAGGTGTGCCCTACTTTTAGAGAGTATGAAATCTGAAGATTTGAGCTTTTACACGATCTATTAAGGCAGTAACTTTCAAGCTTTCTTGACAGTAGCCATCACACACACACACACACACGCCCCCTCTTTCAACAATACATACTCTCACTACATGTGGTACTCTTTCCTAAAGTGCTGACTGAGCGTACTAAATAGATTTCATGATCGTTAATGACTGACCCAGTTGGAAGATTGTTATTAAAAAGGGGGTAGGTAATTTGTACCAGCAAGGAATTTCTACAGGAGTATATTCAGATGGGAACTTCCCAGCTCAGCATGTGTCGGTCATATCAGAGAAGGGAATACCATTAACTTAAAGCTATGCATAAGGGACAGCGTAAATCATTTCTGGAAAAAAAAAATCAGAAATACGATGTTTCTTAAAAAATATAGATAAAACTGGTTAAAGACAATTCAGTTGGTAAAAAGACAATCCAAATTCTAGCTTTTAAGGAAAGTAATTAATATATAGCATGGTAGTTTCATTTTAAGCCAATAGTTTTACCTTCATTTTTCATAGCTTCTCTTATGCCTCTAGTTGTAGGAGATATGAGAGCTGTGATTACATCATTTCCAGCTAATCCTGCTGCGCGGAACAGGATAGTAAACTGATAGGTACAAACGTAGAAATATGGGCAAAGTTTTGTCTTCAGCAGATTATAGAGAGAAGTGAAGCTCACAGACCTAAGAAGCAGCAAAATTTTCTTTAGATTTTTTACATTATTTAGCTTAACATCTAAAATTTAGTTTTTTTATAATTCAGTTTGATACCTGATTGAAAATACAATACAAGTATTACAGATAATGGTTTGAATTTTTGCTACTACATACATAACTTGGCTTTTATAGGACTAAAATTGGTCATGGGACTCACTGATGACTTCTAAATACTTTAACAAATAGTGTTTACTGCTTAAACACTCAACATTTTTTCTTTAAACAAAACACAATCGATAACCGGTTGCTGACTTTTCTCTGAGCAGCTTCTGCTGATGAGAAAGGAAGCAACCACTGAGAAGAAATAACATAAAAGAATGCCCGTATATATTTATATAACACTTATACATAATTCCACAATTGCATGAAGAGTGAATAAGAGTTAAAAAAAAAGCGAACAATTTAAATGTTGGTTATTAACAGTTTAGAAAAAATAATTCAGAAGGACACAGAGATCCTTTTACCACTACACATTTCCACCTTGTAAATAAGGAGAGAACACTGATAAAATGAGAACTCACTATTAGGATGCATAAGTTTTTAATCTTACCAGTCACTCATTAAAATGTGTTGCAAGGTTTCATCATTTGACCAAGGGCTTATCTTTCCAGACATTTTTCTATCAGCTCCAATGCGAGGGAACAGTGGTAGCCAAGGAAAGGCAGGCTGGAGCCAATAGATAAGGCTCTGCTGGAAGGCACAACGGAGCTCAGTGGAGAGCCTGGGATCCTAAAATCCAGAGATGGTATCGGACAGCTTTTGCCACATTAGAAGTATAAAATTTCATTAAAAAGCACTAAATATACCACTTATTCTCAGAATCTTTACTGTTTCCTATAGGAAAATATTAATAACTGTTACAGGGGCTAAAATGTAGTTTATTCTTGCCAGCATTTATTGTCTGTTAAACTGTATCAGAAAGAAGACTTAAATACAGATGGGAACATTCTCTCAGCTCTCCCAAGAACAATGGCTATCTGTTATCATGGGGGTGGGGTAGTATGGGTAGGGACTGATATTGTATGTAGGTAATACTATGTTCAACCCCTCTCCTCTCACAACTGTTTCAAGAGTAGCCAGTAAAAATGGGTAATGCAAATCAAAAATCATCCTGATCTATTTATTAAAAAAAGATATACCAAAGGTAATCACTTTTAACCTAGTTTGAGTTGATGAGCTGCTTGAGAAATCACATTCCTCCAAAACCATTCTAGAACTCATTAACTCTACTACAATATTTACAACAGACTATCAACCAGTAGCAAGATTAGTATGTATAAAAAAAGAATATACATATCAGAAAATCAGAATAACCAACCTGCCTTAGCAATCCTACTCAAGTGCTTTTCATTTCTTTCCCTTATATTTTTTTCCCCAAAAGGCTTAGAAAAGAATGGTTTAGTTCAAACAATTCCTGCCTATAACACTAACTAATTCTCAGGACAGGTCTCTAAATTTAATGGGCAGTTACTGAATCTGACAGAAAAAACTGCATGAAAGCATCATTTAGGAAATACAAAATTTCCCAAGTCTTTGTGTGTCTAAATGTCAGAAGAAAAACTTATTGGAAGAAGTATCTGTGACATTTTGCAGAGAAGTATGTTTTACAATTAATTTGTTACTTTAAAACATACCTATTTTCCTTCAGAATTACCTGTATACTTTGAGGCAAAGTAACTTCTGTTGCCCTACAATGCTGGATGACACCGTGAGCCTCTTCCTGTGCTTTCAAATGATCTGCCCAGGTAAAGGGTTGAGAAGAAGTGAAAAGGAGTCGAGTTTTAATACTCCAGTCTGCAGGTAACTCAGTACTTTCTGAGGATGGAATATCAGATTCAGAGACTGATCCTTGTGGAGTCTTTCAGAAAACAAAGAACACAAAAATTAGTAGAGTACCAAAAAAACAACAAAATGCCAAAAAAACCCCTTTAATCTACAGATTTTATCGACTAGCATGGTCACTGAAATGTCAAAATTTTATAAACTGTTTAACCCTGAAATATACTACACACTATGAAACACTCTGGAAAGAGTTACACTAAACTGTTGACAGCGGTTTTCTCTGGGAAGTGGGGATTTATTGTTGTTATGGGTGGTAGTGGTGGAGGGGCACATTTTACCTTTTAGTTTATATATAGTTTAGTTACAAGAGGCATGTACTATTTCTACAATCATAATTTTAAAAAAACCAAAATCTACTATTGATCATGCTGTCAAAGCAAAAACCTTCCAAATCTTTTATTATTTAAAAAAAAAGATTTATTCATTTATTTTTAGGGGGCAGGGAGGAGCAGAGGGAGAGGGAGAAAACCTCAAGCAGACTCCCTGCTGAGCGTGGGGCCTGACTCGGGGCTCAATCTTTCCACCCTGAGATCATGACCTGAACCGAAATCAGGAGTCAAACACTTAACAGACTGAGCCACTCAGGGTCCCCCAGTATTTAAAAAGCACCTTTTAAGTCTCTAAAACTCTGGAACCAGGGCTAAGCGGCTCCTGTAGGAAACTCAGGCAGGGCTCTTAAGAGGCCATATGTAAAAAAACATTTCCTGATCTCACTATTTCCTTCCAAACTGTTCTGCTGTCCTTTCAAGTCAATTTTCTCCACTTTACAATGATTCTTTGAGGTGGCATCACAAAAAAATAACAGGTAAGGGGGAACCATTCTTTTTTTCTTTTTTGAAAAATTTTACTTATTTGACAGAGAGAGTGCACACAAGCAGGGGGAGTGGAAGAGGGAGAAGTAGGCTCCCCGTTGAGCAGGGAGCCCAATGTGGAACTCGATCCCATGACCCCGGGATCATGACCGATGCGGAAGATGGTTGCTTAAGCAACCGAGCCACCCAGGTGCCACCCAGGTGCCCCTGGGGGGAGACTATTTCTAACAGACCCTGTGAAGGTCACCTATTTACATGAAAAGGAGAGTGGGTCTTAGCTCTTCTAGCCTGCTCCTATTAGGACAAACTATGTATCTTAACTATCACAGCAGGAATCCCCAGGGCATGGTATCAAGAGTGTGGGTGTTGTGGTTGTGTCAGCAAGGTTTGGTAATACGCCACAACCTGTGGAGGTAATTTGGGGATTCTGTTTGAAGCTTCAGTTAAGGACTAAGTTCAAATAGCAGCTGAGTGTGGAGTGATGAGCTGGAGCTGTCACCACCCACAGAGGAACAGCATAACAACAGTTGGAGGTAGAAGGAGAACCTGTATCTACACCAACTTTAGCGTTGGTACCGTTAGAAACATCATTTTTACATCAAAGTCCATTAGGGTGCTGATGCCATCTTTTCATCCCTGGCAGAGATGATCACTCCCTCAACGCTCTCCGCAAAACTATTTTCCAAGTAAATGTTTCTGAGAGGTATGAATTTAGATTATAAGGACATACATTCTATTAACATTTAAAAACTATTACCTGGAGTAATTCAGTAACGGTTGTTCTTTCAGGAAACTTCTCTTCCCACAGCAAATCATTTTCCTGATTAGAATCTAAAAACTGAGGGGAAAACAACGGTCCTTTTTAATCCTAAGTGATGCTGAGTTTGCGTTAATACGTACAGAGCCTCACCCGGCATACAAGTTCCCAATAAATGCCAAGTGCGGGAATTCACATGCAAATCACTCGATCAGGGTTTCAGTTTTGTGTCTGAACTTGTAACTATCAAAATTGGGGGAGCGGGGAGGCCGGTGATATGTGCGTCTAATAATTGATGTAGAAATCTCAAATCAAAAGTTCCAAAGGCTTTGGGGTAAGAAAACGCTAGGAAATTCGGACCCCGGGACGCAACACTCCTCCATCTCCAGAATTATTTTCGAGCGCGTGAGAAGGGAGGCTCTGAATCACGCAGGGAAGGAGGGTCTCCTGTAATGTTCCCATCGAGCAGTGGCCTTCCTGGATGAGTTGTTCCAGGATTTTTCGAACCGTCTTCCCAGGGATCTCCAACCCCAGGAGGCTGCTGCTCAAGCTCCTCCGACCCGGCCCCACGGGCTAGACCGCGGCGGGGCGTGGGGGGGCGCGCCCCAGTGCCCCACGCTTCCCTCAGGCCGGGCCGACGGAGCCGCTCGCGGGGCGCACTCCACACAAAGCCCACCTTTCAGAGCGGCCCCTCCCAATGCTCACGGCCCGGCGACCGCTGCGGCTACCACTCTCCGCGCCCATTTCCCCTTGACCGCGAGAACTTGCTCTAGTTCACAGCCGAGTTCCCGCACTACGAGAGCCCCTCGCCGGCCAGGCCCGAAGACACTCACCGGGCCCTGCGCCTCCTGCTGGCCGCGGGGCGGCCCGTCGGGGGGCTCCGCGGCGGCCGAAGGCCGGTTGTCCAGGCGGGCGAAGGGGTTCCTGCGGGCCGCGGCCGGGCCGCCGCCGCCTCTGCCCACCGCCGCCGCCGCCGCCGGGAAGGGGCGGAGGAGCAGCCCGGCCGCCAAAGCGGCGCGGCGGGGCGCCGGCTCGGGCTGCTCGCCGGGTGAAGCGGCCGCCCCCCGGCTCCGGGCCCTTTTCCGTCGGAGCCGCAAAGTCTCGGGAGGCTTCCTGAAACTGGGCGAGTAGCCAGGCACCGATAGGGCCATAACGCGCGGCTCACGCAGAGGGGTCGGCCGGCCTCCCCGCTGGCGCTTCCCGCGCGCGCGCCGGCCCCGCCCCCGACGTGGCCCCGCCCCCAAGGCGCGGCAAGGGCGAGGGACGTCGGCCGCCCGCGAGGCCCCGCCCCTCCTCCTCGGTCCGGTCCTGTCTTGTCCCGTCCTGTCCGCTGCTCGGCGCTCCTTCTGGGCCCTTGGCCTTAGTCAGGTCGTGGGTGGGAAACCCCCGGTCCCGGGCACCGATGTGCACTCCCCGAAACAGCTAACCGCTATTTAAATCTGTAGCCGAGAGGTAATGAGCTCAGGACATGGCGCTTGGATGAAAAGGAGACGTCACACTTAAGCCGCCGCTTAAGCTTAGAGAAGGCAGTGGCGACGTCTAGAGCTGGCGAGAGGGGCCTGCGCCTCCATCCCCCTGACCGAAAATACAGAACCCCGGCAGGAAATCAGCAAGCGCAGCCTCCTAGCCCCCTGCCCACGCATCGCCACTGCAGCTCCCCAATCCCCTCCACCCCGCACACGCTGCAGCTGCCACTGGCAAATTACAGCGATGGTCCTGTTTGATGCTGAGGAAACCCTGAAATAAATGAATGCTTGAAACAATGTTAAAGTGTCTATGGACTAAATCCACTGAGACTTGAAAATATACTCAAATGATTAAATTACGACAGCAAAGGTTTGTTAAGAAAAGGAAGGTATTGAGAACGGAGTAGATACAAAAGTAACGTTATTTTGACATACCAAAAGACTAACAACTTTATCAATAGAGTAGCGTGGCTTTTCCTGAAAGCAATTTTCTTCATGGAAAGAATTTTGTAACAGAGGCAAATGTATAGAAACAAGCCAAAAAGAATTCCAGAATATTCCCTTTAGATGTTAATTATGGAATTTTCTTGACCATTTGTACAATTTCTCAAATACTTTTCAAAAACTTTAAATAACTTTGAGCGTCTTGACTCATAGCAGGAAAACTGAACAATTTGCTTTTATCTTCCTTGACTTTTCTGAACAATTCCCAAGGAAACTCTGGCTTCAAGTACTGGAAGGGGTTTATTCAACTGAGGTCTGAGAAAGAACAAAATTAAAATTGAACAACTTGCTTTTTTCTTCCTTGATTTTTCTGAACAACTTCCATGGAAACTTTCGCCTCATACAGTGGAATGGGTTCATCCAACTGAGGCCTGAGGAAGAATGAAATTATAAAGTTAGGTCAAGGTAAAGATGAGTAGAACAATAGGATGGTAGTTGACAATTGCTATAGTTCAATTCTATTATTTTTTTAAGATTTTATTTACTTATTTGAGAGAGAATGCAGGAGCAAGGGGAAGGGCAAAGGGAGAAGGAAAAGGAGAAGCAGACTCCCCACTGAGTGGGGAGGCTGACCTGGGACTCTATCCCAGGACCTGGAGATCATGACCTGAGCTGAAGTCAGATGCCCAACCGACTGGGCCACCCGGGCACCCCAATTCTATTATTTTAAATAATCCAAACAAACGTGTCCCTTAGTATTTCCACTGTTAAAAATGATTAAGTTTTGATGGGGGAAAAATGCCTACTTTATCCACTCCCAGATCCAACTTAAAAAACCAAAACTGTACTTTTCCCTCTTCTCAAGCTATGGGTTATTTTATGTTACTTCGGGAAGGGTGATGAGAAAAGCAAAGGTTGTGTGGTGTGGTACGGAACGGATTAAGGAGAACTCATGAGCCACTTCTAACTTAGGGAATACTTATTGGTGTATCACAAGATACACTTCGAGAAATATTAAAGAGCAGCTTCTTTATCCAAACAAAATAAAATATGGTGGCAATAGGTATGCTGTGAAAACTGAAACAGAAGTGGAAATGCTTGCCTTACCTCGAGAATAGAAAAAATAAACAATGATTTGGTTACTTAGCATACCTAAAGACTCCACTTGATAACTTCTCCATCACATCTTTTAAGATACGTAGCTGGAAAGATTATTAAGGTAGCAATGTAACAGAGAGAGAATTGAACAAAACCAGTCAATAAATAGATGTTAGGCAGGTCACCTATTTAAATTCAGCACTCTCAGAAATTGAGAATTTAATTTACAAAAATTCTGTAAGCTGTGAAGTTTACCCTGAAAACAGGGAAATGGGGAACTGATGTGAGAGAAGTGGAAACATAATAGAGCCTACACTTCTAAGTTAGGACAAGTGGCAGAAGCAGCAAGCCTCATGCCTCGTACTAAGTAACGACTAGTGTTATCCCAACCGGGTAGGAGTGTAGTGGTGTCAGGTTTTCCTTTTAGCACTATGTATGATATTTTTTGTTAAAAACAATGTTAGCACTTGTATCTCTTATGTTAGGTGCACATTTATTTACTAAACTGGCTGCTCATTGGCTCAAAATCTGTGTGCAGAAAAGTTAAACTATATTTTGTCACTATGAGAATCAAAAAATAAGTGTAAAATTAAGACAAAAATTGAGTCATTTAAAAATTGCAATGACAGTTTTAGGATTGAGAGTCTATGTAATCGCTAGTACTAGAGAATGACGTATGGCATATAATCACACAGTCGGAAGGAGGTCTGTGAAATCACAGGCAGCAACTGGCTCACATGTGAACCGACTGAGGGGGGTTTAGCACAAGTGAGGACTAGAGTCTGATTTGGGACTTGAAAATTCAGGACTTCAGAAAATGTAGATTAGAAAGTACGAACATAAGCCATTTTAAAGATTTTCTTAAAGAGGACCTAAAGAATTTCCCCCATATTGCAAATTCTCTTGCTACTTCTGTTAAGTGAAAATGCCAACAGTAACTATAAGAGTGTGTGTGTACGGAGGGAATTAAATAACGCAGGCAAAGGAGCCAGCCTAGCTCCTGACATGTAAGATTCAAAACGTACTACCTAGTGTTACTCTTAACACATGGTGTTTGTTCTCTGCTGTTAACGTCCCATGGGATTCTTGATAATTACAATGTTAGTGGACAATTCAATTGCTTAAAATTGAAATTTAAAGAACTCTTCTAGAAAGTTAAAATTTAAGTCTATTTTCCAAATTTAAAGAGAAATACTTATTCAGAAATACGTTCAACTCACACATTCACTACATAGGGGATGTTCTGGTTCTGAAATGTACTTTTTACAACTCAATGTATCCAGGATACTAATGAAATACTCCTATTTGAAAGCTCTGAATTAATTCCGTCATTGCTCTTAGAGGAGGTGGGCTTTTATAAGTATGACGTGTATATAACTACACACATTTAACAAAAGCAAAGTACGATATTCAGTGGAGACAAACTTAAGGCTCGCAAGTTTCTTTCTTCGCATAGATATACGCTATTAAATAACAAGAACTTATGTTTTATCCAATATATTAAAATTTTTAGCAGGTGCAACTACCTTTAAAACAGTTATCTTAGAAAAAAAAGTTTTATTCATAAGTTTGACCCTGCTCTAAAGAGGTTTGGACCATTCTTTTGGAACTGCTTTCACATTCTCAAGACAAGATTTCCTTACTTTCACCAAAACTGGAATGATTTGGCTTCATTTGCCAGATTTTTTCTCTGAATGAATTCCATTAAAAAAAAATCAAACCCATCTTCGTTTGATGAAGATTTTCTAGCACTGTTAATCTTAAAACACCCCACAAACTCTTCAGTGCAGATAAGCATTCTGCAATGTCTTATGTAATAGCACCATGAGAGCTTAGATTAAGGATGCAGCCTTTCAAGGGGATGTGTAATTTCCATAATGCCAAGTTGAAAATGAAATAAAATTTTACGTGTGCCTTGTGGTTTATCTCCCATTCACAAACGAGCATGACTACCTGGATGATTCCTGTCCCACCACTTTTTAGCTGCATTCTGGAACATGTATTAACTTTTTTTATACTTCAGTTTCTTCACCTGTGAGACAGGGATAATGATAGTACTTACACTTTATAGGGCTGTTTTAATGTTTAAATACATTAAAACCTACAAAGCACTTGGAACACTGTTTGGCATGCTCGATGAAAGTTAGCTATTATTATTATCAATTATCATTATTAAAGAACTTAATGAGAGTACATGGTAAATTTCAAGCCAGAAACTCAGGTCAGTAGATAAAAAGGATATAAAGATATTTTCCCTGTTGCACATTTGACAAATTCCAAACTTCATCATTAAGGAAAGCCACCGTTGCTCCCTTGAGGAAAAGGCAATGGCTATCTGGAGGATCCAACTTGGATAGAACGCACAGAGACTAATCAATGACTGTGAGTTTAATAGTAGACAGACGACTGGTAATCCTGAGCCAGAAAAACTTCTATGCAAATTAAATACCCAAATCACAAATAAACAGTATACAAACTTTAATAACAATATGTAAACTGTTAATGTTTTCTTTTCTAATTCATTGTCCAAAATGACAAAACAGCAAGGTCAGATTGTAAGGCCTATGCAGAGGTGATGGAGTGGTAGCCTGTGTGCACGCACGTGTGTGTATATGTGTGTGCGTGAGTGCGTGCGTGTGTGTGAGTGAGATTTCTGGCTGCTGCTTATCAGTTATCTTCATGAGGATGTCAGAAAATTAGTGAAGATTATTGATATATGAGGATTATGGTATTTGCATATCAACCATGATAAGAAAATGTGAATACTGTTGAGAAACTAACTTTGGGAGACAATGTATATACACACATTTGTAGTAAATTCCAATGTGAATGGGAAATTGTCATAATTTTGTACAGAAATATTTTGCTAAGTATATATCAAAAATATGTCAACAACAAGAAAAAAAAATCTTATTGGAAATACTACTAAAAAATTCAGAAGTCACTTCTTCCAAACCACTAAATAAAAGTTCCATGAACTCCTCTATTAGGCACTATTTCTACATTTTGGCCAACATGTATCTAAACTAAAAAAGAAAGCTACATTTCTTTAGGAACAGGTATAATTCAGAATTTATAATTTCCTCACATCTTGCCTCAAAGACTTAGGCATCATTCTTTGTTAAATACATCCTTTCGGTGTAACAGTAATGTTTTATTGTTTCTGATAATACCTGCAGGTTTTCTTCTGTTGTTACCCAATGGCCTCCAACACCAAGAAGTGTGATGATGTCATGTTTATGTGGTAGTAGTTGTAATTTTACAGCTGGTTCGTCATCTTTACTATATAATCTCACTTAACAAGGGAATCGTTTAAAAAGAGAGAGAGAGAGAGACAAGAAATATATTTTATAGTAATCTGGCAAAAATTTATTCTTCAAACTAGTCTTTACTTTTTAAGTAGGAATGAGGAAGCATTTTTCTTAGAAAAAATAACACACAATGTATTCAGACACCTTAAAATACACTTTTTGCGTTAAAACTGGTCATAAAATTTACTGTGGATTCAGTTGTAAGTGTAATAACAAAAAGTTTATTTTCATTTGAAAACCAGGCAAGATTGATAGTTTTAATCATGATATCGATAGCTTAATTCTTTGGGAAAAGTTGACTTCTGATTAAGGAACTCATAGACTCAAGATAGTCATACACTGACATAATTATTGAAATGTACATTTGAAAAGTTAATGAAATACACATTCACTTCCACTGAAAGATTTTTCTGTTAATTTTCATAGTTGATCTTAGCCAAAAGGCCAAGAAGTGATCTTCTGAGTTCATTTCAAGCCCTGAAAATACTGGTTAAAAAGAAACACATTAAGATGGTCACAGCATCATTCATAGGAATGATTCCCATAAGAAGATTCCCATAAGAAATAAGAAGATATTTCTTAACAAAGTACGAATAGAATCCCTTTGTAGGCTTGTGAATCCTGTGCTTTCTGTGCAATGGCACTATCTAGTGGGGTACAGATTAGGTGTTAAATAGATACTGGTTAAATAACAAAAGGTCAAGGAAGGTAAAAATGGAACAAAATTCTGTGCTTTTTCCAAATAGAGATTGCAGAAGTCAGCCATCCAATAGAGGGCAGCCAGACATGGCAGAACTAAGCATCTGGCTGAGAGCTGAACGAATGTGTATTATCTGGGAACCAACTGAGAAGATGATGTTTGTTCATTTGTGTAGAAACACTTAAACTCCAATGCCTGTATCTTAAAGGCAAGCATGCTCTCTCTTCCAGACAGTGTTTACAATGGGATTCAAGAAGCTCCAGTTTAAAGAGAAAAGTTAAAAACAAAACATGACATCAATTTATTAAGTATGTAATAATTACTACCTGGTTTTATATATATATACACACTGCACCCATCACACTACAAAAATGACACATACTACTGATCTAGTAAAGTACCCACCTCCAGCATCTAGGACAATATCTACTCCCAGGCCTCCTGTTTCTTCTAAACAGCTTTCAGCAACATGGGCTTTCCCATTAGATACATCGATGACTCGGGCTGCAAAGGACAGAAGTCAGGCAATTGTATAGTTCTCTATGCAATCAACACAAACAAATCAGAGAAAAAGAAAAAGAAAAGCAAACAAATATCTGTTCCCTGAAACGTATGGAGTGGTTCAAACAATTACTGGATCCAAATTTTACTTTTTCTCTTCTAACCCAATAGTAGGTAAGGATCAATTTAAAGGAAGGGACTGGTATATTCAATAAAATAAAAATATTAAACATTTTGCGGATGATGCGTTCCAAGGTTGGTCTACTAAAAAAGAGGACTGTTTCCCAACAGTAAAAGATATATAGTCAGAACAGAGAATCTGTGAACTACAGAGATACACATATATTAAGGCATAAACTGAAAGATTAAGAAAATTCTTAAGTATGTTTAGATTTAATAGAGTTTAGAGCTAAAATGTAAAAAATGTATTTGTTCGATATGATACTTCTCTATTAGAGACTGTTTTATCCTTCTTCAGTCATAGAAATCCCCCTGGCTCCCTTCCCCACTTGCTCCCCCAAATGAAGAAAAGTCCTGAAGGTTAAGGAAAAAAACATGATTATTTTGAGCAGTTAGTGAAAACTAAACTACTTTTAGAGTGTTATCTCAATAGAACAAGCCAATGAGATTAAAAAAAAAATCTCAGCATTTGAACTGTCAAATGACAGTCTTCAAATGAAGGCTCATGTTTATAATTCATTTTCGTAGCTTTAGCATCTTCTTCTAAAAGAGAATTCCTCTCAGCACAGCTCCGCTTGGTGGTGTAGAACGACAGTGGTCTAAGATGGGGTCAGGGGTGGGAGTAGGGAGGACACAAGGGAAAGGCGACTGAGGCACCTCGGAAGGGCAGGGTTAACCATTAAGAAACCTCTTCCTTCAACAGTACTGTTCATGCTTTCCAACCCTCCTCCATTCCATTTCCAATCTCTTCCCTTTTTTCCTTTCTCCAGTTCCTGCCTTAACCTTTCTTTTGTGTTTTGGTTATCTCTGCCAGAGGCATAAGGTAACAATGGATGTAAGAGGGGCTTTAATGTTAGGCAGGCCTGGGTTCAAATCCCACTCCAATCTCCTTGTAGCTCCTCGGACAAGCTGGTTACATCCCCTAGATACTGCTCCCATGGTTCGCTGACACAGGATCGCTGAGGACTTCAGGATAGATCATTCATACTAACACTCAATCAACCTGCCTCCCCTTCCTGCCCACCCCTCACCTACACTATGGCACAGCCTCTTGTCTCTTCATCTGTTAGTTTCTCCATTCCTCTTTCTCCTCTTCTTGGTCATTTTTTTCAGTCTGTTTTCTTTTTCCTTTTCATTGTGTTGTTGGTCAGATAGGTTCAATCTTCTCATTTTTTGTTGTGCATTTATTAATTAAAAAAAAATTCCAGTATAGTTAACATAGTGTTATACCCACCTATTTCCCCCACCCCCCTGGTGACCATCAGTTTGTTCTCTACAGTTAAGAGTCTGTTTCTTGGGGCGCCTGGGTGGCTCAGTCGTTAAGCGTCTGCCTTCGGCTCAGGTCATGGTCCCAGGGTCCTGGGATCGAGCCCCGCATCGGGCTCCCTGCTTCTCCCTCTCCCACTCCCCCTGCTTGTGTTCCCTCTCTTGCTGTGTCTCTCTCTGTGAAATAAATAAAATCTTTAAAAAAAGAGTCTGTTTCTTGGTTTGTCTTTTTTTTTCCTTTGTGCATTTTTGTTTCTTAAATTCCATGAGTGGAACCATGTGGTATTTCTTTCTCTGACTAGCTTATTTTGCTTAGCTTTATGCTCTCTGGCTCCGTCCATGTTGTTGCAAATGGCAAGATTTCATTCTTTTTTATGGTTGAATAATACTCCATTGTATATATGTACCACATCTTCTTTATCCATTCATCAGCTGATGGACATTTGGGCTCCTTCTGTTACTTGGCTATTGTAAATATTAATGCTGCAATAAACAAAGGGGTGCGTGTATCCCTCTGAATTAATGTTTTATATTTTTTGGGAAATACCCAGTAGTATGATTACTCAGTCATAGGGTAGTTCCATTTTTAACTTTTTGAGGAATCTTCATACTGTTTTCCACATGGCTGCACCACTTTGCATTCCCACCAATAGTGTATGAGGGTTCCTATTTCTCCACATCCTCTCCAACACTTGTTGCTTCTTGTGTTTTTTATTTTAGCCATATGACAGGTGTGAGAGGATATCTCATTGTAGTTTTGATTTGCATTTCCCTGATGATGAGTGATGTCAAGCATCTTTTCATGTGTCTGTTGGCCATCTATATTTCTTCTTTGGAGAAATACCTGTTCACGTCTTCTACCCATTTTTAGTTGGATTATTTGTTTTCTGAGTGTTCTTTATGTATTCTGGATACTAACCCTTTATCAGAGATGTCATTTGCAAGTATCTTCTCTTATTTAGTAGGCTGTCTTTTAGTTTTGTTGATTGTCTCCTTTGCTGTGCAGGAACTTATTTTAATGTAGTCCCAATAGTTTATTTTTGCTTTTATTTCCCTTGCCTCAGGAGACACACCTAGAAAAAGTTGCTAGAGCTGATGTCAGAGAAATTACTGCCTATGCTCTCTTCTAGGATTTTTATAGCTTCAGGTCTCACATTTAGGTCCTTAGGTTCAATCTTTTCAAGAGCTCCCCAGTCTCCACCATATCCTGCTCATCATAAACTATATCTGACCTGTGTTTTTTAGGTGGATCATCCTCCTTCCTAGCATATCACAGAAAACAGACAACTTTAGAGGTGTATCACTGAATAAAAGATGTTGAGAGACCTACAGAGTGATGCAAACATATATTGATTTATTGAATAAAACCAAAGAGGCATCAGGTATTGTTAAACTATGTCAAAGTTCAGCTAATTCAAACCTGGGTAAGTTGATGACTGCGGGGCAAAAAAGAAAAAACATTGAGAGATGTGGGTTTAAAAAGAATAAAAATTAAAACTATCACTTAGGTAAACTTGGACTTAGCACGGATGCTAAGTGCATTTTAACAGTGACTTTCATTTGGGATTTTGCACTTTGTTTTACTAGTATAGTCTTTAAGGTGAAATCTCTTCAAAATTTTCTGTTGTAAAGTCTGTGTTGAGTAGTATTACCCACCTATAGAAGGCCTAAGTCTTTCGAGGCATTGCTTGTCTTCAAGGCTGCCTGCTGTTGAAATCACTTTGGCTCCTCTGTGGTGTGCTAACTGAATAGCTATCATACCAAGTGCCTGTGTAGAAAAAAATACACAATGGGTTCACAGATATAAGGCAGAGGCCATATCTAACTTGCTTTACAGGCTATTTAATAAAGTGTCATAGTTTAGTGCTACTTTAGCATATTTTTAAATATTATCTGATAGAAAAAGAAAAAAAAATATGGACAAGGTTGAGACATTTGACTGACTTTCTCCTTCAGAAGGGGTGGCAGAAAAGGAGTGTGTGTGCCACATGCTCCCACCCAGTCTGACCATTGCACATAATTTCAAGATGGAGGGCTACATTCAGAAACATGGCCTCAGTAAGAGAAAAATGGGCTTTTAAGGGCCTTGTCAGCATGATGTTCTAAGCTAATTTCACGTACATGTATGAGTCTAGCTATCTCTTTTTAAAGATCAAAGCACTCTCAAAAGCTCCATCCTTCTGCTGACCTGAGGGGTAAGTTTGGGAAACATTTCTATCGTGATGCTGGATATTAGGTTGAAGCCAATGCCAAAGACAGTTCTGCCTTTTTTGCAAAGCAAAACAGGGGATAAAAGCATTTTCATCAACAGCCAGGTAGAAAATAAAGGTACAAAAATTCACCCCAAGTTTTTTAACATTTTTAGATTATAATCTATTTTTACATATTTTTAGTGCCTTGAACTATTTTTTTGCTGATACATGTAATGTGTTGACAACAGCATAT
The DNA here is from genome assembly GCF_037043125.1 of Eumetopias jubatus. Taxonomy (NCBI): domain Eukaryota; kingdom Metazoa; phylum Chordata; class Mammalia; order Carnivora; family Otariidae; genus Eumetopias; species Eumetopias jubatus. The sequence continues at coordinate 12,262,829 of NW_028274807.1, read as the reverse complement.
TTTTTATCTTATGTGACCTGTCTATAAATGTACATCTTATCAATGTAGGTGTAAGCGTGAGGGATACACAAAATTGGTAGGGAGTTTTGGGGCATAGCCTCAAAGATTTCATGAGCTATTTCAGGCTTTGTGTATCAGACATAAAAACATGGCTTGTCTGCTTTTTTAATGTACTAGCAGATTCAAAGTAATAGAAACTAAACACACTTGTCTAATTTTTATCTCCTATTAATAAAAGCTGCCCATTTTATATTTTAACAAAATGGGTAGTGAACAAGCTATTGGTAAAGAATTATATTAGCAAATGAATGGCCTATTTCCGAAGTTTACTGGATTTTGATCTGTGTCTTAGCAGAACTATTAGCACCTACACTTGCTCCATCCATGATCAGGACTGATTTTCCAGGAGAGAGATGAGAAAGATAATGCAGAGCTGTATAGGCTCGTACTCCATCCCGAATGGTTCCAGCGGCTTCGGTCCATGTAACTTTTTCTGGTTTGTGAACTGTCACAAAGAACAAGAGGGAGCAACCAATTAGCAAGTCCTGTTAGTCCTGCCTCCTGGATCTGTCTCTCTCACCGTCTCTGCTCCCACCGTGGCCCTGGTCCAAGCCACTACTCCTATTACATCTTTCGCCTATATTTTGGTTTCCCTAGTTCCATTCTTGCCCACACAAAATGCACCCTCAGCATAGGAGCCAGCTGCGTGTGCATTTTTTAAAACATTATACTGTGAAATAAAACACATGCAGAAAAGTACACGGAACATAAGTACAGATGGCAAATAGCAAATAGACAAGTAAATAGACAAGTAGATAGCAAAGCAAAGCAAATAGACAAGTAATCCCCATCCCATTCAAGACAGAGAGCACACAGCCCACATCCCCACAGCCTCGTCTCTGCCACCAGAGGTCGCGACCAGGCTAACTTCAATTCCTGTTCATCTTCATCGTTTATGACCCACGGATGCAGTCCTAAACAATGTAATTGAGTTTTGCCTGTTTTGGAACTTTATCTAAATGGAGTCACACCATATGCACTCTTTTCTATCTTGCTTATTTTCCTTCAACATTGTTTTTAAGACACACTCATTTTTGGAAACATGACTGCAGTGCTTTCCTTTTTCGGGTGTTTCATGGCATTCCACTATGTGAGAACACTTTCATTTGGTGATGCACTCTCCAGTCGAGGAGGATGGGTGTTGTGTTCAGTTTGTGACAGTTATAAACAATGCTGCTAAAAATGCTCTCACATAAAAGGTGGTGTTATGCTGTCACATAGGTTTTCTCTAGGACAGTACTCTTGAATGGAAATCCCAGGTCGCAGGTATACAACCTTTGACTTTACATGTTCCCGAAGTGGCTGTCTGAATTCACTCTCACATAGCTGTGTAACAGAGCTCCTTTTACTATGAACATCCTTGTCAACCCCTGGCATGATTATACATTCTTATCAATCATTTGGGTGTGTAATGGTTTCTTACTATGATTTTAACTTGCTTTTCCCTCATGACTGCTAATGTTGAGCACCTTTCTGTGTTTGCTGGCCATCTGGAATTCCTTTTGTCAAATGAATGTTCAAGTCTTTATCAATTTTTCTGTTGTCTTTTTCTTAACTGATTTATAGGAATTGGCGCCTGGGTGGCTCAGTCGTTAAGCGTCTGCCTTCGGCTCAGGTCATGGTCCCAGGGTCCTGGGATCAAGCCCCACATCGGGCTCCCTGCTCCGCGGGAAGCCTGCTTCTCCCTCTCCTACTCCCCCTGCTTGTGCTCCCTCTCTGGCTGTGTCTTTCTCTGTCAAATAAATAAAAAATCTTAAAAATATATATATATATTTTTTTCTAGATGAATTGTTTATGTGTTATATATATTATTTTCAACTTTATGTCATCTCTTTTCAATCTCTCTAATGGTGTTTTTTGAAAACGGAAGTCTTGGAATGATCTTTCTTTAAGTAGGTGCCATGGCCAGGACGGAGCCCAATGCGGGGTTTGAACTTAACGTACCTGAGATCGAGACCTGAGTTGAGATCAAAAGTCGGACATTTAATCAACTGAGCCACCCAAGCACCCCCAGAATGATCTTTAAAAACATATATAACATGCTAACACTTCTCTGTTTAAGGTTCAATGGCAGGGCGCCTGGGTGTCCCAGTCGACTGACTCTTGATGTTGGCTCAGTTCATCAATGGCTTTCCACTGCACTTGAAACAAAATGCAAACTCCTAATATAGCTTAAAGAGCACTATCTGACCACGAAGCTATTCCTTAATACATCTAATTCTTTAATTTTTAGATTTTGTACACCAAATGTGATTTTTTTCCCAGTAAAAGCAATCCTTTCTCGTTTTACCTAAAATCAACTTTATAACACTTTCGTAGTCTTGACCAGCTCTTTCAAATATTTTCCCTCTGAAGTTGAGAACGGTGCAGCACAGGTGGTTGCACATACCAGCTACCTAGTGCCATCTAGAGGGGGACAGAGCACCCATGCACAGATGCTGAAAATGTTCAGACAAGCAAGGCATTAAAATAGAGCACGAGGTGATCACTCACACATGGTACTTTATTCCTTACCAAATTCTTTAAGATACCTCTTCTCCCAATTTTCTTGATTATAAAATGTGGCTCAGTGTAATTCATTTGTCTGGGGTCACATAGCTAATAAATTTGAATGTCTGATTCTAAAGCACCTCTACTCTAGCAGTGCACACTCAAGTTACCTACAGTTTACTTATATTTTGGCGGAACTGGGACTACCTATATCTTCATTAAGAAATCATACATGTAGGGGTGCCCAGGTGGTACAGTTGGTTAAGTGTCCAACTCTTGGTTTCGGCTCAGGTGGTGATCTTGGGGTCATGAGATCGAGCCCTGCATCTGGCTCCATGCTCAGCAGATTCTGCTTCAGGATTTTCTTGTTCCCTCTGCCCCTCCCCGGTCTCTAAAATAAATAAATAAATCTTAAAAAGAAAGAAAAGAAAAAACCAAACATGTAGTCCTTTAAAAAAAGCTAAAAGTAGTACAACTACATTTAGATATCAAAGGCTCTAACATTGCATGGTAACATGTGGTTTAATGTTGAGATCCCTGCTTTTGTGTTAGGTGGTCAACAACTGTTTATTATGTTATAAAAAACTAAAAATATAAATAAAAGGGCCGGTAGGGATCACAATAACAGCATATCAAACCCAAGAATTAGAATTTTAATTCTTTCTACCTTAGATTTGAAAAAATGCTGAAATGTGTATGAAATTTTGAATGAAAAAATTATTTTTATGTTTGACCTAAATGGCTTAAGAACTGAAAGCACAAAAGAACCAATTTACTCAACTTCTTAACTTTATCTATAATATACTGTAGCAGGATTAATAAGACATTTGGGGAAATTGTCTGGAACCTAATTCTTTGGTTTGGTAAAAGAACAGACTTACCTGAAGATGACTGAGTGTTCAACTTTCATTTAAAAAAATCACTAAAGAATTAATAAACTAAATAAACTAAAATATAGTTGTGCTAAACTGAATTATTTCCTTCTGCAAATCTTCAGGGAACATACTGAAATTATTTCCTCTTTTACAAAATGTTGGAGCTGCAACAGAGGCTATCTAGTTTGAATGTGCCCAGTGTCTTGCCCAAAGGCAAGTGGTCACAGTTAAGTGGCCATTCTTAAAGTTCCTCTTTTAAAGAAACATTTTACTGTATTTTTTTTTCTCAAGGAATATCTGGAATTATTTTCTTTATATATGTTAATGGATTTTGGACTATAATCCTCCTGATTTGTAGGAAAATAAAAGGTCATTTGTGTGGTTTGCTTGTCTTAGTTTAACCTTTATAGCTAGGAAACTGATGTTCCAATTTGCTTTTCTCCTGGTCCAACTTATAAATCTCCAGTATTCAGTAACACCTAAAAGAATGGGTCTTTTTTGCTGGGTTGTAGGGTAGCTCTATTTTCAACTTATTTTATTTATTTGAGAGACAGAGAGCACAAGTGGGCGGGGGGAGGGGCAGAGGGAGAGGGAGAAGCAGGCTCGCCACTGAGCAGGGAGCCCAACACAGGGCTCAGTCCCAGGACTCTGAGATCATGACCTGAGCAGAAGGCAGACGCTTAGCCAGCTTAGCCACCAGGTGAGCCACGTAGGTGAAAACAGGGGCCCCTATTTTCAACATTTTGAGGAATCGCCATGTTTTCCAGAGTGGCTGTACCAGCTTGCATTCCCACCAACAATGTAAGAGGGTTCCCTTTCTCTACATCTTTGCCAACATCTGTCATTTCCTGACTTGTTAATTTTAGCCATTCTGACTGGTGTGACGTGGTATCTCAGTGTGGTTTTGATTTGTATTTCTCTGATGCCGAGTGATGTTGAGTATTTTTTCATGTGTCTGTTGGCCATTTGTATGTCTTCTCTGGAGAAATGTCTGTTCATGTCTTCTGCCCATTTCTTGATGGGATTATTTGTTCTTTGGGTGTTGAGTTTGATAAGTTCTTTATAGGTATATACCCCAAAGATACAAATGTAGTGATCCCAAAGTGGTACCTGTACCCCAATGTTTGCAGCAGCAATGTCTACAATAGCCAAACTATAGAAAGAGCCCAGATGTCCACTGACAGATGAATGGATAAAGAAGATGTGGTATATATATACACAATGGAATACTATTCAGCCATCAAAAAAAAGAAATTTTGCCATTTTCAATGATATGGATGGAACTAGAGGGTATTATGCTAAGCAAAATAAGTCAATCAGGGAAAGACAATTATCATGTGATCTCACTCATATGTGGAATTTAAGAAACAAAATAGGATCATAGGGGAAGGGAGGGAAAAATAAAACAAGACGAAATCAGAGAAGGAGACAAACCGTAAGAGACTCTTAATTATAGGAAACAAATTGAGGGTCGCTGGCAGGGAGAGGAGGGGACCTAGGGTAACCGGGTGATGGGCATTAAGGAGGGCATGTGATGTAATGAGCACTGGGTGTTATATAAGACTGATGAATCACTGAACACTTCCTCTGAAACTAATAATATTCATATGTTAATTAACTGAATTTAAATTAAAAAAAAAGAAAAAAAAACTTATTCCAAAGCTACCGTAATCAAGGCCATTTTGACTGGCGTAAGAATAGATATACAGATCAGTCGAATAGGATTGAGTCCAAAAATAAATCTATACATCTATGGTCAGTTGATTCTGTTTTTTTGTTTTTAAGATTTTATTTATTTATTTGATAGAGAGACAGAGAGCACAAGCAGGCAGAGGGAGGGAGAAGCAGGCTCTCGCTGAGCAGGGAGCCCAATGCGGGGCTCGATCCCAGGACCCTGGGATCATGACCTGAGCTGGAGGCAGCTGCTTAACCAACTGAGCCACCCGGGCGTCTCTGGTCAGTGATTTTGAACAAGAGTGTCAAGACAATTCAGTGGGTATAGAAGAGTCTTCAACAAATGTTTCTGGGACACTAGATATCTACATGCAAAAAAAGAACAAAGTTGGACCTTTATTTCATACCATATACAAAAATTAACTCAAAATGGATCACAGAAGTAAATGTAAGAGCTAAATCTATAAAATTCTTAGAAGAAATCATAGGTGTAAATATTTGGAAACTTAGGCAATGGGTTCTTAGAAATAATACTAAAAGCACAACGGGCAAAAGAAAATATGAATAACCTGGAGTCCATCAATATTTTAAAAACTGTGCTTTAAAGGACACCATAAGAAAATGAAATGGCAACCTTTAGAATGAGAGAAAATATTTACAGTCATTATATCTGACAAGCAACTTCTATCTAGAATATATAAGGAACTCTTACAATTTACAATAAAAAAGACAACCCAATTTAAAAACTGGGCACAGGATCTGAACAGAAATTTCTCCAAAGAAGATATTCAAATGTCCAATAAGTATGAAAAATTTTCAACATCATCAGTCATTAGGGAAATACAAATCAAAACCACAACACGATATCACTTCTAGGATGCTTAAAATTAAAAAGGCAGAAAATAACAAGTGGTAGTGAGGATGAGGAGCAATTGGGACCCTCATTCATTGTTAGTGGAATTATAAAATGTTGCAGCCATTTTGAAAATGGTTTGTCAGGTTCTCAAAATATTAAATGTAGTTATTATATGATTCAATAATTCTATTCCTAGGTATATACCCAAGAGAAATAAAACATATCCACACAAAAATTTATACACAAATGTTCAGATTAGCATTATTCATAACAGCCAAAAAAAGTGGAAACAACCTTGCTATTTAATCATAGAGGAATGGATAAACAAAATGTGGTATGCTCATACAATAGAGTATTATTCAACCATTGAAAGGAATGAAATATAGATAGATGCTACACAATGCATGAACTTTGAAAACATGACCTAAATGAACTAAGACAATTACAAAAGACCACATATTACAAGATTAATGTATATGAAATGTCCAGAATAAGCAAATCAATAGAAAGTATAATCGTTTTGAGAAGCTGGGAGGGAAAATGGAGAATAATTGTCAGTGGGAATGGAGGTTCTTTTTGGAGTGATGAAATGTTCTAAAATTAGTGATAAGGGTCAATCAACTTTGTGAATATACTAAAACTGACTGAACTGTGTGGTTTACAAAGGTGAGTTGTGTGGTATGTAAATTATATCTCAATGAAGCTGAGATATTTATTTTATTAAATAAATGTGTATAAGTATAAATACATGATGGAAATATGTATAAATCATGCCAAATCTTGGAGACAAAAAAGAGAGAAAAGAAGAATGGGCCTTTTTTTGTTGTTTTGTTGTTTTTATTGTTTTTTCAATAGTTAACTTTCTACAACAATTTAGTTTAGGGGACTTAGTCAAAACTCAGGCCTAGGAATCCAAATGAAAGGTTTTAGTTGACTCCATAGTTGTAAGGTTCTCAAAAGAATAGGTGAAATAAGACTCAAGGAAATTCTGGGGTCAAACATAGTATAGTTGCGTGTAAAAAAGCCAGTGGTGGTCCTCAATTTTCAAATTGTATAATATCAAAATAGCTATGGATAAGAGACTTTCATAGCATGGTATTTGAAAATGACCTTTATCTTTCAAAGGAAGACACAGACTTGGCTCCATATCTAGGTTTAATATACACAGGCCTCAGATTTCCAGAAAAATGCCTTTTGAAATCAATTTTAAGTAAACTCTATCCCCAACATGGGCCTCAAACTCATTACCCCAAGATCAAGAGTTGCATGCTCTACCGACTGAGCCAGCCAGACGCCCCTGAAATTAATTTTTAATAAAATAATATAGTATTACTTGGGAATATCAGACATAGTCATTAAGTTAAATAAAACTATTTACAGTTTGCAATTTTAGAAAAAAATGCCACAGATTTGCTAGCCTAGTTCAAATTACTGTATAGACTCAAATGTATAACTTAACTATTTTTAATAGTCCAAAATCCAATTTGGCTTTCTGTTACCACAAAGTCTGATTACGGATTGTATCATTTAAGAATAAACTCAGGAAAAATTTTATTTTATTTTATTAAAGATTTTATTTATTTGACAGAGAAAGACACAGCGAGAGAGGGGACACAAGCAGGGGGAGCAGGAGAGGGAGAAGCAGGCTTCCTGCTGAGCAGGGAACCCGATGCGGGGCTCATCCCAGGAGCCTGGGATCATGAACTGAGCAAGAGGCAGACGTTTAATGACGAGTCACCCAGGCACCCCTCAGGAAAAATTTTAATGAAATAGTTCAAGAATACAAAAGAGTACCTGTTGACCTATTGATAAGGTCGGAAGAATAACATAAATCCTAGCATAAGAAACAGCTGACTAGTAGCACCACCAGAGTCCTGTGGATCCACTCTGATCACATCCTCTTCTTCTGCCCAACAAAGGTAAGCCTACACCTGACTTTTCATCCCTGTTTTCTTTATATCCTTAAATAAGATAGGCTTAATTTTGTATGTTTTTGAACTTTATAAAAATACATGGTATCACATTGTATATTTCTGCAGCTTGCTTTCTTTACTCAGTAGTTTATGAGATTCGTACATCTTGATATGTTTGGCTGTTATTTATTGATTTTCACTGCCAGTTGAATTACACTCTAGGAATGTCTTTAGTTATCCATTTTCCTGGTGAAGAACATTTATTTAGGTTGTTTCCATTATTATTCCACAGTTATAAACCATGGTATTAGGAACTCTTGTGCTTATCTACTGGTCCACATTGAGTTTATGGGAAGTACAAAACTACCAGTAGAATTATTAGGTCTAGGGTATATACATCATTACCTTTATTTAGATAATGCTAAATTATCTTCTTTTTATTTTTTTAAGATTTTATCTTTTTTTTTTAAAGATTTATTTATTTATTTGACAGAAAGAGACACAGCAAGAGAGGGAACACAAGCAGGGGGAGTGGGAGAGGGAGAAGCAGGCTTCCTGCTCAGCAGGGAGCCTGATGCGGGGTTCAACCCCAGGACCCTGGGATCATGACCTGAGCTGAAGGCAGACGCTTAATGAATGAACCACCCAGGCGCCCCTATTTATTTATCTTTAAGTAGTCTCTACACCCAACCTGGGGCTTGAATTTACAATCTTGAGATCAAGAGTCAAATGCTGTACGGGGTGAGCCAACCAGGTGCCCCCTTTTCTAAAGCATTTGTATCAATTTACACTCCTGGTGCATAAAAGGTTCCATTGCTTCACATCCTTGCCAACACTTGGAATGGTTAGACTTTATAAAATTTTGTCAGTCATGTGGATGCTTAACAGTATCCTGAAGTGGTTTTAATTTGCCTTTCCCTGATTACTAAGGAGATGCAGCATCTTTTCACTATGGTTTCCTAAAGTGTGTGTGTGTGTGTTTATTTTATTTTAAATAGTCAAGAATTACTGTAGGAAAAATTAAAAATTAATATTTCAGTTAAACTAAACTGGTCAAAATATATTAGCAATAGAAACCAAAGACAAGTGTTCTTGATTCTTTCCTGTCTCAGACTCTACACATATTATCTAGATTTTATATTTTTAGTTTCAACTAATAACCAAGAATAAGAAGTAAAAAAGAAAATTCTCCACCTGAAACTAATGTAACATTGTATGCCAACTATCCTTCAGTTTAAAAAAAATTCTATCAGGGATATGATCTCTGAGCCAAGAAAGAAACCACCTTTTAAACCTCTTACCACTGCAGTATAAGTGAAACTTAAAGGTCTATATGCTGTTTGGTCTGAATATTAATTTTATGGATACTAAATATAAGCTAGCAGTGTTCACGTGACCGGCCAACAGTTATTTATTACACAAGGTAGAGCCAAAACATCGCGGTTACTAAACACCACACACATCAATGATGCAAGACTTACATGAGCTGCAAAAGACTGGCACGTACCCAAGTAATGCTCATGCACTCTAACAACTTCACAAAGTCCAGGGTCTTCAGAATCCAGGGGCAGAATTCCTGGAAATTAACAGGAGAAACTTAAGAGAAACAATCCCATGATGAATTCATTCCTAATGAGATGCTGGTAAGTATTGGTCTATATTTTGTTCACTAGAGTTTTGAGGAGGATTCCAGTAATTACTAGCGTGGGGAAGGGCGAGACCTCAGAAGTATGGAAGGGGACTGTTCATTTTCTGTCATGAATGCTCTATCACCTGTATTGTATTTCTTTTCCTCCCTCTTCTGTCACTTCTCAGTGATGGTAAAGATGGTGTCTGATGTACAGAGTCAAGTCAGAGTCTTGGGGACACCTGGGCTCCTCAGTAAAATTGTCTCTGATGCACAGCTACCTTCCCACAGTTTGGTTCTATAAGATGTTTCCAGTAAAATCCCATTTTCCTCTATGCTAGTCTGATTTTATTTTCGGTCTCTTGAGTAACACAGTGTCATTGACTTCTTAGATGAATAAAAAAGAAAGAAATAATAAATTCTCCCAAAAAAACACGAGTTAAAGGCAATCCCATAAAAAACTGGTGAAAACCTTCTTATAAATCTGTTCTTAATGACTTCAAGCATTCCATAAAGTTAAATATTTTCTAAATTTAAGTATCTTCCTATGAATATTTTCCATATAGAAATGGTAATTTTCAAGACTACTACTAAAGTCATGTTTTATGTTTCTGTGACTGTTTAGGATATAATAGTTTAAATATATGTATTTGCAGAATAGTATTCACTACGGATTTTTAAAATAACCAATAAACTAAGGGTTTCCAGTAAACTTTTGGTTTTATGAGTGTAGCGAGGGAACAGCTCTGTGAAATGCAAGTTGGATACAGACAGCGGAGCCTCCACATAGCCGAGTCAGTCGGCGGTCTTCAAGCAGGTGACCTGCGACTGTGTTTTCCAGAATCTTCAGTCTAGTCAGAGACTGGGGTCCTGTCAGGAAAGGGCTGCACCAACCACAGTAACAACTATGGTCATCCTTCTATCTATGAAAGTTTTAAATATTCTGCTATTGAGATTAAACTCCCAATTTTCTTCATCAGTGGGTATTTGTGAGCAGATTTTAAAAATCAGGATACATGTATCCTATACAAAGCATACAATAATAAACATTAATAGTTGTCTTAGAAAAAGAAGAGATGACAGTAAAACAGATTACTTGCAATAGGATTGTAAATCATAACTTACCGACGACTTCATCATCTGGTTGAAAGAATGATACCTTGCTTCCAACTTAAAGAGGGGAGAAAATTAACAATTTTTATTGTGAGGTTATCAAATACCACCCTTACTTAACTATTACAATAAATCCATGGGTTTATAAAAAAGTCACTAACTCAGAGAAAAGGCCAAGAACTTCTAGGATGTTTTGATGGTCAATAATAAAGACTGTAGGACACTTCAAATCTGGATTCTGCACACAATTCTCCAGAAAATCTGGGCCATGTGGCTGTTGACACCACAGAGGAGTATGTCTATTTAGCTAAGAATGAAGGAATAAAGGAAAATAATCCACTCTGCAGCTCTTATGATGATTACACTGCTTTCCACACCTCCTGTGGTGAGCCCGATCTCCTAACATTATTTTAGGTACAGGATCTCAGACATACAATGGCAGATTCTGGTATGAGTCATGCATAGAATTACTTTGATTTGAGATTATTAGAAATAAATTCAGACCGGTGTCAAGAAATTTCTTGGAACTAGATAGAAATGATAGTTACATTTTCTCTGCACACACAGAGAAAGAGCCTCTACCATCAGCCAGTTCTTTAGAATATTTTTGTTCAAATAGTAACAAGCAAGGAAAGGAAAAACCCAAACATTGTTGAATGCCTACTTGCAGTATCACATTTGATCTTCATCACATTTAACCCATGACGTAGGTATTATTATTCCTAGTTAACAATGAAACTAAGGTAACACAATGAAGGAAGAAGGAAGCTGGGAACCTGGAAGTGGCCTCTTTGGCTGGCGATGGGCAAGATGGTTCCAGAGCTTGTTGGTACTCTGTAAGCAACTCTAAGTTTGATATTCCTACTTTCAAATCTTTTCAGTTTGTTCTTTCTTTGGATCCCTCCTGTGCCATCATCCCCCAATATTTCTGGCTTCCGAGGCACTGTACTTTTCCCTTTCCCTTCAGCTGTTGATCCCAGTCTTCCTGGGATCATTCTGATCCTTTTCAGTTGGCTTCCTTCACACTCCTTTCAGTTGTCCTCCAAAGAGTGGCCTCCTCCATTTCTGTTCTCTCCCTGAGTGGGCTCATGAACTCTGATTTCAAATACAAATGACATGCGGACAACTCTCAAATATATACATTTCTAGCAGGAACTCTCTTACCTTTGAGCTTAAACTCACACAATTGCTTCACAGACATCTCCAGTGAGATGTCACTTAAGTACCTTGAACTCAACAAGTATAAATCTAAACTCACCATCTTCCTCCGAATCAGATCCTTTTCCCTTCTCAAATAGTGGCACCAATTCGTATCTTAACCAGAATCGGGTAAATTACTCCTGGCTCTTAAACCTGCTTTTATTCTCCTGTTCGTTAATTATTCAGTCCTACTGACTTTACTTCCCCCGTATTTCCTTCACACACACCTCTGTCATCACTATCTAGGTTATGGACTTTGTCATCTCTTGCCTGTTAGTCTATGACTCAACCAGTCCTCTTGCCTACAGCCTCAAAAGAACCCTTCATATGGCCACACCAATAGTCTTCCCTAAAACCCAATATGACATATGAGGCTCATTATGGCTCTGGCCCTTGTCTACCCTCCTGCCTCATATTTTGGAGGTAAGGAATCAGTGTTCATATTATTAAAATATTTTGTTTATTCTTTTATTCTGCTATTTTTAAAGGAGAATTTTCTTGTCAAAATGTTTCTCTGCTGTCAAGTATCTTGCCTCTGACTCCTGCCCAGAACTTTGCTTTTGCTCTGGCAACACCAAACTCTGTAATTCTTATAATATATCACATTATTACTTGCTTCTGTCTTTGTTCATGATATCCTCTGTGCCGAGTATGATTCTCCTCCTTAGTGTCTGGTTAATGTACCCAAGAAGTCTTCCTGTTTCTTCTGGCTGGGCTGGGTAGCTCTTTTCTGAGCTCTCATAATTATCTGCTCATGTGGATGTATCTGTCTTTCCCCTAGACAGTAAATTCATTGAGGGCAGGGCCTCTGTCTCATTTAATATTCCAAGCACTTAGCAAGTGCTCACTAAATGTGGTATAAATGAATGAATGAATTAAATGACAGGACAATGATCATGTTCTGGCGATTAGAATCCTTATTTTTATTTTCCTACGGTCTGAGCAGAAGGAAGAAGAAATGAAATTAAGAGTCAAATATATTACAGATTAAAATCACAGGTAAAACTCAGTCTAACTCATATTACATACTCATTCATTCACATATGCAGAAAGAGCAAACGTACTGATTGATCGTGAACTACCTATTAGCAATGAATATGAAAAGTAGGTCTTTTTAGAAACAAATTATCTCAAATATTTAGGATTACTGTCTTGCAAGTTAAGACCACTATTTACTAAATAAAGCTTACAAATTTTTTTTTGATTTAAGGCAATCATAAAATCTTACCTGCTTATTTCTCTCCAGAACCCATTTTTGCATGAGCAGACTGCTTTTAAATGCTCAATTTTAGGCAAACTTAAAAAACTGAATGTGAATGTAGTTACTATTATAAATTTTGGCCCAAAGCCAATCTATACAAGTAATTTATGGTTTGTAAACATTATAAAAAGAACAACATTGGTCATTCCATTGAATATGATTACTCATGGATTTAAATATATAATCCTCAAATATTTATTAAACTCTAATAAGCTTTTTTAATTATAAAACACCAATTAAAAATACATAAATAAAAATTAAAAAAATACCAATTAAGTTCCACTTTTCTTTTTAATTAAAAAAGGGAAACATTTCTTTATAATTATGTACATAATTTTATGTACTGGTAAACCAATTAGCTACCATTTAATTCATTCCTCTTTTTTTTTAATTAAAAAAAATTTTTTTTTAATTCATTCCTCTTTGAAAATAAGTGCAGATATTTTCGTCTATAAACTTACCATCTAACACAATTCCAGCAATTTCTCTCCCAACAGGAAAGAAATCTTTCTCCATCTTCATTTCTGCCAGAAGCTAAATCATGACAAAGACTGTTTACTGTTAAGAATAAATCCTGGCCTTTTCTCATACATAAGGAAAGCAAGAGCAAAAATCAGACCACAGAAAAAGCAAATATGATTTAATTTTTGTAGTTAATAACTTCACAAAATAAGTTTCTACCATAGGAAATAATAAAGACAAAGCAAATTACTTCACAAAATAAGTTTCTCTCTATAGTAGGAAACCAAATAACTTCACAAAATAAGTTTCTCTCTATAGTAGGAAACCAAGAGTTTGCTAAGTAATTAGTTGATCTGTAGAATTTATGTATGGATATTATTATTCAAATCACCAGCAACATCCTTTGTTTAGCATTTTTACTTGCCAAGTATGAAGGGAAATTATGGCCAAAACTGTTCTTGGTTGACTAAATACTTTTTACCAGTCACTTCATTCTGGTGGGGCAAAGGGAATTTGGAGAGGACATTGTTGAATAAAGGAGATGTAGCCAGTGAGAACAAAAGGTTCTCCATTCCAACATCTTTGGACACCATCTGAGCGTTTCTCACAAGTCTTAGGTAAGGGGCAGGTGGGAAAAAGTGATGGATATAACATAAGGGAAACTGCCATATAATTTCAGATTGGAGTTTCTTTTTTTTAAGAATAGGTTATTAGTTTTTAAAGATTTATCTATTTTTTGGGGGGGGGCAGAGGGAGAGGGAGAGAATCTCAAGCAGACTCTGTGCTTAGTGTGGAGCCCGAAGTGGGGCTTGATCTCACAACCCTGAGATCATGACCTGAGCTAAAACCGAGTCAGACGCCCATCCGACTGTGCTGCCCAGGTGCCCCAAGGATAAATTATTTTTTAAGAGGTAAGTATTTTGTTGGGTTCTGAACCATTTAGGTACTTGACTTTTAAAGTGGCAGAGTGTATATAAACCTGTAGTTTAAGTTCCTACCATTTATGCTTTTATGATAATACTGGAAATGCTAGGCATATTTAAAGATATAGGATTGTAGGAACGACAAGAAAAATAAATTGAAATAATTCTTCTGTGTATTTCCTTTATTTTAAAATTTTCCGATCTCCTGGATATAGCTGATTGCCAGAAAAGGCTCTTTTTCAGTGCGGAACTTTATGCTTTTCCTAAGATGTTCCTATGACATGCTTATCGAAATACTGGGTGTTCTACAATATTTCTTTCATGCAGACTTTTACAGAGCTTTAATCATGTCACATCTGCATCCTGTGGTTCATGATCTCAGGGTCCTGGGATGGTGCCCCATATAGGGCTCTCTGCTCAGTGGGGAGCCTGCTTCCCCCCTCCCTCTGCCCCTCCCCCCTGCTTGTGCTCTCTTGCTCTCTGTCAAATAAATAAAATCTTAAAACAACAACAATAACAAAATAATTGCATCCTGGGTCCTTCACCCACCACAGAATTTTCTTACATTACTATGTTGGTGGGCAATATTTCATTAAATTGATTTTACTCTAATTTACTATTTCTTTCTGTTAGACATGGAGATAATTTGCCGAGACTAGGGATTTCAATGAATTTTTCATAGTTTTAAAAAGAACACCTTGGATGGTCTGAACATAGAACCTGGCAGACAAGGAGTAGTAAGTACTAGCACTTCTGGTGAACGGATTTCTAGGCATCTGACTAATTTGCTTTGCAAGTCATGCTCATGTTGTCCAGTGGAAACCTATGACCTTGTTCTGTGATTTTCCTAAATGTGACTATCGCAGAAAACTTTTAGATTCCTAGAAATTATGGCAGTATAATCCAGTAAGTTAAGGGTCCAATGAAACCATAGTATTAATCTTTACGAAAGTGAGTAAATGGACCTGCTTAATTATCATGGCACGTTTAACCACACTTTATTTACTATTTGAAGACTTTTCATGTACCTCCTGTCAATAAAGGACGATTACTGTGGGGTGGTATGAGGTTGGGGATGTGTAAGTATGAGCAAGAGAAAGAAAAAGAGACATGACAAGAAGAATATGAACCCTTTCTAAAGACGAGAAATATCTACAGAACAGTTAAGAAACCACTGATTAGATTTGTAGTTTTATTTTTACTATATTTATAAAAGTAATTTCTTCCTTGGGGCGCCTGGGTGGCTCAGTTGGTTAAGCATCTGCCTTTGGCTCAGGTCATGATCCCAGGGCCTGGAATCGAGCCCCATGTCAGGCTCCCTGCTTAGTGGGGAATCTGTTTCTTCCTCTCCTGCCCCTTCCCTGCTTGTGCTCTCTGTCTCTTTCTCTCTCAAATAAATAAATAAAATCTTAAAAAAAAAAAAGTAATTTCTTCCCTAATAGGCCTTAGTAATTATAAATTCTCACCCTTTCACAATGTAAAGGAGTTGATAAAATATTTTCCTATAATAATATAAAATGTCTGACGTCAGTTAGATAATAATTTAATATAGAAACACACAAACTGTCATTACATTTTTTTCCCTAGCTGTTTTAGTCTTCTAAGGGTGTTAATTTTTTGGCACTCAGAAGTCAGTTATCATTATATATTTGTACACTAAATATACCAGGAAACTCTCATTTGACTTTTGGTCAAAATAAAAGCATCATACCTTTGTATTTATCTGGCTCAGAGCACAAGCTTTAACTTGAACTTTCACATAGTTATCCTCTATAACAGGAAGATTTTCCTAGAACCAAATAACACATTCCTTTGAGAACATGCCTTTCTGTTACGAAAAATGTCATACATAATTGAACAAAATGAAACAGACCCCAAATCTTATAGCTAACTTAACTGAAAAAGCCACAAGTAATTATCGCATAGTATATAATAAAAACAATGGAAGGGGAATTTGGGGGTAAAATGTTTAAAAAGCCATAGTTATTTTAAAAATGTATAGATACCAACATGGATATATGTGTAGGTAGTAAATTTTTAGGGTAAAAAGGAGAGCAACAAATACTGTACTTTATTTCAATCTAAATAATCTCAAACCATCAAATCTTCACACATAGAGGGATATCCTTATACGCATGACGATAGCCTTCACTGATTTTGGAATTTTCTTAATGCTATAGATGAAGTTGCTTGGTGTTACTTGTGTATCTTTTATTTAACTTACCTTACTTAACATCTGTCTTAGACATTTCAGCATGCACCAAGGGATTTTGGCATCAAAATACAAACTTAAAGGATCTTAATTACCCCACTATTCCACAGCTAGATATACTTCAAAGGCAAAGAATCATTCACACTCAGGCACTCAATGTCACCCACCTGTATTATTTATGAAATATATTATCACTTCTGCCAAATAACCATATCCTGGTACCAATAATTAAAATATTCCCCTCAACTCGTGATATGCCCAAAAATTAGATCAAAAGCTGGGTAAGCATAGCTACTTTTGTAGCCCCTCCCACAACCTATCAAAGAGATCACTGTTTTATTTGACTTGAATACAATACTCTGAGAGTATCTCTTTTTAAGTTTCAGATTTGATAGTTATTTGGGGATATTATGAAGATCTTCAATATTATTGATAAATGTGTAGATTTTACTCATGATTGTATGAACCTATAAATGATTCTTCCTAAGAGCCAATCAAACCTCTGAGACCTTCATCCTGACTCAATGGTAGAAGACAAGCTGTCTGAGATTTTGATTCCTGACTTAACTAATTTTGGAGTTAGTAAAAGATAACAGAAAAATTGGATTGTGTTCATGATCCAGAAATTCTTATTACTACCATGAAATAAATACAGCACATAGTTTTGGGCCCTAAGTTGACAGTGGAATGATTTTGGCTTGCTACAAACCTTTCAAACAATCACCAGTATATGAAAATTCTACTACCTGTTTTAAAGTGGGCAAAAACAAGAGACAATTTAGAGTTTAGCAAATGAGGTAATTTTGCAAAGCTCAGAATTTAGTGTGGAAAACAATGCCTTTCTACCGCTTTTATTTTACAACATGGGAGAAATATTTTCTGAAATATGGCTACAATCTGAATACTCACTTTATTGTGTATTCTGAATATGTATTCTGAATAGTCACTTTATTGTGGTATTCTGAATAAAATATAATTTTGCAACTTATAAGACTATCAAGGTTGTTCTGTTTTCCTAATATGCTTTATACCACCACCCTGAGAAACTAAAAACTCTTCTGAAGCAACTCTAAAAAATAGTTATACTATAATATGGAGCACCATTTTCACATAAGATTAAAGGAGTTTGTAAGTTTCATTTAAGTAATTTTTTACTCGGTTCCACTCAAAATAACTTATAAAAGGTCACTTAAAACTGGTTCTATTATATATAGAAAATAAACCACCTTTTTCATTTAATAATTAAACAATTTTTCTTACCCTTTCTTGAAATATAAATGTTATTTCTTCATCTGTAGAACTCTTTTGAAAATATAAGCCTTTCATAGTCACCTAAAAAAATTCATACATATATATATATATAAACATGAAATAGAATGTTCTTCCAGACTAAAATGAAAGCAAAACTTGAAAAATAATGGTGGCAAAGGATAAAATGACAACTATAAATGTAGTTTCCAAACAAAAAATTTAGATAATAATTCTTGAAAGTGGTCAAACAAGAGAATATGCAATAATCTCTGAGTATATGTTTTACTAAGAATGGGCTGACAGTTCAACCTTTCACACCAAGGTGAGCTGGTACTTAATTTCACTTTGTTCTTCAATAAAAATTATTAGATGTACTTAAAACTTTTACGAGGGCCACAGATCTCAATTTTCATTACCAAAGGTGGCATTTAAAGGGCTTTCAATGCCTTTTTTTAATATTTATTTATTTGGGAGGGAGAGAGAGTGAGTGAGCACGCAGACAAGCGGGTGGTGGGGGCAGAGGAAGAGGACCTCAAGCAGATGCCCTGCTGAGCACAGAGCCCTACAGGGCTGGACCTCACGACCCTGAGATCAAGACCCTGAGATCAAGACCCTGAGATCAGGACCTGAGCGGAAATCAAGAGCATCTCTAAGGATTCCATAATTGTTTAATTTTCATAATATAGTTGACTCTTGAACAACATGAGTTTGATCTGCACAGGTCCACTTATACATGGATTTTTATTTTTTATAGTACAGTACTGTAAATGTATTTTCTCTTCCTTATGATTCTGTTAAAATTTTCTTTTCAGTAGCTTACTTTATTGTAAGAGTACAGAATATAATACATATAACATAGAAAATATATGTTGACTGTTACCAGTAAGGCTTCCAGTCAACTATATGTAGGCTATATTAGGAGTTAAGTTTTTGGGGAGTCAAAAGTTACATGCAGATTTTCAACCACTTGGAAGGCTGGTTCTCCTAATCCCAGATTTGTTCAGGGGTCAACTAAAATTCTATGGCAAGACTATTTTTTAAAAGTATAAAATACACACAGCCAAGTTCACGGATCCTAAATGTATTGCTTACTGAATCTTGCAAAGTGAATATGGCCATGTCACAGCAAAGAAACACGGCATCACTAGAACTCCAGAAGCTTCCTTGTTCCCCTTCTAGTCACCACCTTCCCCTCTGAGAGATACTCAACATTCCAAGTTTTAACACCACAGATTAGTTTTGTATGTTTTTGATTTTACAGAAGTGAAATCATACTCCATCATGTCCGGTTTCTTTCTCTCAATATCACATCTGTGAGCATCATCTATGCTGTTTCCTGTATTGTGGTTCATTCATTACCCTTGTTATGCTATATTCTATTGGGTGATTAAATTATTATTTATCCATTCCAGGCAGACATTTGATTGTTTCCATTTTGGGTCTTTTACAAACTATCCTATTAAGAACATTTTTTAAAAAAATTTTATTTTATTTAAATTCAATTAATTAACATATGGTATTTTCTTAGCTTCAGAGGTAGAGGTAGGTCAGATGTTAAATTAATTCTAACCGTTTGGTTGCAGGTGTGTGTATGTCAGTGTGTTGGCTGTGGTGGCAGGGGAGAGGGGAAAGACCTAAGCACAGACAGGGTAGCTATGTAGTCCCTATAATTTTTTAAAGATTTTATTTTATTTTTCTAAGTAATCTCCACACCCAGTGTGGGGCTTGAACTCACAACGCCGAGATCAAAAAGCACACTCTACCAACTTGAGTGAGGCTGTCGCCCCCCTACTTTATTTTTATTTTTTTCTAAAGATTTTCTTTATTTGAGAGAGAGCACAAGTGGAGTAAGGAGCAGAGGGAGAAGCAGACTCGAGCGGGGTGAGGGGCAGAGAGAGAGGGAGAGGCAGGCTCTCCGCTGAGCAGGGAGCCGACATGGGGCTCAATCCCAGGATCATGACCTGAGCTGAAGGCAGATGCTTAACTGACTGTGCCATCCAGGCGCCCCATCCCTGTGACTTTAAATCCAGCCTCTTCTGCCTGTCTTTCACGGCTGTCTAAAATGCATACTCCCTGTCTCTAATCTACTTTACTCCCCTGTTTTCCTAACACACATTCTCTTTCTGAGCTAGTCAGTGTGACCTCATACCATCTGGTCACCCCTCTCTCAGGACTTCCAGGCACTGCTTCGTCTCTGAGACTGTGCCAAACTTACTCTACAGATTCTGTCAAGTGAATACAACTCAAGTCCTACTCCTCTGAAATCACCCCAGTGACACGCAATCTACCCTATCTGTTCTGTACTTCCAGATTTCGTTACATACCAACAAACAAAACCATGCTTTATTCACTTACTAACTAGCAGGTTTTCCCATGCTATTACTTGGAAGAATCAGTATCTATTATTATTAAATAAAGAAATCACTGCTCCTACTCAGTCTGGAGCTACTAGTAGTTCCTTTTTGAGAAATGAAACAATTGCATCAACACCTTGATTTCAAAGCAGCTCCTGTTGTAATTCCAGAAGCCACTGTCTTCTCTGCCCATTGCATTTTTTTTAAAGATTATTTACTTTTTTTAATAATCTCTATACTGAACATGGGGCTCCCACTCACAACCTGGAGATCAAGAGTCGCATGCTCCTCTGACTGAGCCAGCCAGGCAACCCTGCGCAATGCTTCTTAAAACATATGGCCTGTTTCCCAGATCAGCAGTCAGATGGGCCTCATACTGCATGTACCCCAATTTCAAAGATTCTGGAAGATAAGTGCTTGTTTGTAGCCCCAGTGTCCCCTAAAGCAAATATTATATACATAATAATGTCAACATTTTTAGTCAGATTGTCCTAAATGGTTCCTCCAAATTAAGTTAAAACTGGCCTGATTAATAGAAAAAAAAGTAGTTTAGTTGGTCCAATAAAAAACCACGTGGGTGACTCAGACATTAGGCGCCTGCCTTCGGCTCAGGTCATGATCCCAGGGTCCTTGGATTGAGCCCCACATCGGTCGGGCTCCCTGCTCTGCGGGAAGCCTGCTTCTCCCTCCTCCACTCCCCCTGCCTGTGTTCCCTCTCTCGCTGTCTCTGTCAAATAAATAAATAAAACCCTTAAAAAAACAAAACAAAACAAAAAAAACACGTGGGAACAAAAATATCCTCAAAGTTACAAAGTGAAGAAAGAAAAGTGTTTTTAGAAAAGTGGCCAGAAAAAATTGAGGAAATATTATTTACTTCTTTTGCAGACCACCAAAAGGAATACTGAGTTCTTAACACTAAGAAAATGGTAGAATGGATAGTATAGTTTCTTAGGCACTGGTCTAGATTAAATGGAACACTTAGTCCACTATTTAATAAAATTTTTATTGAATGTAAAGCTATTTGCACACAGAAAATAAAATAGCCGAGTATTTTTTTTTAACGGGGGGGGAGGGGTAGAGAGAGAGAGAGAGAGAGAATCTTTAGCAGAAACACGGGGCTCGATCCCACAACCCTGAGATCATGACCTGAGCTGAAATCAAGAAGCTTAACTGACAGAGTCATCCAGTGTCCCAAAATAGCTTAATATTTAATATTTTATAAAATAAAAATATAAATTAAGATGTATAATACTTACCATGCCATTTCCAAGAATGAGTGTCATGTAAAACTTCAAAATTACATGTTCACCTGTAAACTTTGTGAAAAGTGCTACATAAAACTTTTAAATGAAAATAAACCTGTTTAGAGGTGCCTGGGTGGCTCAGTTGGTTGAGCGTCTGCCTTTGGCCCAGGTCATGACCCTGGGGTCCTGGGATCGAGGCCCGCATCAAGCCCCGCATCAAGCCCCGCATCAAGCCCCGCATCAAGCCCCGCATCAAGCCCCGCATCAAGCCCCACATCAGGCTCCCTGCTCAGAGGGAAGCCTGCTTCTCCCTCTCCCACTCGCCCTGCTTGTGTTCCCTCTCTCGCTGTCAAATAAATAAATTAGTTTTTTTAAAAAAGAAAATAAACCTGTTTAAAAATGAAGGCTAGGGGTGCCTGGGTGGCTCAGGTCATGATCCCAGGGTCCTGGGATCGAGCCCCACGTTGGGCTCCTTGATCAGTGGGAAGCCTGCTTCTCCCTCTCCCACTCCCCCTGCTTGTGTCCCATCTCTTGCCGTGTCTCTCTCTGTCAAATAAATAAATAAATAAAATCTTTAAAAAAAATAAAAACGAAGGCTAATATGCCCTATAAAAAGAATAGATTTTATATTTTTTCAAGTACATCAGATTTTAAATATATTTGACAGAAGTCCACAAATTGAGAATTATGTCTTTAATACTTTAAATTTTTACAATGGTCACACATTAGACCTATTAAAAAATCTGGAGAAACAAGTATCAAGACACCTAATTTAGGGGCGCCTGGCTGGCTCAGTCGGTGGAGCATGCGACTCCTGATCTCGGGATTGTGAGTTCAAGCCCCATGTTGGGTGTAGAGATTACTTAAAAATAAAATTAAAAAAAAATCTTAAAAGACAGCTTTTTTTTTTTGAGATTTATTTATTTATTTGAGAAAGAGAGAGTGCACGAATGGTGGGAAGGGACAGAGGGTAAAGCGGACTCCCGGCCGAGCAGGGAGCCCGATGCAGGGCTCCATCCCAGGACGCTGGGATCATGACCTGGGCCAACGGCAGAAGTTAACTGACTGAGCCACCTAGGCATCCAGACACCTGTTTTAAATAATTTTTGGTACAAAGAAGAAACACTTGAATATAACGCTTCAAGAAAGCAGTTAATAAAAATACTGATCTTTAAAGGGATTTCTAAAAAAACCAATGTGAAGAAACTTTGAATGGTTTCATTTTCGTTCTAACAGCAATGTAAATGCCATTTGCTCTTCTGCTCCTTAATCTCTCAAGGAGCTCATCTATTAATAACTGTAAATAAAACCTCTACAGATTATTCCTTATCTATACTTTCAGACCAAAAGTCTGAAGTATAGATAAAAGATCTAGCTCAAATTCAACAGACATAAAACTGGAGTCATCTTGGGGCACTTGGGTACTCAGGCAACCAATTCTTGATTTCAGTTTAGGTCATTATCTGGGGTTGTGGGATCGAGCCCCACATCCAGCTCTGCACTCTGCAGTCTGCTTGTCCCTCTCCCTCTGCTCCTCCCCCCACTCTCTCTCTCCCTCTAAAAATAAATGAAATCTTTTTTTTTTTAAGATTTTTATTTATTTGAAAGGGAGAGAGAGCCTGAGCGGGGAGGAGGGGCAGAGGGAGAAGCAGGCTCCCCACTGAGCTGGGAACCTGACATGGGACTCGATCCCAGGACCCTAGGATCATGACCTGAACCAAAGGCAGATGCTTAACTGACTGAGCCCCCAGGTACACAATAAATAAAATCTTAAAAAAAAAAAAAAAACCCAAAAACAAAACTGGGTTCACCTTTTCCCAAAACAAGACTTTGTGGTACTAATCTTCAGTCATCAAGGATATTTTAGAGCCTATCATAATTCCTTCCTCTGTGTTATTGACCCAAGTTTCCTTTTCCTTTATGATGTCCTGGCTCACCTGTTTACTTTTCGTTTTGATGGGTGTTAGCACAAGCAATGTGCTAATATTGCGATGCCTCAGGACTCAGCTATGGCCACACACTGCTGAGTGGCTTCATTTCCTCCCCTCATCCAATCCATCTATGGAAAACTTAATTCCTGAAAGTCCAAACTCTAATATGCTCACATTTCTATTAGTCCCCAATGCCAACTTTGCAGTACTGTGGCCACATGGGGTCAGGATTCAGTTATAGTATTTCTAACCCACCCTCTTTTTAAGGAAATCAAGGATATATTGTTAAGCAGTAGGCTACAGAAAAAACATGAAGTCAGCACTAAAATGTGGCCCCATATGTTCATCATGATGCCAGGATTGGTGCACAACATTATTATACTAGTCAGCTGGATTGTGAGGGGGTAACTCTTCTGTTATATTGAAGAGGTGACTTAATATTAAGTTTTATCAATGTTCTTAATCTGTGAGAATTTTCATACATATCCACATATCAGATAAAGAAATATGTCAAACCACATGCTCAATTATTTGGTTAAAAAATTTGGTTAGCATAATCAAAGTAACTAGATGGAGGTTTGGTTCAAATGTCATTATGTTGCAGGTTGTGGAGAATGGTAGTCCTAACTAGATGAGCTCCCTCTGCCTCTTCTTCTTCTTTTTTTTAAAAGATTTTATTTATTTGAGAGAGAGAGAAAGTGAAAGAAATCATGATCAGGGGGAGGGAGAGGGAGAAACAGACTCGCTGAGTATGGAGCCTGATTTAAACAGAGGCTGGATACACATTTACAATGGCTTCATAAACGGGATTCAAGCATCAGTTGGAGAGAATGGGGGATATGATGACCATATTAAAGCTACAGCCTCTTCTGATTATGGCAATGGTGTAATGTGATGAATGACCTTTTCCCCTTTATGCTAGCTTAACACTGGGACAACGCAGGTGGTGATGAGGGAAATAAGCAATGGAGGAATCCTTTCTAAATCTCTACCACACTCTCCCTTCTCCCACTGATTTAAACAATCATTTTTTAACTAACATTATTGCAGTTTGTAAATGCTTATTTAATTTTCCAATCCACTATAGGATCTTAAGAAACCATTTCTTGCTCCAGAAGCAAAAAAGGATTTGTAATTTTAATTAAATATTTACTAGTCAATCCACAATGAAGAGAAAATAATTCACAAGATGTGTATTTCTTACAATGTAGAAATAGAAAATAGAAATGTATTTCTTACAATGTAAATATTTTGCAAAATATCATATTTTAGCATGTGTAGATATATGTATTTTTGCTCTTCTAATCATAAAACTCACCTTAGCATAGTACCGTTCGGTGGGCCTAGAGGGGGTCTGGGGTTGGGGTGCAACACCAACCACCATTCACCCTAGGGTTGCACGGTTCCGCGAGGCGTCCAAAGCCCAAAGCCCCGCTTCCCAAGACACAGAACCCAGGTCCGGGGGCTCACCTGCCTCCGAGCCGCCCCAACGGCCTGCGTCTTCCCCACCGCCACCTTGGAGTCCTTTTGCAGAGGGCCCGCAAACAAAACCAAAAAAACACTGTGACTCCACAGTGAAATATTTTAAGAATTTCCAAGCTTTCCCATTCTTCTTCAGAGAGGTACACAAATGCATCAAGACACATTACTGCCCAGGATATAGTACTGGGGAATTAATATCTTTTATTATTTATAATACAGCACAGAAGGGCACCTGAGTGGCTCAGTCGGTTAAGCCTCCAACTCTTGGTTTCAGCTCAGGTAACGATCTTGGGGTCGTGAGATGGTGCCCCAAGTTGGGCTCTGAGCTCACTGCAGAGTCTGCTTGTCCCTCTTCTGCTTCTACCCGTGTGCTTGCTCTCTCTCTCTCAAATAAATAAATTAAAAAAAAATTTTTTTAAAGATTTATAATATAGCATAGAGATGGCTTCAGTTGGTAGAGCATACAATTTTTTTTAAAGACTTTACTTACTTATTTTATTTTATTTTTTAAAGATTTATTTATTTATTTGAAAGAGAGAGAGGATGAGAGAGAGAGAGAGAGCACACGAGGGGGGGGAGGGTCAGAGGGAGAAGCAGACTCCCCGCTGAGCAGGGAGCCCGATGTGGGACTCGATCCTGGGACTCCAGGATCATGACCTGAGCCGAAGGCAGTCGCTTAACCAACTGAGCCACCCAGGCGTCCTTTACTTACTTATTTTAGATCTAGACAGAGAGCAGGAGCAGGGGGAGAGGGACAAGCTGACTCTGTGCTGAGCGCACAGCCCAACACGGGGCTCCATTCCACCCCTCTGAGACCACAAACCGAGACAAAATCAAGAGTCGGACACTCAACCAACTGAGCCCCCCAGGTGCCCCTAGAGCGTGAGACTCTTGATCTCAGGGTCCTGAATTCACGCCCTATGTAGGGCTAGAGCTTACTTTAAAAAATGTATGTATAGCATGGAATATTTATAATACTACCAAAATATGTCACTCCAACTGATAGGCAAATTGACCTTGAGGAAACCCTCTCTGTTTCAAGTCAGAACATTTCATCTGCCATAAACTGGAGCAGAGGCATCAATGAAGTGAAATTATTGGTTAAAAAATAATAATCATACACTGCAGTGGTTGACAGGATTTAGAAGTCAAAACTGACCTGAGTTTGAATCCTGGTTCTCCTACTTCCTGGCTGTATGGCTTTAGACTTCTAAATTTTAACCTTCTAGACCTTAGATTCCATATCTACAAAATATCATAGTAGTTACCTCCAAGGGTTGTTGTAAAGATGAAGCAATACAAGCAAAGCACTCAGTACAACACCCAGCACAAAATAACCGTTCAGTAAGTGCCGGATATTTTTGCTATTATTTCTGCAAACTGGGCAGAGAACCTCTCTAAAGTAGTTCCCAGGCCCATCTCACAGAGCAGCAAAGAGTTTGATCACATGCAACTGTTCGAGCTTTACCACCTTTTAATTTCTGCAGGGGGCACCTAAATCATCTGGACCTGCGCTGGCCAATAACAGCGGTGACTAGTCCACAGGTGGCTAAGGAACATTTGAACTGGGCCTAGTCAGAACTGAGACGTGTTGTCAAGGTAAAACACACATTCGATTTCAAAGACGGTATAAGGAAAAAAAAGGAAGAAGAATTGAGGCGCCTGGCTGGCTCAGTCTGTAGAGCAGGCGATTCTTGATCTCGGGGTTGTGAGTTCAAGCTCCACGTTGGGCGTAGAGCTTACTTTAAAAAAAAAAACAAACTAATAAATACAAGCATTTATAATATTTCCATTTTAAAGTATTTGATTATGGGATGAAATGGTAAATTTTGGATATATTGGGTTAAACGAAACATTGTGAAAATTAATTTCATGTGTTTCATGTTTTTTAATGTGGCTACCAGGAAACTTAAAATTAAGTGCCCCGCATTATATTTGTATTGAGCAGAGCTGATGTAGAACACCCTGCTACTCAGAACGTGGACTAGCAGTCACCCGGGAGGTTGTGAGAAAGGCAGTCTCGGCCCCGCCCAGCCCTACAAATTCAGCATCTGCACTTCAACATGATTCTAAGGTGACTGTCACGCCTAGCTCCAGAGTTTTTCGCTGTTTACCTTAAGAAGGCAAACCCGGCCGTATAATCACGTAAATGAGAATACCCTTGCTTTAGGTAATTGTTCACCGAAAAAGGAAAGTGAAGCGGGGGCGGAAAGCGGTGGCAGAGACGGAGTACGGGAGAAAGAGAAAAGAAACTCACAACAAAAGGAAAGCTGGGGGGCAAAAATCGAACCTGGGAGATTCGGTGAAAGGGAACTTCGACTTTTGCTTCTATAAATGTAGAGGGAGATGCAAACTGAGCTAAAACCAACAATCAAAACCTGTAAGGACCAGGAAATCGTCAGTCAAGTCCTTCCCGTTGCTCAGCTAAGCTAGGCCCGGGCCTGAGGGGGTCTGGGGTTGGGGTGCAACACCAACCACCATTCACCCTAGGGTTGCACGGTTCCGCGAGGCGTCCAAAGCCCAAAGCCCCGCTTCCCAAGACAGAACCCAGGTCCGGGGGCTCACCTGCCTCCGAGCCGCCCCAACGGCCTGCGTCTTCCCCACCGCCACCTTGGAGTCCTTTTGCAGAGGGAGCCCGCCCCCGCTGGCCCAGGCGCTGCTCCCATTGGTCAGGCTGCTCGTCACTCCTGGACCGGAGGCTGCGGAGAACGCCATAGCAACCGAACTCGGAACTACATCTCCCGGAATGCTCCGCCTGGAGGAGAAGCGCCGCGCCAGTGGCTACCAATAAATGGGCGAAATTGTAGTCTCCCGGATAGGTTCCGTTTTATGCAAATTTCTATTAAAGACCCCACCCTTCCTCATTCCAACCGTTTGCCCTACCGCCTTCCCTAGACTATAACCCGCGTCTTTTTTGCCTCTACGTTCTCTCCTTTAAAACCTTTTGTAACTAATGTAGCTGAGTGCATCCTAACTAGTGCCTCGCACGACAACGGACAGATGCACCAAAACCATGCAACAAAATCTCCATAAGCCCCGTCAGGGAAATCCCAGACCAGAAGCTTTTGGTTACGCCTTCTGGGAAGGGGGCGGGAAGAAAAAGCCGTCCTACACCCACCCCCTTTGCGCCTGCTGATTGGTTAATTTGGCTGTCACTCCGTCCTTTTCCATTTTTTTAAATTGCCCCCTCCCTCGTCCCTGCAGTGGGCGGGCATAGCGGTAGGGGGCGGTGAGGAGGTGCGGGCCTCTTCTTCCGATTGGCCAACTGTTGGTTCCCACCCACCTGTGGGCGGAGATGGAGGGGTGGATGAAGGCGGGAGAGGCTGCGGAGGGAGATGAGGAGATAGGTGGGAGCGAGGGAGCGAGGGAGGGAGCGAAGGAGGTAGAGAAGAGCGGAGCAGAGGGGAGGGAGCGCAGCTTGGTTGCTCCGTAGTACGGCGGCTCGCGAGGGAGAATCCCGAGCGGGCTCCGGGACGCACGGGCAGGCGGGCAGGCGGGCGGGGATGGTGTGCGGGGCTGCGGCTCCTGCGGCTCCTGCGTCCCTCCCCGCGGCGAGTAAGCTGCACTGATTTGTCCCTGGGGCGGCAGCGCGGACCCGCCTGGAGATGAGGTGAGGAGCGGGCTGGACGGCGGCGGCCAGGACGGGGAGGCGACGGGGGGCGGGGGTCGGCGCGGGGGTCGGCGCGATGGCCGCCCGGGGCGCCCGTCCCCCGGGCCAGCGCGCGTCCCTCGGGCCGCCCTTCAGCCTTTGCCGTGTGCCCCGGAGGCGCGGCACCGGCCACCCCTGCGTCTCGTCCTTCCCCATCCTCCCGGGGGTGGCGGCGGAGCGGCCGCCTGGCCGGCTTATCGGCGCCGGGAGGCCGGGACGCCGCGGCCGGCCGAGGGGGTGGCGGCCGCTGGACGGGCTTCGGGCTGAATGGGCGTCCGCAGCCCTGGCCGGCCGAGCGGGGTGCCTCCCTCCCCAGGGGGCGTGGGGGCGGTCGGCCCTTCCAGGGCTGACCTCGCTGCCCTCGGCCGCCTGAGCGTGGCGGGCTGACCAAGCCTCGCCTCCCCGCCAGCCTCTCGGGGATCCGGAGCTCGCGGGGAGCGGCATCGCACCGCCCGCCTCTCCCTCGGGCCTCGAGTCCCCGGCTCATCTCTTTTTCTCTGTCGTGTGCCTGCAAAATCCCTGTCAGTGAAGGGCAGTCAATGCCGTTTCGTCCCGCCGGGGCTGACTCTGATGGTATTTAACAGAAAGCGGCTTTCCTTTCCGTGGGAGCGCGTCCCCGGGGTCTGTCGCTTCTCCTTCCCTTCTTTACGCACAGACGCGGTCTTATGGTGTGGACCCAGGGCACAATTGCGGTCTCTTCTTGCTTGAACGAGGAAATGTAATCAGAATCCCCAGGAAAAGGAAACCGACGAGGAATGGGTTGCAGCTTCCTTTACTTCTATTTGCCTTTGGATTAGAAAACAACTTCGCAGATAACACTTCCTATGGGCATCTTTTGTTGTGATTCAGACTAAAGAAGGCTTTGCTTTTGAAAAAATAAATTAGAGTCTTTTTCTGTGGAGTGGGTGGCTATGGAGATTTTTGATAGCCTCTTAATATGAAAGTTTCCTTTAGAACTTTGTCATCATCAGTGCTATTCTGAAGGCAGCACCAGCCTGAAAATTTAAATATATGCCTACTCCGGACAGATGCATTTCTTTGTGCTTATCTCCTGGATCCTACTCTTGCTATATCCGTGGTCAAACGTACAAATAATATAAGCAAGTACAATAAGAAGAACAGATAATAAAAACAGATACCATACAAACAGATGCATCTGGAAAACCTCAGTGCCGTTAACGGAGAGGCAATGTTACTAATACCTTTGAACGGATGAAGAACAGGCTCAGAGATCTCATGGATTAGGTAGTGGACAGGATCTGAGGTTAGGAACTGGGGCCAGGACCAGCAGGCCAGCTGGTTTGTGAAGTGCTACTCTTAACCTCTAAAATGGGAGGGATGTGTTTGTTGGATACCTTAATTTTTAGATGATTTAAGGTGCAGAAACTTAAAACCCTCCCTCAAAGTTAGGATTTCTGCCTATCTCTGAGAACAAAATGCTGTTTTTCCTTAAAATTTTTTTTTCTAGTTTACATGACACAGTTGTGTTGTACTGGTGGGTGTTTGCTTATTATAACTAAAAATGCACGTAATTATAATATGGAAGGGAATTTTTTCTGTAGGAGGTTGGTAAAGAACCTAGGAACTTTTAAGTAATCTAAATTGGAAATGAGGGACGCTAATTTAGTGGTGGCATTAAAACTATTTAAAACTAATTCAAGTAGCTCCACTAAGGAGCATTTCTGATAGATTTTTTTTAAATGGTATTTCTTTATCTAAGAATGTATCTGTTGAAATTGCTGAGGCACATGGCACCTTCACAATACTCTATTATTACTATTCTGCCTGAGTAGGAGAGGAAATGAACAAATTTTTGATGTACTTTGGAACCCTGTGGATTGTTCAGATACTAAGCATTGTGAAATAGGGCATAAAATGAGTGGTAGCAAGTTAGTTCCGTGAAATGTTTGTCCCTCTTAGCATTTTTTTTTTTTTGCGGTTGACTAGAAATTTCCTTTTTCTTAATGATTATCTCTTCTGTTGGTAGAACTCAAGTTCATCTTTTCACCAAATGCCTAGACTGAGGCAAATTCAAATCTCCCATAAGACGTAAAGGAGGAGGTGCTGGTAAATTGCTCCATTCTTACTCATCTTTTTTTTTTTTTAAAGATTTTATTTATTTATTTGAGAGAGAAAATGAGAGAGAGAGAGCACGAGAGGGAAGAGGGTCAGAGGGAGAAGCAGACTCCCCGCTGAGCGGGGGGCCCGATGTGGGACTCGATCCCGGGACTCCAGGATCATGACCTGAGCTGAAGGCAGTCGCTTAACCAACTGAGCCACCTAGGCGCCCCTTACTCATCTTTTTAAATTTGCTAGATTTGTGAACTATACAGAGCTAAATACAGGAGGTTTGGGTTTATGATAATCAGTTCAAATTCCACTGCCATAGAGCTATTCTCTTCTGAATAATCATTTTATTCTGAATGGCTCCACTTACTGGTGGGTTTCTCAAAGTTTGGACCTCAGATCACTTAGATCAGCATTAAGTGAGGTTCTTGTTAAAAATAGAGGGTTTTGGGGGCACCTGGGTGGCTCAGTCGGTTAAGCCTCTGCCTTTCGCTCAGGTCATGATCCCAGGCTCCTGGGATCAAGCCCTGCATAGGGCTCCCTGCTCCGCGGGAAGCCTGCTTCTCCCTCTCCCACTCCCCTTGCTTGTGTTCCCTCTTTCCTGTCTCTCTCTCTCTGTCAAATAAATAAATAAAATCTTTAAAATAAATAAATAAAAATAGAGGGTTTTTGTCACCTCACCTCAGAATCAGACTCCTGGAGGTGGGGCCCTGGAATCGGCTTTTTAAACAAGTTCTCCAGGAATTTCTCCTGGGATAGTCAAGTTGGAGGACCATGGACACTGTGCCTCCTTCTCGCTGAGCATCTCCTCAGACCATCTCCTGAAATGGACAGCAGATATTTTAAGTAACACACTAAGTTTTATACCTTAGGCTGCTAATAAAAATCTGACTATAACCTTCAGATATATAATGCACCTATAATAAAGGTTTCAGAAGAGCAGAGATTTTGGCTCATCATTCTATCTCCAGTGCCTAGAATAATGCCCAGAGGAACTCCATTAAATATTTATGAGTGAGTAACATGGCAATGAGGCCACGTTTTAAAACCTTTTCTTGTAAAATTAATCTTATTACTTAGTCATCACTGATTTTATAAATTAGGAGCCACATGTACTATGCCTGGTCATTTCCATAAGTTTGGTTGGCTCTGAAAAAGAGAGAACCTTTCCCAAGCATAGCCTGCTCAAGGTGATTAAGCTGGAAAGAAGGCTCCTATCAAAATACTGCTTAGAAAAAAAAAATACTGCTTAAAGACTCAAAATGTAAATTTAAGTCAAAGTGTAGTGGTAAATCACTATGTTATCACGATCTCAAAATACCATTTTTAAAGCTATGATAAGCCCGAATAATGCTGTAAAAATTGGTTTACAAAAAAATACAGAAAATTGGTATGTTTTCCAATTTCATTTTTCATCCTAATAAAATATGACCTTCATTCCTTTCTTTCAGAATCCAGTGTAGGGCCCCATAAATAACAGTTTCTGTTATATAGTTGAGGGTGCTGAACAGTTAGGAGTAAAATTTCTATAGGATATTGGGTTTGACCCCACAGTCTGTGACTTTGATCAGTCCCTTAACATTTCAATGTCTCAGTTTTTTCAGCTGAATGGGAATAATAATAGTGGGTTAAGTTTAAATACTTCAAAGTGCTTACATAAGTTTTTGAGATATCTTCATTCAATGAATGGTAATTATGATGATAAGGAATTGGGGTATATAAGGATATATCAAACTCAAAAACTAACCCATTTAATTCTTGTACTGCTGCACTTGATGGTAGAAATCCATCACCCAAAGTCTCTATTTCTTGATACTAAATATAATTTTTTTTAAAGATTTTTTTATTTATTTGACAGAGAGAGACAGCGAGAGAGGGAACACAAGCAGGGGGAGTGGGAGAGGGAGAACCAGGCTTCCCAAGGAGCAGGGAGCCTGATGCGGGGCTCGATCCCAGGACCCTGGGATCATGACCTGAGCCGAAGGCAGACGCTTAACCACTGAGCCACCCAGGCGCCTCTAAATATGTATAATTTTTAATTGGATAACTAACCATTAAAAGTATCTAATAGACCATCAAGTATTATGTAAATAAAGGTTTTTTTCTAAATAAAGATAAATCTTGTCATCACTTTTAGCTTCACTGTATATTTCAGAACCAAACTTCTTATCAGTTCATATCCCTTGTATTTTAAAGAATTGCATCTTTATGGTAGAAAAATTGAAATACAGAAAAGTAAAAACTATAAAATACTCATAAATCCACTACCTCAGTACATATCTCTCCAAACCCTCTTTTGTGTGTGCATGTGGCTTTTTATATACAATTTTTGGTAACAAATATGGGACTTGCTATACATGATTATTTTGTAACTTCTTTTTTTGGCTTAACATGTTACCATGAATCTTTCCATGTCTATATTGTCAGTTATAATAGTTTAATAACTGAATATGATTCATTTTATATGTCTGTGATAATTTAACCAATTAATTTTTATCAGACATTAGTTTGTTTCCTTTTCCCCCACAGTTAAAACTCTGCAGTGAGTATTCTCCTATGTACACATCTGTGTATACTTGTGAGATTTTTTTTTTTCCTGTAGGGTAAATTTCTAGAAGTGGATTTGCAGGATCAAAGTACAGTACATGCTAAGTGTAAGATTTTTGATACATATTGCCGTTTAGAAAGCTTGTAGCAATTTGCATCCTTACTGTCCTGGCTGAGCTTTCTGTTTTCTTCCCTCCTTCCTTTTTCTGGAATGACTTAACCAGTGACAAATCTAGTGAATTATTATTTTTAGGAAGAAGAAAGGGATGTTAATGTGATGTGTTCAGGAGTGTGATCTGGAAAGTCAAAATTTGTATACCAATAATAGTGATAGTTAACATTTAGCAAGTCCTTTTGCACCCTTTGATAAACACTAACTCAGTCTTCATAAAACTGTCCTTTTTTAGATGAATATGCCTTGGAAACGGAGGTACCAGCAGTGAAGGAACCTAAAGAACCAGCAAGTGGCTGCCCAGCTGTGTACCTCCAGAGCCCAAATTTTCAGCTACAATGTGGCCGGACTGCCCATTCCCTGGACATGAGTTATAGGCATTAGAGCATTTTTACATTCCTGATTTCAGTTTTGGAGTAACCTAGAGGTTCCCTGATGTGTATTAATTTATAGATTTGAGTCCCTCTCATTGAGAAGTGAGTTGTGTAAGTTAGCTCACAAATAAGCCTTGTCTACTGTCTAGCATTCGTCTCTCAAAGCAGCTTGTTATCCTTTCCAATGTGGTGGTTTTCCTAAAGTGCCTCTGCATGAAAAGCAGGGTTAGAGTCCCAGAGAAGACTAGTGAAATTTGAAAAGGCGGTTCACTTGTAATGTGTGGCCTTGCCTTGGAAAGGACTACATGTGGATGTATGATGAGCAAGACAGCTGGGAGTCTGTCCAAACATTCCCACATTGGCCAGTTTGGAGATTTGAAGCGGCCTGTGGAAGCTCACTGCAGGAATGTGAAGGCCTCACTGGAGAGAGATGTCACAGATCCACTGGGAAATTGTTAAAAAAAACCAAACAAACCCCAAACCTTGTATTAATAAATGTGATGGTAGAATATCATTAACATTTTGTTGCCCTCTAACAAGGTGAATTTGAAACAGGTTAATCTATTTGAATTCATCAGTGCTCTTTTGACCTTCTTCTAATAGAATTAATAATCGGCCGCTTATCTTACTAGCTTATTACGCAGAGAGAGCATTGGTGACATTGTTTGGGCTTAAGCTCTCTGGCCTGAGTTTGCTTCTGCTGAGGTAGGACTGCCATAGCTCAGTTTTAAGGGGTCGCTAAAACCCATTCTCACCGTTGCGTGGTGTGGGGCTCCACCGAGGTTGTGGTGTACTGAGTACCCTCACTCTTGCTTGAGTGGCAGAGCCAGGAGTTGAACTGAGGGGTGTGATGGAGTTTTGGATTCAGCCGAATAGGACTGTGAAAATAACAAGGTCATAGCAGTCGGTCAGTAGTTGTTGTTGTTGTTGTTGTTTATCCTTGGTGGTTAAATTAAACGTCCTCTTCTTAATATAGGAGGGCAGTGCTTTTGATCCTCTTGCTTTTTTTTTTTTAAGATTTTATTTGACAGAGACAGCAAGAGAGGAAACACAAGCAGGGGGAGTGGGTAGAAGCAGGCTTCCCGCGGAGCAGGGAGCCTGATGCGGGGCTGGATCCCAGGTCCCTGGGACCATGATCTGAGCCGAAGGCGGACGCTTAACCACAGAGCCACCCAGGCGCCCCTGATCCTCTTGCTTTAATGGGCATTTTGCCTTGTTTTTCTTTCGGTGATGGTCTTGTTCATCCTTGCATCTTGCCTGCAAGTCCGCCTGGTGACTGGTGGTAAGGATTTGCAAGACATTGGTACAGCTCGTGGAATGCAGCCAAGTGGCTTTTAGTGCCATGCTTTAACCAACCTAGTTAAGGAGGACACTGATTCTTTAAAGAGTTTATTTACTTATTTGAGAGAGAGGGCGTGCTTGCATGCGCATGCATGGGTGGAGGGGCAGAGGAAGAGGGAGAGAGAATCCCAAGCGGACTCCATATTGAGCAGGGAGCCTGATGTAGGCTCCATCTCAGGACCCTGAGACCATGACCTAGAGCTGAAACCAAGAATCGAACGCTCAACCCATTGAACCGCTCAGGTGCCCCAAGAAGGGCACTGATGCTTATGATAAAAGCATTGGAAACAAGTTGCTGTGGGATCCATTTGTTTTGTCTTTGTGTGCATGCATATGTGTAGGGCTAATTATTTTTCTCTGAGGCAGATTTCCTGAGCAGTTATATTGTTCTAACAAGGGCAGTGTTTTGTTTTGTAAGCTGTTATATAAACACACACACCATTCCTGTATGTTATCTATAATAATAAGAGTCTGTTCATTGTGGATCCAGTGTTTTATAAAAATCCATTTCTGCTGTAAACTCAAGATAATAGATTTTGAAAACAAGTAATCTTTCAGTTTCTGGAATTATTTAAATTCAACTGCTCCATTCTGGCAGAATTGAAATATTCACCTTTTGGTCACTGACATGTAACAGGCTAGTATAGCTGTATGGCGAGAATGAGAGAAAGCTTGAAAAATACACATCAGTGTATTTTTGGTATCTTACATACCAAGTTTCACTGAGTAAAGGCCCCCCTCTTTTATTTCTCTCCTTTGCTTACGATAAATAATTACTATTAAAGAAAGTCAGTAAATGATAATAAAATTATTATAGGTAGTACTGCTTATTTCCAGATATCTTCAACACAGTCATTAGAATTGTTTTAAAAATCTTTAATTGATTACAGAAATTGAGGAGCAAGTGAAGGTGGTAGAGAGGTTGCTAGAATGTAAGCTTCAGGAGGGTAGAGAGTTTTGTCTGTGTTGCTCACTGCTTTATCCCCAGGACCTTATCCCCGGGACCTGGATGCTTAGCAGTTGCTTGTTGGCATGTTGAGTAGATTAGTGTTTGGGGACCTGATTGTCTAGCGACCAGAGTCACCTAAGTTCCGTGAGTACTGGAGAGACAGGCGAGGAATAAAGGAGACGGGCTGGTTTGGATTTTATTCAAGCAGTAGAATTAGGAAGCTAAGGTAAGTTTTAAGCAGGGGAGTCCCATGATTTGCTTTTGTCCGAAAACATCACTCTGGATGTCATGAGAGTGGGGGTGCCTTGTAGGAGAGCGAGAGAGAAATGATAAATTGGCTCTCCTTTCTGTCATCTGTGGATGTTGACGTTTCTACCTAGCCTTGTAGTTTTTCTTTACCATGAAGGTACTCTGAGGTTTCAGAGATGAGGTGAGATGAATGGTGATTGTTAGAAACTTTTTGAAGTTCTTGTAAAACTACTCTTAATATTGACCAAACCGAACCAAACAATGTAAAATAAAGATCAGGAATTATTTAACTTTTTAAGCATTAAGTCAATTGATTAACAGATTCCTGGTAAAGATTGTTTATGTTTCTTGATGAAAGAAACTTTAAATATAGGGAAGCGAATCCTTAAAATAGGTGTTTTATGACTTGAGTGTCTATGGGAGCTGTTCACTTTGAGGAAGATGTAATTTGTAAAATGCTGCTATTGTCTGTCCAAGCTGGTGTTTTAATTAGTATCAAAGGGAGGGAAATACTGCCGTAATTGTAACCTTACATTACTTCCTTAGTTCAATTAGTTTTAAACCACAGTCATTATCTGTTATCTTTAGTTGTTTCAGTCTCATTAGATGAAGTGATATTGCAGTTGTGATTTGGTAATTTAAAAAATAACATGTTTTTTTTTCTCACTCCAAAAGCAGTATGTGTTTATTGAAGGAAACTTTTGAAAATATAGATAAGGGAAGAAAAAAGTGGACCTAGAATCTCAGTATCCAGGGAAAATGACTGTTTATACGCTGTGAGAGGTCAGCCTGCTCAAATTTCTGAGCAGGTTGGGTATGTGAGCTTCTCAGTCTGGGAGACATGAGGGCATTCTAGGGACCTGGGCACTGAAGATGGTCCATGGATGGGGCAACCTGCGGCCAGTCAGCCTACTCATTCGTGGCCCTGGGAGGATGCATGTTGGTGTTACCATACCTTCTAGTTCTTCAAGAGAAGCTGGAAGTCTGGAAATACGGATTCAGTATGAAATCTCCCAATTTTTATGTGGGCCACAATTTTTATAAACACACTGGGATTCAAACAGAGCATACCCAAGGGCTGAATTCAGTCTTCATTGCCTTGCCAGTTTATAATCTCAGTACATACAGTTGTGTAGCCTGTGTTTTTCAGTTAATATATTGGAATATATTCCAAGCCTCAGTAGCCCACCGCTGCCCTTGTATGTTCCCCTCACCACGACTGGGTAAAACCATTTAAAAAAAATCTTTTTCTTAAGTTTTATTTGTTTTAACTTGGATTTTTTGCTACTACCAATGAGTTTGAACATTTATTAAATGCGTCTTGGCTTTATACAAATTTCTTTGGTAACCAGCCACCTTGCTAGAACTCTTAGTTCCAGAGTCTTTTGGTCATTTATTCAGTGCTTCTCAACCTTTTTAATATCCTATACAATTAGTACCACATTAGTCCTGGTAATTATCATTAATGGCAGGTATCATCCCCCAAACCTGAGGGCAGCAGTGCCTTGAGCATGCCTGTGACCCATTTGAAAGTACAG
Source organism: Eumetopias jubatus (assembly GCF_037043125.1). Classification (NCBI taxonomy): domain Eukaryota; kingdom Metazoa; phylum Chordata; class Mammalia; order Carnivora; family Otariidae; genus Eumetopias; species Eumetopias jubatus. The sequence continues at coordinate 12,225,015 of NW_028274807.1, read as the reverse complement.
TATTTGGGAAGTTCTGAGTTTGGTCAGTGGTTCAGTGAACGTGAGCATGCGCTCTACATCTGGGCACTGCTCTAAATGTCCAGCCTTGAACCAAGACAGAATCTCAGCCCTCTAAGACCCTATGGCTTTTTTCATTTCTCTTGGGTTTTTCACGTAGATCATCATATTTGTAAAAGACAATTTTTATTTCTTGAATGTATAATTTATTTTTAGCTTGTATTTCTTATTGATGTGAACTCCCAAAACAGTGGTGAATGCTCCTTACCCTCTAATCTCTTAAATTCAATTTTAATTCTCTTAAGTTCATCTAAGCTCTAGATTCCTAGCAAAAGTTTAAGGTAGACCTTATTTTGATGATGAGAAAAACAAGTACAAAGCTGGGACTATGTGATGGGAATGTTTGAAGTGTCTGACCCAACACAAATCCTTGAACTGTCCTTTAACCCACACATCCACTTGCTGCCAACTTCCTCCTCCCCATAGGAGACAAAGAGGATTGAACCAGGTTTGGGGACCTGACCCCGAGCTAGCCCAGTGAGTGTTCCTTTCCTGGAAATTTGAAATTGGGTCCAGGACAGAGGGGTTGGAGCTTCACATGCCCACAGCCATAGGGTAAACACTTGGGACTTCAAGGCAGTTACGTTCTGCTGTTGTGTCTGGGGACAGAGAAAGGTGGTTTGTAGATGGAGAGCATAAAGCACGGATCTGGGGAGAAGCTGAAAGAGAGAACACTCCCCGAGTCTCTGATAGCTCTGAACCTTCTCTTCATTCGTTTCTGGGGCTGGCTGCATTCCTGTTCCTGTTCCTTTTGGTTTAAGCCAGTTGAGGTGAGTAACTGTTACGGTGATTGACGGTTCTCCTCATTCTCAGCATTGTATTCTTTTTATCGTACTACCTTGTCTCTTACATTTGTTCTGAGGAAGTTGTGAATTTTTCATTATTTTTTCCATGTAATAATAACATTGAAAATTAAGGATTGCAAGAAACACAGAAGTACACAATTTAATTCTGGTAATCATGATTTTATTGGAAAGGCCATTTTGCAAATGTGGACACCACTTTCACCTCTTTTAAACCAGTTCAGATCACGGGAAGGAAGAGATTTGGAATGTACTTCCAAATGTCCTAGAATTTCATGGTGTTATTTCTCTTCACATACCTATAATAACATTGTGGCCTCATGCAAAAAAATGATACTAGAGATATTCACAGTGTACATAACAGTATTGTGGGTGTCCATGTAGGGGACAAGTTTGAAGTCTGTTCAAGTGTGTTCTGTTCAAGCCACTGAAACAAGAGTCAACTTTAATATCTAAATACCAAGCAATAGAGTCACAGCTTAATTTACCTGGGACTGGTCTTATTCCCTTAGATTAACTTTCTGCCTCATGGTGATGTCCTAAAAACTCAATGCTTAGTTTACCTAGTCCATTATCCTAAGGAGTTGGGTCGGGAGGGAAAGCAGAAAAATGAAGGGAAGAGAAGGAAAGGATTGTAGTAGAAGGAAGACAAAATTCAGTGCTACAATAGTCCTTTATAACTATATTTGTCTGAACTTTTTTGTTTGCAGACTATCTTAAGAAAAAAAGGAAAATGTGTTGACTCACATACCTGTCAAGTCCAAGGGTTCTGATTGGCCTGGCTTGATCATATGCCTGAACCCGTCCCCTTGGCAAGGGGACTGCAGGACTCTCATTGGCTGTCCTGGGCTTTTGGGCCCATCTTTTGTACCATTTGGTGAGGTCAGTCCCTAAACTCCTGGAATTAACAGGAGGGAAATGGGATCAGTTGGGAGAAGAGAGTGCTGAGCAGGCAAACACATGCCCAACACGCTCATCATAAACGGTGAGCATATGGAAGGGGGCCGATGGTGACCCCTTTTCTTCTTAAATGATAGCCTTTAATAAAAGCCTTTAATGAAACGATACAAAGACATCAAAGCAACCAAAAGTATATATGAGCATTCTTCTCAATAAAGTTTGCTTTTTAAATTTAAATGGTCAGTATACTGCCTGCAGAATGTGTGTTCTTTCTCATTCATTTTAGAACTAAATGTATTTTACTATTCTGTGATTTCTCTGAATGGAATGAACTTTGGGAGACTCATCTGTAATCAGGTTAGATCAAGTTAAATTTAGAACTGTGGGCATTATTGTCACAAGTTTGGCTGCTTCTGTAATTGCAGATTTTCTCAGTGCCTAAGGTGTGTTGGCGTTCTGTCTTGGCTTGTACTTGGAGGCTTTTTTAACTTCTGCTCATCTGGAACTGCTGGAAAAACATGTATCTACTATGGAAAAGTTGGAGCTGGAAAGGGATGTCCTTTCTTCAGTCATCTGCTTTTTTTTTTTTTTTTATTAGACTCCAGGAAAGATAGCAACTTGACCTTTTTCAGAATGGGATGGGCCTATTTTTGAGATTTCTTTGTTGTTGTTGTTCTAAGAGACTGATTACAGTAGGTAGCAAGAGCTTATGATATCTCGAAAAATACGTTGCATGTATTTTTAAGCTTCTGTATCGTAATTTATTTCACACGCTCCCGATTACAACAGTTCCATCCAGAAACTCTAGGTCCTGGTCCTTCTTCCCTTTACCTCAGGTTGTTTGTTCATTTCCTCCTGATTTCATTTCCTTCTCTGTGCACCTGGGAACTCTGAGCGTGTCACGTCAGCGATTCCCTTGCCCTGTTGTCCTTCTGTCATTGCTACCCTGCAGAGCCCCATCGCCAGACCATCCCAACTATCTGTACTCTGTTTCCTGTGTTTGTGCTGCTGACAGTTAGCTGAAGAGAAGCGAACAAACTTGTGGACTTCCTTCCCCACTTAGCGGTGACCTGCTAAGTAGTCTTTCTCAGCTTTCTCTCCCTTCCTCACCAGATCTGCCCTTTTCCTCAAGCTTCCCCCAAGGCTTCCGAACCTTCACTTTCAGGAGTAATTCTGCCTCCCGCTTGGGCCTGCTGCCCACTTCCCCAGCAGCTCTTGTAAATTTGTCTGACTCACACTTACTCTTTGCTCCTTGCGATAGGAGGGAGGAGGAGGAGGTGGGTGTCTCCTTCCCTTCCCCGGGTTCTGGGTGCTGTTCTTTTCTGTTTCCTCTGAGACTTAGTGCCATTCTCTTGCGCTTGTTCCTTCACAGCTACGTCCTGCCTCACTGCTGGGTGCCAGGTGTGGAGGTAGGAGCAAGGAGGACACCAGGGGCCGCTGCCTGTCCTCAAGCTATTTATCTTTTACTGGGACAGACATACAGACCAAAAAAAAAAAAAAAAAAAAACCCACCCTCCATAAATAAATGATTTCCAGCTTTTGTAAGTGCTATAAAGAAAGGTTCAGGAGGACCTAATCCAGTCCAAAGTTCAGGGAAGATCTGACGTGTACTTGGGGTCTGAGTTACACACGGGAGTTAATCAGGGAAGGGAAAAGAAGTTTCCCAGGCCGAGGGCCCAGCATGGGAGTAGGGCCCACGCCATGAAGGAACACAGCACATTTGAGAAGAAGGCCACCATGGCCTCTAGGAGGAATGTGGAGAAGGAGGTAAGGCCAGCCTGGGCAGGGCCTTGAAGGCCGTACTGTACAACAGGGTTTGGTGTCAGTCCAAAACCTCCAATCTGAGTTAAGCTTGTTCTCTGCCTCCTCTGCCCCATCCTTCACCTGGTGCTCAGGTTCTTCCCCTTGATGCTGTACTCCCTCCACCTGTTGGCGTCTCATGTCGTCCTCTGACAGCCATGTTTCTTGGAAGAGTAGTTTTATGTTGGGTGTCTTTACTTCATTCCCATTACTCCTCAGAGCAGGCTTCTGCCTCTGCCCCTCCATTGTTGAATCCTGTGCTCAAGTTTCTGTCCATGCGTTTCTTGACCTTCCTTTGACTTTTGACATACCTTTTTTTTGTTAAGTTTTATTTAATACATAATCTCCACACCCAACATGGGGCTCAAGCTCACAACCCCAAGATCAAGAGTCACATGCTCTTCTGACTTAGCTAGCCGGGCGCCCCTCCACACATTTCTTCTTTAGAAACACTCTTCTCCTTTGGTTTTCCCTGCCTTATGCTCTGTGTATTTTCCTCTTTCTTACATCTAGGACTTCTTGCTCTCCTCTGAGGGCTCCTTGTCTTGTTATGTTGCTGTCTCTAGAGCTGTTATTTCTACCCTCTTCAGGACAGTCATCTCCATTCTTAGACTTTTAGCTACCATGAATAAAGCCCATTTTCTGTGTATACCTGGAGTTCTGTCTTTTCTTCTGAGTTCCAACCCTTTACAGCCGTTATTTATTGAGTACCTACTAAATATCAATAACTATGTCAGGCATTCTGTAGTATAATTAAAAAAAAGTGTACTTGGTTTTTATGCCTGGTTCCTGACACACAGTTCTTGAAACCTTTGGAATTCCCTGAGTGGTAGGAGGGTCTTTTGTTATTCAAAATGAGTCCCTTTAGACCTTGCCTGAGTTTATGCTAATAAAGTGACTTCTAGCTCCTCCCATCCCCACAAAGGGGAGGAGGGACTGGAGATTGAGTTTCATCACGTGGGCAGTGATTTAATCAGTCATGGATATCTGATGAAGCCCCATATGAAAATCCTAGAATGGTGAGGTTTGGACATCTTCTGGTTTGGTGAACATTTAGAAGTATAGGTGGGTGTGATGAGGAAGCAGAAGGCAAGCTGAGGACAATGCACAGGCTGACACCCCACAAATTAATGCCCCCCCTGCCCCGCTCCGTGGGATATGTGGGACATTCCTCAGGCACTCCTAGCTTCCCTAAAACTAAGGGAAGGAAAATACAAAGGGTTATCTAATAGAGTAATCACAGTCTTGCAGGACATGAATCTCCCTCAGTTTACCAATGTCTTAGTGATTCACAAGAAAGAGCATTCTTAGCAATAACCTAACTTCCAGAAACCCAAAGATTCAATATCCTGGAGCCCTGCCATCACCCTTCCCTCCATAGTGATGTGGGAAACAAAGGTAGAAGGGAATGTAAATAAAATAAAATTTCCTTATAACCTGTAGCCCATTGACAGATACTGAGGCCGGCAGAGTATGACCTTCCTCCTGGAAACTCCCAGCTGTCTTAATGTTAATGCTTTGCTAAAGGGAGAAACAACCTTATCTTGATAATGGCCAGCGCTCCAACATCCTGAGAGTCTCCTTGAGCATATAAAAGTCCTTTTGGACACCTCCCTTTGTCCTTACCGCCGCCAACTCCCAAGTATATAATCAGCCGTTCCTCACAACCCCCGTGCCGCAGCTCTTTCTGCCTGCAGGGTCCGGTCCTGGTGCTTTAGTAAAATCAAAGACGTCTCATGAATTCTTTCTTGGCCATTGGCTCCGGACCCTAGCCTCACCAGCATTCCAAAACAACTCCAGGTGGGTGCCTTAGTTCACTGAGGAAGAGAGGGCATGGATGCCCTACAACGCCCCTCCCCGTGCTTTGCCTGTGCATCTCTTGAATTCAGTTGTTCCAGAGTTGTATCCTTTATAATAAAACTAATTACAAGTATAGTGCTTTCCCGAGTTTGGTGAGTAGTTCCTATGAATTACTGAACCTAGGGGAAGGTGGCGGTTGTGGGAACCCCCAAATTTATAGGCTGCCAGCAGAAGTGCTGGTAGTTTTGGGGGGTAGTCAGGACTTGTGCCTGGTGTCTGAAGGGGGGCTGAGCCCTTCACTTGTGGGGTCTGTACTAACTCCAGGGAGATAGTCAGAATTGAATTGTAGAACACTCAGTTGGTGTCTGAGAGCTGTTGTTAGAACTGATCGTCACACTATAAGAGTATCTAGATCTCTCTATGGAATAGACTCAGTGCCTGTCTGTAAAACAGATACATGGACAGGCAGTTGCAAGTTAGCCATGCAAGCCAGCAGCCTGGACTTTTTCTGTCTGATTCTGAAGTTGGTTGCTGGATTCTGTCAATTCTCCTGCCCCCGAAACATCTTTTTTTAAGATTTTTATTTATTTATTTATTTGAGAGAGAGCATGAGCTGGGGGGGAGGGGAAGGGAGAGAGAGAAGCCAACTCCCTGCTCAGCAGGGAGCCCCATGCTGGGCTCAATCCCAGGATTTCAGGACTAGGGCCTAAACTGAAGGCAGGTGCCCCCTCCGAAACATCTTTTGAATTCATCTCTTTCCCTCTGTGTCCATTGCTGTTGTCTTAGCCCTAAACTTCATTATTTTTCATGTTACCACTTTGCTCTTACTGATTGGTCTAGGCCTAATCTGTTCAGTGTTACCTACCCATTGTTGCCAGAGGAGTGTATGGAGCGTATTTGTACATCTGCTGCCTCAAAATAAAATCTTTCCCTGTGTGTTCATCTTCTGTGTGGCAGGTTTCACGCTTTGGTATGAAGACCTTTGTATACTCTGACAAGTTATCGAGGACCTCAAGGAGCTTTTCTTTTTGTGGGATTTTTTTTTTTTCAATCTGTCACTATTTGCCAGATTAGGAAATAAACTGAGAAATTTACAAAGTATTGTATTAATTTATTGAAAATATCTGTAATAAACCCATTACATGTCTACATGAATAACAGACTTATGAAAACTGTTTTACAAAACAAAAACATTTAGTGAGAAGAGTGCATCGTTTTACATTTTTGCAAACCTCTTTGAATGTCTGACTTAATAGAAGACAGCTGGGTTCTCATATCTGTTCCTGCAGTCAGTCGGTTGCGAAATGTTTTGGTTGAAGTAGTTGAAAGAAATCTGGCCTCACACAGATATGTAGTTGGAAAAACGAGGAGCCTTTTGATGGCATTTTCAGAAAATTGTGGTTATTCTTTGATACTATATCAAAATTTGACACCGCTAGTTTCTTTAGGGTTAGTTGCATTGCGGAATCTGAAATTAACGTTAGTGAACTTTTCATACTGCCTTACAGTAAAATCTATTAGTTCATCTTGCAGTTTGGATGGATATTTTACTCCTATGTGATTTTGTAATATCATGTATTGGTCATTTGGAAAATATTAGTTCACTGAGTTATGTAGATCTTTCAAATGTTGATATGTTTCTTTAAACAATACCAAAACATCCCATTTGTTAATTTAGCACCCATCTTGGGGCGCCTGGGTGGCTCAGTCGGTTAAGTGTCTGCCTTTGGCTCAGGGTCCTCTGGGTCCTGGGGTCAAGACCCCTGCCACCCCCCCATGGGGCTTCCTGCTCAGCAGGGAGTCTCCTCCTCTCTCTTTCTCCTTCTGCCCCTCCCCACCACTCATTCTCTCTCTCTCTCTCTCAAATACAGAAATAAATAAAAATCTTTAAAAAAAACATAGCACCCATCTTATTAGAAAATTCTCTAAATGTCAGCAAGCACTCTAACTCACAATGCCCAATACTAGTTTTCCAAATTAAAAATTTTTGCCCAGAAGCTCATCTTTTATCATTAGCAGCAAGTACTGTAGGTTCTGCCTACAACTTAAGTTGAGAAATCATCTGCCAAACAACTTAAGTCTGAATAAGTATAATTATAATTAAGTATAATAAGTATAGGTTTTTTTTTAAAGATTTTATTTATTTATTTTATTTATTTGAGAGAGATAGTGACAGAGATGGCGGGGAAGAGAGGGAGAAGCAGGCTCCCGCTGAGCAGGTAGCCCAACGTAGGGCTCAGTCCCTACACCATAATTTCTAATGACCTCCCAAGGACATTCTGAAGTGAAACCTGATTTTTTTTTTTTTTTTTTAATGTGAATGTGTGGCAGTGAGGACAGCATGACCCACCAGGACAGTTTGGTGCCACTGGTAAGATGGCAGCAGCTTACCCAGCCTTGTTTTTGTATCACCACAAATATAAACACCATGAAAAAGGAAAATAACGTCTGGGCACTATTATGAGAATAGTTTTGACCTTCTGGTCCCTTTGAAAGGGTCTTGGGAACTCCAGGGATCCAGGGGCCACGTGAGAATTGCTCGCTTATAGGGAAAAATCTAAACCTTTTGCACCCAGTCTAATGGGGACTTGCTTCATGCTCCGTCCCTGTTGACCTTTCTAGTGTCATTCTCATCTTTTCCATCTATACCTCAGCTTTCCCGACATTGGCCACCTGCACCTCCACGTGTGGTCCTTTTGTCATATGCACTTCCCTTCCTTTGCATTTCATTTCTCTCAGCCTAGCATGTTGCTGTCCCTCTTCCTTCTGCCTCTTGCCATTTGTCGCTGGCTTATCCTTCTGGGCCAGACTGGGTCTCATGGAGGTGGGAGCTGCTGCCTCAGCTATTAGTCATTTTCCCTTTTTCCCTTTGAGTCCCACCCTGCTCCCAGACTTTTGACTGTACCTCTTTCCATCCCTTTTCTAGATCTCTTTGGTAAATAATTCTCAATTACACAATCCCGTCATAAGAGGAAAGCATTTCACATTTCCTTTGTGACTTAAGTGTATTCATGTTAATGTTTTGCATGTTGAACTATCATAGGCCTAATTCAGTGAAACATTTCAGTGGATAGGTGGTAGGATATATAGAGAGAGCCTCCAGAGTCTTCTGCTATCAGAAATGACATTAGGTCTAGCCCAAGGAGTAAACGGATTTCTTCTATTTTTTTTTTAAAGATTTTATTTATTTGACAGAGAGAGAGAGAGAGAGAGAGAGCAAGCACAAGCAGGGGGTGCTGCAGGCAGAGGGAGAAGGAAAACAGGCTCCCCGCTGAGCAGAGAGCCCCATGGGAGGCTTGACGCTGGTATCATCACCTGAGCCGAAGGCAGACACTTAACTGACTAAGCCACCCCGGTGCCCCCAGATGTCACATTTTGCTGTCATTTGTGGTAACGAAAACATTACAGATGACATATTGGGTAGCTGAACTTAAATAAGAAATTCTTGAATTACCACAAAAATAGGAGTATTATAACATTATGAAATGAAATTTGGTATAAATGAGCATTTAACATGTAGGCACATTTCAGGGCTTTAGGTTGCCTTCTAATTCTAGAAGGAGCAGGAATTGTTTGTAAAGGATTGTTTAGATATGGCCTGAAATTCTTTCACATTCTGAGGTCCCTAGCTCTAGACAGTTGTAGCAATGCTGGATATACCAGGCAGTTTTGCCTGTAATTGTGTTCATATTGGTTTTGTTTGAAATATATTACCTTCTGGATTTCTTCTCAAGTTTGAGATTTAGTTTACAAAACCATTAACTGATACACAATTATATTGTAAATTATGGGTTTGAATTAGATGGGCCTTTAGGCCCTGCCTTTGCTGGTAATTGTAACCTCTTATAATTCTGGTCAAGATGTATTCTGGACGCTCTTGGAAATAGACACTTGAGTCACAATATCATGAATAGTCTTTTGTCAGATTCAAAAATGTTAGAAAAGATCGAGGTGGGAATGATAAGATGGCATTTACCCATCTGTTTTTGGGTTTTCTTCTCTGTGCCATTCATAGCTGATTAAGAGGCAAGTTTTAGAACCAAGAGTAACCTAAAAGATTTGTGCAGACAGTGGGGTTTGGAACTTGAAAGTGACATATCAAAGGGTAGCCACTGGTGTTTTTTTTAAAGTCCTGAGTTAGGTAATTGAGCAAGATTTATTGTTATTTCATGATTGAGAGGCAGTATAGCAAACCAATTAAGAGCACAGATTCTGAAGCAAGCCTGCTCAGCTATTGACTGCATAACCATAAGCCAGCGATTTCACTTTGCTGTACCTCTGTTTCCTCATCTGTAAAATGGTGTGGATTATAGTTCTTGCCTTGTAGCATTGTTGTGAGGATGTGAAAGCATCTAGCACAGTGCCTTGCTAAATAAGAAAGGACTATTACCATCATCTTTTTTTTTTTTAAAGATTTTATTTATTTATCTGACATAGAAAGAGAGCACAAGCAGGGGGAGCAGCAGGCTGAGGGGGAGGGAGAAGCAGGCTCCCCGCTGAGCAAGGAGCCCGATGCGGGGCTCGATCCCAGGACCCAGAGAGCATGACTTGAGCTAAAGGCAGACACTTACCCGACTGAGCCACCCAGGCATCCCGCCATCATTATTTTATCATCATCTGTGATCCAGTCCTGGATTTATAATTTAAGACAAAAATGAAGGTGTTATATAGTCTTGTTGCCAGTTGGCTCTGTGACCTCTTTTGATTTCTTAGTTGCTCTTTTTGTCATGTGGAAGGTTGGCATTTGTCTTAAAGCTTGGTAGAGAGGAGAGGGCCAGACGTGTGGCCAGTTTAAAGTGCTTTCATGTATTTACAAAACATAATTAGATGTAAGAATTCTTAAAATCCAACAACAAAAAGAAACAACTCAATTTTTAAAATGAGCAAAATACATGACTATTCATGTATTCATTCATTTCTCCAAAGAAGACACACAAATGGCCAACAATGCGTTTAGTCATTAGGGAAGTAGAAATCAAAAGTGCCACCTAACACATATTTGGATGGCTGTCATGAAAAAAAAAGGGGGGCGCCTGGGTGGCTCAGTCGTTAAGCGTCTGCCTTCAGTTCGGGTCATGATCCCACGGTTCTGGGATTGAGCCCTGCATTGGGCTCCCTGCTCTGTGGGAAGCCTGCTTGTCCCTCTCCCACTCCATTGCTTGTGTTCCCTCTCTTGCTGTGTCTCTCTCTGTCAAATAAATGAATAAAATCTTTAAAAAAATGAAAAACAAAATGGAAAATGACAAATGTTGTCAAGAATATGGAGAAACTGGAAGCCTTATATGTGATTGGCAGGAATGGTGCTGCTGCAGTGGAAAACAGTTTTATAGTTCCTCAATAAGCTAAATATAGAGTTGTCATATGGCCTGGCAATTCCATTCTTAAGTATATACCCCAGAGAAAGGAAAACACTGTCAAACAAAAACTTGCAGATGAATGTTCATTCATCATTCACAATAGCCAAAATGTGGAAACACTCCCAAATGTTGATCAGCTTTTATCAATGGACAAATTGTGGTATATGCATACAACAATATTATTCGGTCATAAAAAGGAATGAATGATACCTTCAACAAAATGGATGAACCTTGAAAACATGGCAAGTGAAAGAAGCTAGACACAAAAGACCACATACTGTATGATTCCGTTTAGAGGAAATACTCAGAATAGGCAAATCTGTAGGTACAGAAAGCAGATTGGTAGTTGCTGGGGGCAGAATATGTGGTTGTCTTTTGGGATGATGAAAATGTTGTGGAACTAGATGTTGGTGATGGTATTAATATATTAAATGGTGAGTGTACTAAATGCACTGAATTACATATTTCAAAATGGTTAAGATAGTAATTTTTGTTATATGTATTCACTATTTTAATTTAATTTATTTTTAAGTAAGATCTCTGTCCAGTGTGGGGCTTGAACTCACAACCCTGAGATGAAGAATTGCATGCCAGCCAGGCGCCCCTCTATTTATAATTTTAAAAATGGAAAGAAATCAGATGTAACATTTAGTTTACCTTGGTCGCAATTTTGTCAAAATATTTTCAAACCATTTTTTTTGTAAGTTTAGGATGGGATCATATTCAGTTCATAAATAGTTCTGTGAAATGTATCATAATTATTCTTGTGTAGATTTAGAAGAGGTAGAAGACGAAAGCCCTGAGACTTTTGATACCCATTCTTTCTTTACTGCAGAGGTTCTTAGAGTGTAGTCTGGAGTTCCTGGCGCTCATTGAGACACTTTTAGAGGGTCTGCCAGTTCAGGTTTTTTCATAGTGATAGTTAAGATATTATTTCTCCTTTTTATTCTTCTTTGTTAAGTGTACAGCGTAGATTTCCAATGGCTATCCAGTGTTTATGACATTATCCCTTTGATGGCTAATGGGTTATGTGCTTGTAAATTTCTGTTTCTTAAAAGTTTCTAAGGTGAGCTCTTAGGGATCCTCAATTTTTAAAGAGTATAAAAGAGTCCTGAAGCCAGAAATTTAGAGAACCAGTGTCTTAGTGAAAATGTTACATGCTAATAACAAAAAATTACGTAGGAAGTGCCTGTGTTACGCATTTTTGAAAATAGAGTGAAAATAAATTGTCAGCCAAATGACTTTTTTTGAGTGTGTGGTGGTTTTATGTCTTCATTGCTCAGAGATTATTAGATTTGGAACAAGGGTGTTCTTTTCAGGACACTGTAAGTTTCCAGTTTAGGAAAAGGATCTCAGTTACTGGTTAAGTTTATGGTTTTGAACACCTTTTACAACAGGAATGATATCCGATATGGTGACTAACTTTAGCATATTTCGTTCCCTCAAACTTTTTTTTTAAAAGATTTTATTTATTTATTTGAGAGAGAGAGCACGAGCAGGGGGAGGGGCAGAAGGAGAAGCAGGCTCCCCGATGAACAGGGTGCCCGATGTGGGGCTTGATCCCAGGACCCCGGGATCATGACCTGAACCAAAGGCAGCTGCCCAACCAACTGAGCCACCCAGATGTCCCTCATCAAACTTTTATAATCTGTGATGCATTCAAAGTATAATAAATAATTATTACTGAGTGCTTACTATGTGCAGGCAGTGTTCTAGGTGTTTTCCCATGCAATGACTCACCTAATCCTCCCAACAATCCTGCAGAATAGGTGGGTACTGGTATAATGGTTAGCTTACCTGTGATTCCACAGCCTGAAAGTGGCAGATCTGGTATTAGGACCCACACAGTCTGGCTGGAGTCTGCACTGTTAACCACTATACTGTATGCTATCTCAGGCTCCGTGTGTGTATAGTACTAGCTCAATGGGAATATGTATAAGAAGCTCCCATTTGGAAGGCTCACAGTTCTACCTCTTTGTAGTACAGTTGACCCAACATGAACAAAGAGGGAGTTAGGGGTGCCAATCCCTAACATAGATCCACATATGATTTCTTTTTTTTTAAAGATTTTATTTATTTATTTGACAGAGACACAGTGAGAGAGGGAACACAAGCAGGGGGAGTGGGAGAGGGAAAAGCAGACTCTCCACTGAGCAGGGAGCCTGATGCGGGGCTCGATCCCAGGATCCTGGGATCATGACCTGAGCCGAAGGCAGACACTTAATGACTGAGCCACCCAGGCGCCCTCCACATATGATTTCTGACTCCCCGAAAACTTAACTAGAAGTAGCCTGTTGTTGACTGGAAGTCTTACTGAAACTATGAACAGATTAGTAACATATATTTTGTGTGTTATATATATTATATACTGTATTCTTAAGTCAGCTAGAGGAAACAAAATGTTACTGAGAAAATCATAAAGAGGAGAAAATACATTTATGGTACTGTGCTGTATGGGAAAAAATCCACACATAAGTGGAACCACGCAGTTCCATCCCTGTTGACAGGTCAGCTGTATTGCATGATGGTGGTGATGGAATCGGGAGGAGTCCTGGGTCCGGTGCCTAAGGCAAGGGCTCCAGCAAAGAGGTAGTTGGAGGAGAGATGAGGAGCTGTGGGGGCCAAATTCATGCCCAGAGTGCTTCTGGTCCCAGTTGCTAGTTGGACGTTTCTTTTCTTAGAGATTGGCTCACCTTATGGCCTCTTAGAGCATCTCTTCCCTTTTCTGTGGCCCTTGGCAACAAAATAGATTTTTACAGTTTCTCCTAGTCTCTGTCTTTGAGGCAAACACTTATATTTGAACTTCTCTGAGGGTTTTTACTACCAACTAGAAATGAGAAAAAAGATTAAAGTGGGGAGGGTATTAAAAGATACCCTTTAGAAAAGTAACTTGGGGTGCTTGGGTGGCTCAGTCGGCTAAGCATATACCTTCAGCTCTGGTCATGATCCCAGGTTCCTGGGATCGAGCCCCAAATCGGGCTCCAGCCCCAAATCGGGCTCCATGCTCAGCTGGGAGTCTGCTTCTCCCTCTCTCTCTGCCCCTCCCCCTGCTCTTGCATGCACGCATGCATGTTCTGTCTCTCAAATATTTTTTTTTTTTTAAGGAACTTAGAACTAAATAGGAACAAATGTCGGTGCTGACAGGGGTGTTTGGGATTCAAATAATCAAAGTACCTCTCTAAGATGGTAACTTAGCCTTGGTGTGGGCCTCTGGCTAGAGTAGGCTCTCTGCCAGGGTGAATAAGCCAGGCCTCTAGCCCTGCGCTGGAAGGCGAGAATGTCGACAAGAATCTGCATTGGGAATAGAGGATGTGCCTGCCCTCCTACCTCCTACTGTCAGCCTTAATACCACAGGATCCCTTTCTGGCACCAAGATCCGTCCTGGGATGAAGTCGAGCGCAGGGATGGGGCCTAGGAATGTTCCGCACAGTTTGTGTGAAGGGGAGGCTCCGTTAGTGTTAAAAATTGGGCATTAACAGTACTTTCCCTTTCCAGTTGTACTTCCAGTAAAAGATTTTCTTCGCTCTGTAGCCATCTCCGTTACTCTGTCCTGAGCACCTAGTGCGGGAAAGCCTAGCTCTGTGGGTGGCAGGCCCGGATCCTCCCTGTGGAGCCTAGAGAGCCTGAGCCTGAAGCCTGCGCTGGAGTTGAGCAGAAATGCGGGAGGGGGCGGTACATGGTTCCTTCTTCCTGCTTTGAACACTTGATTGAAAAAGTTTTTGAAGCTGAATCCTTAAAAATAATACTGCACGGAATCCTAAAGATGCAGATTGGAGGGGGCCCGGCACTGGGAGGGAGAGCCCATGGTCCCTGTCAAGGCTCCTTTTCAATCCTTGGTGGCCACAGAGTGCGATCCAGTTGTGTTCATGACCACTGTCCCAACATTGTGGGTTGTTTGTATAGAGCAGAAGCAGGAGAGAAAGAGGTATTTTTAACTATTATTATATCTGCCTGGAAAGGGTGGTTTGTGCCAGTATTTTCATTTAAGCTTTCATGTTCTTGGATTGATTTTCTACCTTTTATTTATTTATTTTTATTACACAAGGTAACATGTTTATGGTATTAAAATCGGAGTGGCTTCCTAGTTACTCAGCTGCCCGAGTCAAAAGCTTATCCCTCATTCTGAATTCCTTAAACCCCTTGTAATCACACACTACTGATCCGGCTTAGTACTTGCTTCACCAGATCCCGCACCCCCACACACACCCCACCCCTCCCACCCCCACCTTGGACCTGGCTCCCTCCAGCCAGTTTGCCCTCCTTCCCACAAGAACAGTAGCTTTCAAGCTTTTTCCTCTTAGGACCCCTTCATACAACTGAGGATCCCCAAGGAGCTTTTGTTTACGTAGCTTCTGTTTATTGATATTTACCACATTAAAATTAAACCTGAGAAATTATTCGTTTTTAAACTTTCCATTCATGAATTCATTTAAAATGAATAAACTCATTACAAGTTAGCATAAATTTTTAATGGCAGTAACTTTCTTTTTCAAAATAAAGACTCATCATGAGAAAAGTGGAACTGTTTTTGCAGTTTAGCAGCTGTCTTTAATGCCTAGCCTAATAGAAGTCCCCCGATTCTCATCCACTGCGTACATTCCTATGTTTATTGCAGCAAACTCTCAACCTTGTTAGACCCAGCACACCCTTTTTCTGATGCCTCCGTTATTCTCATGAAATTAAATACACACAGTTTCAAAAACATCAGTGTAATGCCCTAACTACTTTTTTGGGGGGAGGGGCGGGCAGAGAGAGAGAGGGAAAGAGAGAGTCTCAAGCAGACTCCCTGCTGAGTGCGGAGTCCCAGGCAGGGCTGATCTCACAACCCGAGGCTGTGACCTGAGCCAAAACCAAGAATCCTGCACTTAGCCACTTAATCGCACTTAAAAGATTAATGGACTGAGCCACCCAGGCGCCCCCGCCCTAACTTTTTTATAAAGAGAAATCAAAGTAATTTATACTATTTGAGTGTGTCAGCGCTCAGGCCTGACTACACCAGAAGACACAGAGGGTGGGATGCTTACTGCAGATGCACCTGCTGCAAATGCATGCTGAGTGAGGTGATTCAGACATGCAGAAAGGCGTCATAGTTAATGACCCGACTTTGCTGGAATTGTGAACAATGTTTGGCAAAACTCAAAACGGGGTTCTCTTGAATTATACCCTTAGCAAATTGAATGTATGGTAAAACCTTGCACAAAGTCTTGTGTGTTTATATGTAAAATGGAATTTGGTTCTAGGATCAGATAATTATAAATGGATTATTTACCCCCTACGGGAATGTCTAGAGACATTAGTAAGTTACATGGGATGATTCATTGTATGGGACTGTTCTGAGCAGCCGGTTACTTTTTTTTTTTTAAGAAGTTATTTATTTGAGAGAGAGAGAAAAAAAAGCATGAGTGGCGGGGAGGGGCAGAGGGAGAGGGAGAGGGAGAAGCAGACTCCCCCTGAGCTAGGGGGCGTGGTGCTCAATCCTAGGACCCTGGGATCAAGATGAGAGCCGAAGGCAGACACTTAACCGACTGAGCCACGCAGACGCTCCTGAGCACCCTGTTAAATGCCAGTGGTGCCTTCCAGTGAATGTGACAACCAAAAATACTACACATTTCCCAACATCCACTGTGGAATGATATACACCTATTGAGAACCACTGGTTAATGGAATCTTGGCTGGGTTTAAAAAAATTTTCTTTAATGTTGGATCATTATTTTAAAAAACATTATAAAAGAATTTCAGAAAGGGAGAATAAGTGCCTGTAATCTCACCACCTAATATAACCAGTATTAGTAATTTGTTCCATTTTTGTCTTGCCTTTTTTGATTTTTCTGTAGATAATTTTTCCCATTCAAAATAGGATCATTTAGAAACTGTTTTTTTCACTTGTCTGATGCTACTTGATTTTACCTAATTCATACTTCTCTTTTAAAATCATAACAGCATGTTTATTCTTGATTTGATCGTAAAATTAGCATAATCTCTTGTAAGTGCGAACAATGCATACTCTTGTCTCCTTTTGACATTAAAGGTGGTGCTAACATTAGGACAAAGGACAAACATTAGGAGGGGTCAGAACAGAGCCTGAATTTGTAGGGAGTTGGGTGGCCTTGAAAAGTGACTTACCTCTCAGACTCCCAGTTTTCTTGTCTCTAACAGGAATTAGAATGTCTGTAAAGTTCCTGCCCCAGGGTAGAGGGAGATCCCTGTCTGGGCTTTGGCCCCTGGTGATCCAAGTGGACTGCAGGCTTCTGGAGGGCAGGGTGGGTATCTTACACACCCTTTTTTGTCTCTAGCATTAGCTCAGTACTTGACTCATCGATCCATCCAACTAATGGATGCGGCAAAAACTTGTTACTCCGTCTGACTGTGAATAAACTTTGTTTTCTGTCACGCTTATGCTTATACCCCCATCACAGGAAAATGACGATACTAATTACCATCTCAGACCTCAGTAGATCTTGCCCCAAGTGGGGTCATTCATTAGTTCAGGATAAAGATGTTTCTGAGGGGCACTTGGGTGGCTCAGTCGTTAAGCGTGCTCGGGTCATGATTCCCCGGTTCCTGGGATCGAGCCCAGTGTCGGGCTCCCTGCTCAGCAGAGAGCCTGCTTCCCTCGCTCCCTCTGCCCCTCCCCCTGCTTGTGCGTGCTCTCTCTCTCTCTCTCTCTCTGTCAAATAAATAAGTAAAATCTTAAAAAAAAAAGATGTTTCTGAAGTTCTGGGCACACCTGATTGTTGTATTTATGTCTAGATATGGCTTGAATGTTGTTATTACTCAGTATTTTGGGTAATTGTTTGATTATGCCGCCCTGCCTTTGACACGTGTAATTAAATCAGTTTGCATTTAGTGTGTTCCTTAAGCCAGGTGTGTTTACCTCAGAGGCTGTTGAAGCCTTGAAGCCATGTCTTTAGGACTCGTTGGTACCTTTAAGACATCTTTACAGGTATGATTTTCTTCCATTGTGGATCTTTTTTTTTTCCTTTCAAAAATTTTGTTTTCAGCCATTAAGATAGGAGATTTAACAGTTCAGTTAAAACACATGTTTTGATGTGTTACTATTGGAATTCTGAATAATTTAATTTGAAAAATGATTTGACTGTTCTTAAGGTTTCTGGATTCTGAAGGGCCCAAAGCATAGAGGCAGAAACAGTGGTTCTCAGCCTTTAGCATGTGTCTGAATTACCTGGAGAACTGTGATAAAACAGGTTGCTGGTGCCCACCCGGTTTCTTATTCACTAGGTCTGGGGTGGGGCCAAGAATTTGCACGTCCAACTAGCTTGTTGTATATGCTGATGAGGCAGGTCAGGGACCAGACTTTGGGAACCCTGGGCTGAAGTGTTTTAAGTCAACTAAAGGTGAGAATATGGAGGGAGGTGATGGGGCCCAGCGTGTTTGTGTTCCCTGAAGATATTAGAATAATAAAGAAAAACTGGTTTTGGAACAGAAGAGAAGGAAAACATGGTCATAAATCCTTAAAAATACCCTGTGGTAGTTGTAATGGTCGTTAAAATTAAGATCACAAAAGAGGATTGGGAATAACTTAGTTTTTAAAAGTTTGTTTTACCTTTTAAAAAATAAGAATAATGTAATGGATGTTCACAATGGGAAGTATATAAATACAGAAAATTTTCTATTCTAGAAGAGAAATTTCCTTACATTATAATTTTATCGTATGAAGATACTCTTAATTTTTTGGTAATTTCTATTCAGTATCTCTTTTATGCCTAGGACTTTTGATTTTGTTTTTCCCCTCAAACAAAGTTTTGATTATCTAACAATATATGCTCATTGTAACAAAAGAAAAAGATCATAAAGAACACTTAATCTTCCTAGACACAACCGCTTTAGCTTCCTGCAATTTTACCATTAGAGATCTCTTGATATGAAGATACCTTTTGATACATATTATCCTGACCATAGGGTTTTTTTTAAGATTTTATTTATTTGACACAGAGAGAGAGAGAGAGAGAATGGGGGGAGGGGCAGGGGACAGGGAGAAGCCGGCTCCCCACTGAGCAGGGAGCCCAATGCCAGGCTCCATCCCAGGGCGACCTGAGCCAAAGGCAGATGCTTAACTGAGCCACCCAGGTGCCCCCTGACCATAGGGTTTTATTACCTAAATTTTTTATGCAGTATCTGTTTGTGTCATTAGATGTAATTCTGAAGCACCTTTTTTGAGGTACAGAGAATCCTAATCTGATAAGCATGATTTATACCTAAATCTTTGCAGACAGCCCCTGAAACCTCCCATCCTTAGGATGAATTCCCTGAAGTGGAATTGGTAGGTCAAAGAACAAGTAAAATGTAAGGCTTTTGATACACTTTACCAAATTATCTTCAGAAAGGGCTTACTAATTACTGCCCAGGCTCCAAGTCTACACTCATTGCCATTTTAATATTTGCCAGCTTGATAGGCGAAATATAGTATCTCCTTGTTTTAATTCCGTTCTTTTGAGGATAAGAAGCGTAGCACTTTTTTTTATGTGTTAATTGCTCATTTATATTTCTTCTCTTTTGAATTTCTGCCCTTGTCCTTGTCGCATTTTCTTCTTGAGTTAATCTTTTTTATTAATTTATGTGAGCTCCTTATACTTTGGGGTTTTAATTCCTTTTGTCAAATGCTTCAGATACTTTTGACCAATTTCTTATTTGCTTTTAAAACTTGTGGGATTGTTCTTTTATAGAAGTGTTTAAACCCCCTCATCCATTACCATTTCCCATTTTTAAGGATTTCTTTCCCATGATGTTAAGCAAGAAAATTCTCTCCACGATTTTATAAATGTTAACCCTGATTTTCTCCTGGTACACTTTCATGGTTTCATTTTTTCACTGGAATCGCTAAACCATCTGTAATTTATTTTGGTGTGAGCAAATAAATTTATTCTATTGTGAGCAAATGTGATTTACATCTTTTTTTCATTTTTACTGTTTTGTTAGGTAATACGTTTTCTTAACATTTAATTATTCTGGTCACACTATACAAACAGGCAAATTTAGATGGCAAGTTGGAGATAAGCATTAAATTTTCACACTGCTCTGAGGAGCACTGGGAATTCCAAGAAGCCTTTGAAAGGGTTTGCCATAGAAGTGGGAGAGCAGGGAAGAGCTGGGCAAGTATGTGGGCATTTATAGCTCCAGCTTCTCCTAAGAACTACAGACTTAGATGGTCAGCTGGGCACCTGCTAGGCAGATCTTGGGTAGCTAATAATAGTCTGTTCAAAATTAACATGGTCAAAACAGTTTTTTTTTTTAAGATTTTGTTTTTAGGTCATCTCTACACCCAGCATGGGGCTGAAACCTACAATCCCAAGATCAGTAGTTGGCATACTCCACTAACTGAGCCAGTCAGGTGCCCCAAAACAGAATTCTTAATACTATCCCTACCGTAATCTGTATACCCCAAACCTTTCTCATCTTAGTAAATGGTGCCATTAGCCATGCATGTGTGCAGCAGGAGAAAGTGTCACAGCTGTCCTTTATCCCTCTCTTCTCACTTCCTGTCTACTCCATTGTTAGGTTCTGTAGGCTTTGTGTCCAAAATATATTCTGAATCTGACCCCTCCTCATCATTTCCACGGTTAAAACATTAGTCCTGGGCACCACTGTCTCACGTGAGTATCTGCCATGAACTCCTCGCTGGTTTTCTTGATTCCACTCTGTTTACCTGGAATCTGTTCCCCACAATAACTTCCACAGCATAAATCCATGTCCTTCTCTTGCTTAAACCTTTCAGAGATTTCCCACACTTAAAATCCAAACCTCACTTTAAGCGTTACTTGTGGTCTGGATCTCTTGCCTCCAATTTCCTTTCTACACTGCCCTCATTTATTTACTTTCTACCAGCTAACCTGGCCTCTTTCTATTCCTTGAACAGCTTCTTTTCTTTCTTTCTTCGGATCTTTGCATTGGCTGAAACTTCTCTGGAGCCACCCAGAAAATACCCCAGTGTCTTGTTAGAGAGGCTTTCCTTCTACCCAGACTCACAAAGAAACCCCAGGTACCACCTCCGGTCATCACCTACCTCATTTTCTTTGGAGTGGTTCTCTGTATGTGAAATGATCATATTTATTTGTTTACTTATTTATTAGCTGTCTCCTCATTCTAGAATATAAACTGCCTAAGAGCATGGACTCTGTTTTGTTCCCTTCTCAAATTCCCTCCCCTTAGCCCCAATGTCTGGCTCATGGTACTGGTCATCGGTACTGGGTAACCATTTGTGCAACTGCTCCCTTCCTGTGGCCCAACCCTCACTTAAGAGCAGCTCAGCTTTTATATCTTGATCTTGTGTGAAGTTTTGTTTGCAGAACATTTTCTAGGTTAACAAAAGTTTGAAGATAATTTACTTAGAGGGTAGGAATTTAAGGATATATGAGAAAGAAAAGATTTTATGGAATTTAAGAAACAAGAGAGATGAACATAGGGGAAGGGAAGGAAAAATAAGATGAAAACAGAGAGGGAGACAAGCCATAAGAGACTCTTAACTCTAGGAAACAAAGTAAGAGGGTTGCTGGAGGGGGATGGGGTCATGGGGGGATGGGCATTAAGGAGGGCACTCCATAGAATGAGCACTGGGTGTTATGTGCAACTGATGAATCACTAAATTCTACCTCTGAAACTAATAATACACTATATGTTAATTAAATTTAAAGTAAAAAAAAGATTTTAATTTGATGTTTGTCAGAGTATTCCATTTGCTTCTGTATGATTCCTGACTTTTTTAACCTGAAGGGGCGAACATGAGAACAGCATATGATTTTAAACATTTCCTGCCCAAGAATACTTTTTCTTTACCTACCGAATTTCAGACCATAGATTATTTTTATCCTATAATTAGGAAGATTATGAGATTATATCCTCTTATGTTTACCCTTTTCAGAGTGCTTCCTGAATCCCAAGCCAAAGCATTTATATAGCTTTATTGTGTAAATATTTGTGTTCCAGGTGTATTATTCATATAAATGTATGTTCCCCTTGATCTATATGTAGATGCATATTATTTTTGTGTTTTCTTTTTCCCCATTAAATTGTAAACACTCAAGTTTATGACTTCTATGCTTCCTTTTTAACTCTGCACTGCACTGGAATTCTGATGTGTACCAGGTTGCTGCTCCCTAAACGAGTTGGTTTTTGTGACACTTGTCCTATGATAGTTCAAGTAGTTTAGTTTGGCTACTGTGTTAATTAGGAACTCCTCTTAGTTGTGTTATTACTTTCTGCATTTTAACCAGTAAGTACAAGGAGATTGCCTTTTGTTTTTGCTTTATGTGTTTTCATCTTACAGTATGGGGAGTATGAAGATTTACAACTGTTGTTTTCATTATGGATTATGTATCTTATGAAAATAAATTTTTTTTAATCACATGTAACTTTTTCCTTGAAATGGTGCTTTATTAATTTAGTGACTCCTCCTTGCTTTTTGTGTTTTTTGGTGGATCTTTACTCATACTTGAATTTCTTATTTTAGGTGCATTCTAGCTAGCTTGGCCTGCTCTCCTTACAGCAGGCTGTTGTTTAATAGATATACTGTTCTTTTGCATTTTATTGTTTCTAAAGCAGATATCTCCTAATTTAAAAAAATAACTTATAGTTCATTTTTAAAACGTGAGATATAAGGATGCCTGGGTGGCCCAGTGGGTTAAACATCTGCTTTCGGCTCCAGCCATGATCCCAGGGTTCTGGGATCGAGTCCCACATCAGGCTCCCTGCTCCGTGGGGAGTCAGCTTCTCCCTCTCCCACTACCTGCCACTCCTCCTGCTTGTGCGTTCTCTCTCTGACAAAGAAAAAAAAATCTTTTTTTTTTTTTAAATAAAGTGAGATATAATGGCATATAATGTTATATTAGGTTCAGGTGTAGGACATAATGATTCTTACAGTTCATTTATTTCAGAGGAAATGGGTAGATTTCATTCCTCTGGACATTTCTTGTTAGCTTGTATCCTGTGGAGTATTTTCATTGGCACCATATTTTGAGGGTTCTTTCAAGGAAGGGAATTTCATGTGTCCAAGGGTTGAATGAGAGGGTGTTTCCACGTGCTTGAAGTGCAGCAGGTTGGCCTGCCCAGACTTTGGGGGGAGAAAATGAAGCAAAACAAAACAAGCAATGGGCAAGTGACTTCTTGGTTTAGGGGCCATAGTGTTATCATCTGTCTGTTACAAGTTTAAGTTGTAAACTCTGGAGTGGGCACAGCTAGGGAGAAGGTTATTTTCTTCTACCTCCTGCCCATTGGGGTGTGGTGTTCTTCTGTATATCAGAAATTTTGTCAGGGGCATATGAATTAGTCAGCTTTGGCTAAATTACTCTACGGTAACAATCCCGAATCTCCGTAAACTACAACAACAAAACTTTACTTTTCACATTAATGTGGGCTTCATTCCAAGACTCGGTATGAAAGAGTGAAAAGAGCCATGATAGAACCTCCCCATGGTTCCTAACACTTCTGCTTAAAAGTGCCATATGCCATTGCTACTCATACTTCATTGGCCAGAGCAAGTCACATGGTCAAGCATGGCCTCAGTGGACAAGAGGTATAAGCCTGTGAGGGGTGGCAGGTAGGGAAGGTTTGGTTAAGGGAAGAGCAACAAATATTTTGACAATAATATTGTCTGTTGGAGTATATTTTTGGATATAGTGAGGTTATGGAAAGGTTTCCTACCTTGAGGGGTGTTCAGAGTTGGAAGTGAGGGCAGGAAGGTTTGCAGCCTATGCTCTGAAGCCCCTTGACAATGAGAACTGACTAGTGAATGTCTTTATTACCATTTTGGGACCTCAGCTGATGGTGGATCTAATACATGATAGCTTCTTAACAAACGTTTATTGAATTAGCGGGCAGAGACGTCTAACAATAAGAAAGTAGTTCTTTTCATTGTAGTGCTTTCTATAGCTTCGCTTGAGACTGTTCTATGGAGTTTCCTATAAATAGCACCTTTCAAATATTAAATGAAAAAATGCTTTTTGGGAGATCATTTTTGTTGTAAAAAATTTTTTTTAATGATCTTCCTAGAAAATTTGAAAAATGTGTATACATACAAGCAAGGCAAAGATTATCTTCTATCTGGCAACTCAGGACCACTGCTGATCATGTTTATTATATACCCTACTGTAATTCCTTTTCTTCTTCTTTTTCTCCAGTGTAGTTTTTGATCAGTGCCACGTTGATAGTCCTATTGTAATCACTTATTTTTCTCCGTTTTGCAGTATCTCTTGCTTCACTTGTGAATCAACAATTCTAAGGGGCATGTAACTTTCCTTGTTCTCGTTCTTTTTTCTCAAGTCTGGACTCCTCCACATGAGCTCTTCACTCAGGCACAAAAGTTACCTCCTATTTCTGTCCCCTCTCTGACTATAGCAAGAATGGAGGCAAGCAGAACGGTGAAAGGTGTAGGCCTGAAAATTAAGGGACCAAGGTGATTTTCAGACTAGACAATCGGCTCCTAGAGAATCAGGCTCTTTTCCTCCCCTCCCCCTTTTTTCTTTTTTCTTTTTTCTTTTTCTGTTGCTCAGAGATCACTTGTTCCTGTCTTGGAGTTTGCACAGTCTTTTGAATGCCCTGAAAGTCAAGAACTTGATAATAAATTGGTTTTAGTCCTATCATCTTTTTGTGACTGAAACCTTAGAGAAGTTTAATGCGAGTCATTCAAGAACTTGGCCCCTGCCTGAACCTGTCTTGAGTGCCTGCTTTATCTAAGGTTGAAGCATTTTTTAGGCGGCAACTGATCTTTTGTAGGCAGGCCACTGAACACGTTCACCGTTCCTTGTTCTTTTGAATCATTAATCATCTTCCCTCTGAGGTCTGGCAATGGGGCTGGATCTTGAGCCATTTGGCCCTTCACAATGTGGGGAAATCCTCCCCGCTGAGGTGAATGCATGAAATATTTGTTGTTTCAGTATAGATTGGAGAACTGGTTTGTCTCCATTAATGCACAGATTGGGATCTTCTATGTTACTAAAAGGTACTTTTTGTATCTGTTTATAAAGAGCTCTGATCAGGGCCGTAAAATTACTGTGCAGATGACATGAATTAACCTATTAAGCTCTTTGGAATTACTCCTGGTACTTAATGTAATTTCTGAATATTTTGAAATACCAAGTGTAGACTCAGCTCAATGGCCAGTTTTTGAGTTTTGATGAATTTCTCTATTTTAGTTGTTCTGGTTGCTATCCATTTTAGAAACGTTCACTCTGCCAAATAGTTTAGCAGTGTGTGCAGAATGACAGCTTAAATAATGTGCGTGTTTGCTGTTGAAGCAGATGCCTCTAAGTAAAGCTGCCTGGATCAAAGAGAGAAAGAGTCTCCATGTAGTATCTGTTAGAGACTAATGGGATCCCTTCAGGTTATTCTTTGTTTCCTATCCTAGATTTTAATTTTCTCTGTTCTAATAAAGGATTTTGATTAGTTCTGTGTTGGTAGCACGCTAACTTCGTAAAGAAATGTGATTCAGTAATAACTTTGCGTTTCCATGTGACTTCTTATGTAATCTGACATGTATCTCCTTTAAGAAAAGTGTCCATTGTTAAGGTCAACTCACAGGTCAGACATTAATCTTGATTGTCAAGTGCCTCCAATCATTTATGGAGACTAAAGAGTTCTTGATGGCACTCATCTGAGTACTGAGTCTGTTGAATAAAAGACAGTCAGGGCTTTGGTCTCTTTTTGTGTTGCAGTTCTTAGCAGGATCCAAAAGAATGAAGTTTTCCAAAGATGGAATAGCATGATTTATGAGAGTATTTATTAAGATATAGGTAATATGTTAAAAAATTAGCTTTATTTAGTTTGGTCTAAGGTGAGCTCTTAGAAACTGATGAAAAGGATGGTTTAAAATTTACTAAGCTTTATTTAAAGTCTGGATTTGTGGGTAGAAATAGTTTCCCTAGGGTATCCCATAATTCCCTTTGATTAAATTTCAGAAAGAGTGTCTGTTAGAATGGAATAAAAAAAATAATCATTCTTTTAAATCAGGCTTAATTGCAATGACATAAACAGGAGTAACCCCAACCTTAGAGACAGGTGATTTCTTAAGTCTGCTTTTTACTCTTGTGTGAACAGAAAGCCACAGGGTCATTTTGATTGCTTTATAACTCTATAAAGAATTTTTTACATGCTAGTTACATTCTCTTCCTTTTTAATTCTCAGGTAAATAACTCCTGAGCTGGTGGCTTATAAAAATAGGCTGGTTCAGAGACACTTTATAAAAAAACTAGCCTTCTTCTCTTTTTCCAATTAACCTTTCATTATGAAAAATTCCAACACCTACAAAACTGGGGGGGAGGGGGGGCGGGAGTATAAACCCCATGAACCATATCCATTACCCAGCTGTGGTAGCTGTTAACTCTTGGCCCATCTTGTTCCATCTCTCCCTCCTGGCCCCACTCCAGATTATTTTGAAGCAAATTCTGGACATATCATTTCATTAAAGCAAGTTGCTTTTGATAGTGACAGTCGAAGCCACTTTCCTTTTTGGCATTAGCACAGATGCCAAAGGCTGAATAGAATTTATAAGACAGACTTTGCGTTGAAGAGTTTACCTTTTAAGAAAGGAGCTCGTATTTTCACTGGATACTTTCTTCAAGTTTCTCTTGTCTTTCAAATAGAGGTGTATTTGCAAAGTTCTTAAGTTCTTATCTGTTCAGAAATTCCTGTAGCAAGTTCAGGTTTAGTCGTCCTGTACTGTTTTGGCTGTGCCTTATCTAAATAGTACTGAAGGGAAGAAAGAATTATTTCACCAAGAGTTGGCTTTGAGACGAGTTAGATATATTCAGTATATTAAGGAAGTGCCCCTTAATGTTGTAATCATATACTGGCTTTTAAAGGTACCTCATAATAATGGCTCTTAAAAAGTACAAATAAAACACTTAAAGGTGATCTTTTCCTTGCCAGATAGTGGGACAATTTAATTCCTTTTTTGAAGCAAAATAAAATTTTCTTTCAAGTACCTGAGATCTGCAAGTAATGGTTGACTCATCCTTTGTTGTTAAACTATTAGTTTCCCGGGCAAGTGTGTTTTTCCGTGTATGTTGACCCTGCACTTTAAACTGAATTCCTTTTGTCCTTTGAATGAGGCATAAAGCTTCAGTGTATATTGGTTTAGGGTGAAAAATAGAACTTTAACTTTTTCTGTGATTTCTGAAAAATGTCAAGTGGCTTTAATAATAATAATGATAGCTTCTCAATTTACTCCTAAAAAAAAAGTAAACTCAACAGATTAAATAGACTAAAGTGTTTTCTTTCTAAAACTAAAGCCAATTTTGCCTTAACTGTTGATTCTTAGAGTTGAGTTCTTGAACACAGGTAACTGTGGGGTTCACTTTTATATTTTACGTTGTTAACAATTATAGAGTACTTGGTGACTTGGCATATTGGATGCTGGAAGTACTGGACTGAGCTAGATCAGGAATCTAATTTGCAGTGTGATTAAATATGCTTCTACTTTTCTTCAGTAGTTAGACAGAAGTAATTATGTTTACATTTTACCTGTTTCGCAGAGATGTTGTTAGAAGTACTATAATTAGATTTTTTTTTAATTTGCAAAAATATTTCAGTTGCTTCACAGATAGGTGCTATATAAAAGCAAGGTGTTATTAACATCTCATTTTTCTTGGTTTGTGCTTTTGACACTAGAAACATACTGCTTTTTCTCTTTTGGGGTACAGGTTCTGATACATGTTTTGAAATTCTCTTAATGTTCTTAGCTGAGATGCTATAAAAGCATTCTTGTGTCCTATTTTTAATACACAGCGATGAGTCTGGATAGATGGCAGAGTTAATGGCAAGGCAGTTGAACTGCGCTAAGTGCTCGCCTGCCTATCTTTCTGGCCTCTCCACTTTCAGGGTAGAGTTACTGTTTACAGTGACACGTTTTGCTCTCTGGGACTGTGAAGTCTGAATCCATTTGCCTTTTGCCTCACTGCCTTGAACTCAAATTTTGTTTTATTTCCCCCTTTCTATTTTGTATCTTAAATTTCAGGATGGATGATCTAGTTGGTTAACTACTGCAGGGAAGATGAATGCTGTCTAATAAAATTGGAATGAGATTCTTCACATGGGGGCATGAATTAGAGAGTCCTAGAACTAGTTAGTGAGCAGATCTGATCCTAGAGCCAACCACCAGACTCTCCAGTTTTCCTGGACTCTCATTGTGTGTTTATGGGTAAAGTTGTTCTCTTTAGCTGGTCTGGGTTGTTTTGTTTGTCAGTGGCCAAAATGGTTGATTTTCCAACACCATTTGGACACGCTTCATGTATATTTTACAGAATATTCACTTTCTTTTAACAATAGCTGGCCAGTCTTTGCTTAGTTAAGTTTAAAGAATTTTAACCTTAGTAGTTAAACAATTTCCCACTTTCATTGGGATGCTTATAGGCACTGCTTCTTTTTTAGTAGGAGATAATTTGTGATATATTTAGGTTTTGATGTTTCTAATTTGTAGAACTTGAAGTAGCGGTGATAGTTTTTGGGAACAGGACTGATTCTTTCTCACAGGGAGGTCTCCTTTGTTACATTGTTATGTTGACCAACTCAAAGGGTTAGTATGAGTTCCAGTTGGAAATGAGTTAAGTTTTATGAACAAATGAGATGACTTGCTCAGGACAGCATTCCAGATACGTAGATAGGGACAGTTGTCAGTGGATTATGAAATGTTTTTCAGTAGTCCTCATTATATCATACAACTTGAATTGGCATGCTGTGACAACCACCTTGCTTTTAAAAGGTTTTTAAAAAACAGTGATAACCTACTTTGGTACGGAGTAAATAAACAGGGAAGGCCCTGATGTTAAACTGAACTTGTTTGATTTTAAGGCCAAAGAAATGAAGACTGTTTCTAAGAAAAATCTGTGCTGTGTGCAGATAAAAAACAACTCCTAAGCATTTTTATTGTTGCCCCCCAAATAGCACATTTCTAGAATATGATTACCTAGTTTATCTAAAAAAAAAAAAAAAAAAAAAAAGCCACCTTGCCTATGTTAAGGTATTAAGGTAAAAAAAAGTCATCAGTGTTCTAATTCATACTTTTTTTTTTCCTCAGAAAGACATATGTTTAAGCATCTGCTTCATTAGTTGGACTATATTTTACATATTTCTGTCAGAACTCCAGATCACTGACTTGAAAATTACATGACTAATATAATCCTGTGAAGTTTAGGAAAATAGTAGTTCATTTCTGTTGAATTCCTTGAAACATTATTTGGAGTCAAGTCAACTTTTAAAAAATTACCATTTTTTGTTTTTGTTCTGTGTGTGTGTGTGTGTGTGTGTGTGTGTGTGTGTGTGTGTGTGTTTGCTTTGTTATCTGTTTAGAGAATTGAAATTGGTTCCTGAACATTTGGAGTACTACACTCTAGCAGGAAGCTCTCTGGGGAAAGACTCCTTGTTTAGTTTTCAATCTATGCAGGTGACACCTGAAGATAGAAGGGTGATCACATGGAATTCTCAGTATTTACTTCATTCATTCATTCTAAAACCCATTCATTCACTGGACATTGTTTGTTTGTATGCCTTTTATGTAAGCCATACCACATAACAGATGTAAGAAACAGAACCAGTAATTTACATGCATCTAGATACTAAGCTAAGAGCAGGCAAAAGAAACAAGAGGGGAGATTTGGTTAAACCATTCTAGGGTCTAAACAAGACAGGGGGCCCAAGTTTAGAATAGCCAGAAGAGTTAACCAGGGTAGGGGAGGACAGAAAGGGAGCATGGGCATAAATCTGCAAATGGTAGGTAAATTCAGTTCTTTTGTAAGAATAGTTCACTAGTAAATAGTTACCAATCTGTAGTAGTTGTGCAATAAATAAAATACTCATGGTTGCCTAATGTGGACATACTAATTTTGGATGTCTTTTCTTGATGTGTTTCTACACACTGTCTAGGCTCAATTTTTTTCCATTTAAATTTTGTACTCGTCGATGGGCAGTGTCTATGTTTCTCTTGCCAGTTCTGTAATGTGTGCCTATTTGGGCTTCAGCTGCCCGCTCCCCATATCCAATAGCTTTGTTGCCTCAGGGGGACAAAGTAAATTGGAAAAGGTAAATCTGGTCCTGACACATTCCTGTGAAATCTTTTTTTTTTTAAAGATTTTATTTATTTGAGAGAGAGAATGAGAAAGAGAGAGAGCACGAGAGGGGGTAGGGTCAGAGGGAGAAGCACACTCCCCGCTGAGCAGGGAGCCTGATGCGGGACTCGATCCCGGGACTCCAGGATCATGACCTGAGCCGTCGGCAGTTGCTTAACCAACTGAGCCACCCAGGCGCCCCTCCTGTGAAATCTTTAAGTAGCTGTCTTGTCCAAATCTGTCAGTGGGACATGGTCTAGTCCCAGCTCCACCCTTAACCCTTGTCCTTGGGATGGCTTCCTTCCAGAGTGTTCACTCTCAACGGAGGCAATGATTCTGCAAATGTATCTCCATTCTCCAAAGCCTATCTGCGGACTGGTGACCTTTCTACCGTGCTCCGTTCATCATTTTCTCTTCTCTACTGCCTTTGTACCCTGACCTGCTGTCCGTTGTATGAAGCACGCAGTGCCAGAATTATTTGTTTACTCTCTGTTCCTGCTCAAAATCTGAGCTCTTTGAGGCAGGACCTATATCTTTCTGTCTTTGCATTTTTATGTTTCTCACAGTAACTGTCACGTAGTAAATAGTCATTATTTTATTTAAGCAGAGCAGTGTAACATTTAAACATGTAGTTATTGTGCTATATTTACTAATAATTGTGACTGAACAAAAGTGCATAAGGCACTGTTTTAAGCCTTTTACTTACATTAAAACTCCTTTAATCCTCCTTATTGTTGAAGAAAGAATAATTCTGACTCTTACCAAATTGTAAGGAAGACTTTATTCCAGACTGTTGTAATAGAGGAGGGAGATTGGGTTCACCTCTGAACCCAGGGACAAGTGGGGGTTTATAGCCAGGGAGAGGGGTGAAGAGGGTCAGTGGAGGGAAAAATTACTAAGAGACATCAAGGGCTGGCGGGGGGGGGGGGCGGGGGAGGAGGGGGGATTCTGGCTAAAGACAGGCCAAGAACTCACCCATCAAAGGTTGAGGATGAGGAACTTGATCACATACCAAGTGTGATTAGATATCGGGGGAGAGGGGTTCTCATGAAACTGGCTTAGCAGGATTCTTGCTAAAATTGAGCTAGGCAGACTGAAGACAGGCCAGGCCAAAGCCAAGGCCTAGTCAAGAGGTGGGTGGCTTAGAGGAACCTGATTAAAATGTGGTCAGGGAGAGAGTCTTTGTCATTATGAGCCTTTTCAGTTAGGGACTATTAATTCCATGCATTTTACAGATAAAGAATCTAAAACTCAGAAGTAGCCAGAGCAACTCACACAAGGCCCAGGGGCAGTGAGTACCAGAGCTGGATGCTTACTGGATGCCTTCCATCTGATGACTTTAAACTGTTGATCATCTTCTGGCCTCTGTGCCCTGCCTGGTGACAGCTCAATTTTTGCTAACCTGTTGTGAGAATCAGTCGAAGTTTGCTTTTATTTTAGAATGACTCGTGGTCTGGCTGTAGCCAGTGCCGTTGTGAAGCCTGTGATTTGCACTGGAACAACGCACTCAGCTTGTAATACAGAGTGACATTTAAGGGTGAGCAGCTTTATTAGAATTTCAGATAGATGGGGTGACTATATACATTTCTGTTTTGTAGTCTGTTCAGCAGAGTAACAGTTTCAGTTAGATTTCTGGATCTTACCTATTGAAACATAGCCACAAAGGAAGAAAATATAAAAACTAGGATTTTAGATGTTCTGAACATAAAAGGTGATTTTAAACATTAATCAGGCAAGTATTTCTCTGCAAAGCTTGTAAAAAATGGGTGAGTTATCCTGTTAGCTTTATGAATCAGCTGCTTTCAAAATGCTGTTAAGCGAAACATGACCATTTTTGTGATTTCACTTAGTTTTCTTTTTTTTTTTTAAGATTTATTTATTCATTAGAGAGCCAGTGAGAGCATGAGCAGGGGGGAGGGGCAGAGGGAGAGGGAGAAGCAGGCTTCCTGCTGAGCAGGGAGCCCAATGTGGGGCTTGATCCCAGGACCCAGAGATCATGACCCCAGCCAAAGGCAGACGCTTAACCTACTGAGCCACCCAGGCTCCCCTATTTACAACTTTTAATCCAACTTTTAAATTTTTGGTATATTTTCTTCTATCAGAGTATTTTTGAAAAAGAACAACGTGGTGGACATAATGTATATAAAGTTCTAAACTTTTTTTTGATGAGCATTTTTAATTGTTTTAATAGTTACATATTTCATTGTATAGATTTGTTATAATATACCTGTACTATTAATAATGTACCTATACTATCAAACATTTAAGATTATTTCAGTTTTTAATTGTTCAAAATAAAGTCACAATGAACACCATTTGGACATATATCTTTGCGTTTTGGGTTATTTTCTTAGGGCGGATTCCCAGAAATTGAATTATTGGGTACAGGGGTAAGAACCTTTTTTCCCCCTCTTGATACATATCTTGTCACATTGCTTTCCAAAGGAGTTGTAACAGTTCACCCTCCCACCAGCAGTGTGAGAGAGGGCTCTCTTTGCTATATGGCTAATAATATTGGAAATCTGCAATAATATACTTATTTATTTTGAGGCTTTTCTTCGTTCTTTTGTGGTGAATTTCCAAGCTGAGTTGACCTTAAGTAAATTGGCTCAAATTCTCAAGTAAAATTTCCCTTAGACAAAAACTGTGTAAGATCCATTTAAAAGTTGAGATGTCAAGAAAATAAGAAAAGCTTTGTCAGAGAGGGAATGAAGGGTTAGTTTTATAAGGTCCACATCTAGATGAATGTTATTCAGTGAAGTACATATTGAATGAATTAACTTTTCTTCCCTTCAGTAACAATAGTTATCTTTTCAAAATTTTTTGAATGTTGTTTGGAATTATAAAGCTTAATAGCTCTACTGGATTTTGCAACATTGAAATTAAATACAGTCAACTTTTAAGTGTGCAAACGTGCCTAAATTGGAATTCTAGATGAACTGTAATCCACATTTTGAGTATAAAATTGGCTTCTACCAAGTTTTTCATATTATAAATAGAAGTTGAACCTTTTTAAAGGGACTATGAAACTGAGAAAATCTGGGATTTTCTTTTGCAGTTTTATTCCAGATCACATTGTATTTGTGATTCTTTCTAACAGAAACTTCCAGATGTCCTTTCTGTACTTCAGTGGTACAGCTGGATCTACTTAAAGAAATTAGTGAAATCTTCAGCAAATGATGACCACGATTCTTTTCAGCTTTTCTCAGTTCCTCCGGCTTAAATGTATTTCAGTGTATCTCAGTCAAGTGAAGTAAAATTAAAGATTTGAATCATGGATCTGTTGCCTTCTAAAACGGTCTGGTTTTCTGTTTGCTACAGTCTATTTAGTGTTTTAGTGATGCTAATGTTATTGAACGGTTTTTTAGTCCTAAAACTTCTAGTGGTGATAAATCTTATCCTGCATAGACGTCCTGGGTCACCTAGCAGGGCGCAGTTGGTTTTATTAATGACTGCATTGTCCTTTGCTCTCATTCATGACACTCTGACTTTTCATTGCTGTTGCAGTAAGGCTTTTTCCCTTGGACTTTGCCCATTCTTTACACATTGGTAAATAAGCTTCAGCTGTAGCAGGAGGCAGCTAGCATCTCTGTGTGGATCAGATTAGCAATATGTACCTATGTAGATTTCCTTTATCTCCTGATTGGGCAAACACTTAACTGTCCTAAACTCGAAGGCATTAAAACACATCTCCATTGAGTTTTCCACTTGCTGGCATCGGGAGTTAGTTGTGTTGGACTGGAGGGTCTAATTGATATTGCCATCCATTGTGGCACTACATCTGTGAAGATGTCAAAGATGTGAAATGTTTGCCGGGTTCTCAGTTGTTCTCATTTTCAAGGCTTACATGTAGCCAATTCACTGTTGATGAATACATTCAAATGTAGAGCATTTTATAAATACTAGCACCTGGTTGTTTTTTTTTCAAACACAGCATGCATATGTTTCATTTCTTCTTTTACTATGATCTATAAACCCATATTTAATTTATCCAGATGCAGCTGGTGCACTATTTTTGTTGAAGCAGGCTTAAAAATCTGGCAGGAGGCCTTCCTGCTTTCTTGCTCTTTTCAATGTTGCAGTGTTCTTTTGCACCATTGGCGCTTTCTGGGTGGTTTCTTGACTTTTTTCCTAAAGCTGAAGGCTTTCTCTAAAACTTTCCTCTGCTTAGCCTTCCACTGTTTCCGCAGGTGAACTGGTAATACCAAGGCTTGGTTGCTGGCTGTGTTTAGAGGTGTACAAGTTAATTACCTAGAGATAAAGGTGAGAGTAGTAAACCAGTACACTGTGTTGACTTAAGACAAGTGTGATATCAGTTCGTGTGCTGCAGCGTGGAAGAAATAAAATAATGGAAACATTATTTTAATGTTTTCTTTTAAGGGTGCATGTGCCTTGTAATGTGTGGAAGCTAAAGTATTTGGAAGAAAACTTTAGACCGTCTGTTTTTGAGTGACAGTATATATCCACATGACGCAGATGACATTTTGTTCTCCCTTTAACCTGGATTATTACATTCTTTTTCATGTGACAAAATAAATGTTTATAATTACCTGTTATATTTCCTTTTTGGGGTCACTTATTAATTTCTGTTTGAGAGGGTACTGAAAAGTATGAGTTCAAAATAGGTCAAATTTACATAATCTCATTTATTTGGCTGATAATCTTGTAATTCCATGTTTTGTATTTAAAAGTTTTGGGGTGCCTGGGTGGCTCAGTCGTTAGGTGTCTGCCTTCGGCTTGGGTCATGATCCCAGGGTCCTCGGATCGAGCCTCTCTCTGTCAAATAAATAAAGTCTTTTAAAAAAATAAAAAAATAAAACTTTGATTTGAAATGCTTTTCTCCCACCCTGTGATTCTTAACATTATTGTTGTTTAGTTTTACGTTATATGCTTCTTCCAGGAATTACTTTTTCAGCTTTTCGTACCTTGAAATATTTTTTTTCCTTAATGATCCTCTTGAAAGTAGAATTCTATCTATTCTAGCTAGAATCTGATTTCTTTAAAAAGACAAACTATGGTTAATGACTTTGCAGAGGTTGCTCTGCAGTTAGTTGGTGGTCTAAAGGTGGAAATAAGCGTCAGTTAATTTCCATTTATCTCTTAAATTCCTTTCCCCAGTCTTTTTGTCTCCTGTCATTCGTTTTTTTTAACTTTGTAGCTAGGTCTTGGTTTTATTACTCCTGGATGAATTCTCTCCCATTGCCAATATTAACATAAGGATAATTTAGAAGAATAGAGGTTAAAATCTGTTTATTGAAGCTCTGTAGACCAGCTACCGGGGCATTTCTCTTTGTGGAAAGTAAGCGGGAATAAATGGACAAGTAGTCTGAAATGCCAGGGAGTGTTGCCAAGTAATGTGCTGACAGCTGGGCCTGAGAGTGATTCCTCACCACTGGTCACTCCTGACCTGTCCCCTTCTCGCCTCTGTCCTCTGCCACCAGCCCCTCCCCCAGCAACATCAGTCTGGGATGAATGCCTATTCCCTCTTTAGAGAACGGCTCGGATATTCACTACAGCTTTTCCGACAGAATGTTGACAATGTCTCTTTGAACTCCGTAATAAGGTTAGCCTTTTTGTCAGGTTCTTTACCTCCGTGCAGTCTAAAATCTTACTCGTGAACCAGCCGCCTGTCCCTTATGGGTCATCTTGTAGCTACTTGGAATGGCAGCGCATCCAGAAGCCACATTTGAGGCCCATGACTTGAGACATGACAGTTTGGCATTGATCAGGTTGGCTGTATGTTTGGGATTTGTCAGTTCCTTTGTCCATTTATTGTTTGGCTTTCAGTACCTTTTTCTCTGTGTTTCAAAAGGGCTTTGTGTACATCCTGCCTTTATGTGTGATCTTACAGGGCAGCTTCTGCTTTGTGTTCATCTCCTGCTCAAACACTTTTCACAGGAGTGGGGTTTGTTGTAAGACTCCCTATAGAACATGGGTGTAGGCTCTTCTAGTTTCCATTCATTGCAGACTTTTTTTTAAAATAAGAGAAAGACTTCCTTTGATTTTTTTTTTTTTCTTTAAGGTTTTCTAAATTTTGAAGTTTTGGAGATATAAAAACCTCCTAAAGGAAGAGATGTGGGGACAATAGTTTTTAGTGAATCCTTTTAATTTTTATTATTCTAGGTTAGGGGTAAATGTGCATAGAAAAATACCTAAAACCAGATTGTTCATAACTCAAATACTAGATAGTATCATAATATGAATAGAGTGTAAGTTACATATTTTTTTTATGTTCCTGAGGATATTTTTATACCCCTTAAGGATGTTTAAAATAGTTACTTTTCCATTCTTTTCTTACATTTTGACGTTTTTTCCTTTTCAATATTTCCTTGATGCCAAATTTCTAGAAATTTAAAATTTCTATTCTGTACCTTTCCATCCTGTAGCCCTTTAACCTAAAACTTTTGAGCAACTTTCTTTTTTAAAATTTTTATTTGTTTTAATTTTTTAAAAAGTAATTTCTATACCTACCTTGGAGCTCGAACTCATGATCCCGAGATCAAGAGTAGGATGTGCCACTGACTGAGCCAGCCAGGCGCCCCCTTTTGAGCAGCTTTCAAACAAAATGTAAAAAAAAAACTCTTTATAAGAAATGAATTTAAAGTTCATTACTTAAGTACCACGAAAATCTTTTTCAAGTAAATTAGCCTGAATATTGGGAAAGGACTCCTTGAACTGAATGTAGACAATAGACCTGTTAAAATGCAAGCCAAAAATTTTAAATATGAGAAAGAATAGGTCTCTTGTTGCCTTACGTCTCTGGCTTCTGATACCTTCCAGCCAGCTTGTCTTTTTCTGGCAGCACAAATGTAGCTATCCACGATCTAGGACTGCTGGAGAATTTAAGGAGAATAGGAGGGGTGAGCTTGATTGACTTAAAAAGTTCCATTATATAAAATACCTTCTCTACGAAGACTACATTTTAAAACACTGAGACCAGGTGTTTTTTTGGTTATGAATCCAGTAACCTAGGTCAGTGGAGTGTTTGTGGCACCAGCCGGGGCCTCTCCCTCGCCCCTCCCTTGCCCCCCCCCCGCCCCTCCCTCGCCCCTCCTGTAACCTTTCCCTATTTAAGTAAGAGGATTACAAAATTTTTTTGAGGCAATCGTCAGTAATTAAGTGAAAAACTGATAATGTATGTTCATAATCTCCTTTTGCTCTTTAGGTCATTCAATCCTAAATTAGCCCTGTCTTGGTATATTAGAAATCTGCTGATTATTTGAATTACATAATTGTGAAGATTCCTGTTTCTGTGAATGAGTGTCTATTTTAATTGCCTCATTTCATCTGCCATACTTCTTTTCATTCATGCCCTTCCCCTCTTTGATTTTAAAAAACCTTAGAACATTAAAAAAAAAAAACCCTTAAAATATTTTCAAACCTTCAGGAAATCTGAAAGAATTGTATAACAAACCTATTTTTAAAGCTGTTTCAGATAGTTAAATTATTTAATATAAAGTAACATTTTAAATTATGCCAGTGATTTATTAGAGTTTAGAAGTTTTATTTCTCAAAAAATTTATTTCTCATGTTAAATTTAGCCTTTTTTAAACTGCTAAATTTAGTATTAGTACATGTTTTTTTATTTTGTTTTTTGAAATTTCATATTTTCTGAATAATCTCCCTTTATGATAGTAAAACATGGAAATCTCTTCAAATAACAAACCTCTTCCAATATAATTTTCTTTTCCATGTGAAATGACACTTAATAAATACTGTTTTAAGAATGGTCTTCCTATTTTATAAATACACAGTTATAGGGGTCTTCTACTTTAAATATGTCAACATTTGAGATTTTAATGTAAATATTGAAATTAAGGATCAGTATTCTTTTAGCTTTCAGTAATTTGCTCTCGTTTCTGACGCTGAAATGAAGAAAGGTTAAAGACTCTGCTCAAACATATTCTAGCTGTTGGCTTAAACGTCCTAACATTCATCTGAACTTTTAAAAACTTTTTACTTATTTCTTGATTGCTCAGTGTTTAGTTTGTGTGTTTTTCTGTTTTTTATATGTAAATATAGGAGTGTTTGCTTCACTCTGAAAATTACTAATTCCAGCAACATGTTTATGAAAGGCTTTAAAATAACTTGGGAAAGGCATATATTATAATGTAAAGTGGGAAAAGAAGGAAACAATTGTATATTTGTAGGGAAAACACTAAAAGGAAATATAAATCGAGGCTGTTAATAATGTAGGACAGTACAGGCCATATTTGTCTAAGTAGTGGTTCTCTCTGCACCAGTAAGAAGAGCGGATCCTGTACCCCCTGCCTTAGCACCGTGCTGGTGAGCTTTGTGCCCTCCTAGGCCGACCATTCTGCCAGGCAGTAGGCCAGGCACACCTTAGACAGAAGCACGCCCTTCTTTGCTTTGCCCTAAGTAGGTGCCTGCTTTCTGTTTGTTTAATAACTCCACTGAAATCCTGTCCTGTGGGTAGAGCTACTGCCTTCACTCACTGTTTTCACCTTGCCTTTCCTTTTTTTGCCTTTCTTCCTTCCTTCCTTCCTTCCTTTCTTTCTCTCTCTCTTTCTCTTTCTTTTTCTTTCTTTCTTCCTTCCTTTCTCTCTCTCTTTCTCTTTCTTTTTCTTTCTTTCTTCCTTCCTTTCTCTCTCTCTTTCTCTTTTTCTTTCTCTCTCTCTCTCTCTCTCTCTCTTTCTTTTTCTTTTTTTCCGTTGTTGGTGCTGCTCTGGGCTTTCTGTTATATTTTATTTATATATATATACCTTCGGGCTTCTGTGTGAGAAATGTTTACACTTCAGGAAGTTTTGCCTTTTTATATAAGAAGTAAAAGCTCCTTAGACTTTCATGGCAAAATTCTGTCAGATGTGTTTCTCCCATTCAGTTTCCTTTGTGGTCTGCTCTGACACTTTAAAAAAAAACAGTTGGTTTCCCTTTCTGCCTCCTTTTTGTTTTCTAGTGCCTTTATTGCTTGGAAAGTATCTCCTTCCTCCCCGCCTCCAAGCTCCACCCTGTTTGGTTTACCAGGCTAACTACTTCATGGTTGTTCCAATAAGCTCATAATCCTGAAGGAATGAGGTTATGATCATGTGCCCTAAAACCAAACGGACTCCCTCTTCTACCATTTAAAAATTGTGTAAACTGTTGCCTTAGTTTCTCCATCTGTAGGATGGGAGAGCAATGTCATTTAACCCACAGAGCTGTTCACAAGAGGAAGTTGGCCAATACCGATCAGGTGTATTAGTAAGTATTTAATGAAGTTTTAGTTAATTATTACGTGTTGCTTATATCTCTTTGTATACATAGAGATACACACACACACACTGATTTTTTAATGTGTATTTTCCATCCCCTATTTAATTGTAAACTCTTTTTTTCCCCAACTTTATTGAGGTGTAGTGTATCTCTTGGGTATAAATGTGATGATTTAATAAGCATGTACATTGTGAAGTGATTACCACAACTGAGCTAATTAAACACATCCACACCTCATCGTTAACTGTGTATATGTGTGTGGTGAGAACACTTAAGATCTATTCTCTCAGCAAATTTCAAGTGTAGGATACAGTATTATTAACTGTAGTCACCATACTATATATTAGATCTCCAGAACTTAACTCACTTGATAACTGAAAGTTTCTCTCCTTTGACAAGCATCTTCTCATTCCCTCCTGGCAAGCACCATTTTATTTTCTGGTTCTATGAAGTTGGCTTTTTTAGATTCCACATATAAGTGAGATTATATGGTATTTGTCTTTCCGTGTCTGGCTTATTTCACTTAGCAAAATGTCCTCCGGGTTCATCCATGTTGCAAATAGCAGGATTTCCTCCCTTTTTTAAATGGCTGAATAATTTTGCCTTGTGTGTCTGACACACACACATATGTACGTATATATACCACTATTTATCCACTGACCGACGTTTGGATTGTTTCCCATATCTTGCTTATTGTGAATAATGTTGCAGTAAACACGGGAGTTCATACATCCCTTTGAGATACTGATTTCATTCCTTTGGATATATACTTAGCAGTGGGATTGCTGGATTATAACACTAGTTCTATTTTCAATTTTTTTTTTAAATTTTATTTATTTAATAGAGAGAGACAGCGAGAGAGGGAACACAAGCAGGGGGAGTGGGAGCGGGAGAAGCAGGCTTCCCGCCGAGCAGGGAGCCCGATGTGGGGCTCGATCCCAGAACCCTGGGATCACGACCCGAGCCGAAGGCAGACGCTTAACGACTGAGCCACTCAGGTGCCCCCTATTTTCAATTTTTTGAGGAGCCTCCATACTGTTTGCCATAATGGGTGTACAAATTCACATTCCTCCCAATAGTACACTCGTGTTCCCTTTTCTCCACATCCTTGCTAACATTTGCTCTCTCTTCTCTTTTTGGTAATAGTTATCCTATCTCATTGTGGTTTTGATTTGCATTTCCCTGATGATTAGTGAGGTTGAGCATCTTTTCTTATGGCTGTTTGCCATCTGTATATCTTCTATGTAAAATGCCTAGTCAGGTTCCTTTGCCCTTTTTTTTTTTTAACATACACTGTCATATTAGTCTCAGGTGTACAGTATATTAATTCAACAACTCTATACATTACTCATTGCTTTCCACAGTAAGTGTCATTACCATCTGTCATCATACAGTTTTATTACAGCATTGTTGTCTTCCCTGTGCTATACTTTCCATCTTTGCGATGTATTTTTTATAACTGGAAGTTTTTGTCTCTTCAATCCCCTATATCTGTTTCACCCCCCCCCACCACCTGCCCTCTGGCAACCATCTGTTTATTCTCTGTATTTAAGAGTTTGTTTGTTCATTTGTTTTTTTAGATTCCATGTGCAGGGAAAGTCATATGGTATTTGTCCTTCTTTGTCTGACCTGGTTCACTTATCATAATGAGATGTCCATGTTACCACAGATGGCAAGATCTCATTCCTTTTTATGGCTGGGTAATATTTCCAAGTGTGTGTGTTGTGTACACACCCCACATCTTCTTTATCCATTAATCTGTGGATGGACATTTGGGTTGCTTCCATATCTTGGCAATTGTAAAGCTGCTGTAAATACAGGGGTGTGTATGTCTTTTGAAATTAGTGTTTTCAGTTTCTCTGGGTCAATACCCAGTAGTGGAATTAACAGATCATGCAGTATTTCTATTTTTAATTTTTTGCGGCACCTCCTTACTGTTTTCTGTATTCTGTAGTGGCTGCACCAATTTATATTCCTACCAACAGTACAGAAGGGTTCCTTTTTATCCACATATTCACCAACACTTGTTACTTGTCTTTTTTTTTTTTAAAGATTTTATTTATTTATTTGAGAGAGAGAGAGAAACAGCATGAGAGGGGAGAAGGTCAAAGGGAGAAGCAGGCTCCCCGCTGAGCCGGGATCCCGATGTGGGACTTGATCCCAGGACTCCGGGATCATGACCTGAGCCGAAGGCAGTCGCTTAACCAACTGAGCCACCCAGACACCCATTATTTGTCTTTTTGATTCCAGTCATTCTGAAAGGTATAAAGTTATATCTCATTTTTTTGATTTGCATTTCTCTGATGATTAGTAATGTTGAACATCTTTTCATGTGTCTGCTGGCCATCTTTATGTCTTTAGAAAAATACGTATTCGGGCCCTCTCCCCATTTTTTAATCAGATTTTTTTGGTGTTGAGTTGTGTAAGTTTTTTTTTTATGTATTTTGGATATTCACCTCTTATTGGATATGTCATTTGCTAATATCTTTTCCCATTCAGTAGGCTGCCTGTTAATTTTGTTGGTTTACTTTGCTGTGCAAAAGCTTTTTATTTTGGTGTAGTCCCAGTAGTTTATTCTTGCTTTTGTTTCCCTTGCCTGAGGAGACATATCTAGAAAAATGTTGCTAAGGCTGACATCAAAGAGATTACTGCCTATGTTTTTTTCTAGTTCTGTGGTTTCAGATGTTACGTGTAGGTCTTTAATCCATTTTGAGTATATTTTTGGGTATGGTGTGAGAAAGTGGTCCAGTTTCATTCTTTTGCATATAGCTGTCCAGTTTTCTCAGCACCATTTATTAAAGAGACTGTCTTTTCTCCAGTCTTGCCTCCTTTTGTTATAATCAACCATATAAGCATGAGGTTATTTCTGGGCTCTCCATTCTGTTCTATTCCTCTATGTGTTTTTTTGTTAGTACCATACTTTTTTGATTACTAGAGCTTTGTAGTATATCTTGAAATCGGGGATTGTGATACCTCCAATTTTCTCCTTTTTTTCTTAAGCTTGTTTTGGCTCTTCGGGTTCTCTCCTGGTTCCATACAAATTTTTGTATAATTTGTTCTAGT
Source organism: Eumetopias jubatus (assembly GCF_037043125.1). Classification (NCBI taxonomy): domain Eukaryota; kingdom Metazoa; phylum Chordata; class Mammalia; order Carnivora; family Otariidae; genus Eumetopias; species Eumetopias jubatus. The sequence continues at coordinate 12,182,973 of NW_028274807.1, read as the reverse complement.
TCTGTGAAAACTTGCGTTGTATCTGTAGATTGCTTAATTTTTTAATTGAATTATGTGTTTTTGCTATTGAGTTGTATGAGTTAATTGTAGACTTTTTTTAAGATTTATTTATTTATTAGAGAGTGTGTGTGCATGTGTGAGTGGGACAGGGGGCAGAGGGAGAGAGACTCCTTCCTCAAGCAGACTCCCCACTGAACACAGAGCCTGACATCGGGCTTGATCCCAGGACCCTGAGATAATGACCTGAGGCAAAATCAAGAGTTGGACATTCAACCAGCTGAGCACCCAGGCGCCCCAATTGTAAACTACTTTTTTTTTTTTAAAGGTTTTATTTATTTATTTTAGAGAGAGAGAGCTAGTGAGGAGGGGCAGAGGGAGAGGGAGAAAGAATCCAAAGCAGATTCCAAAGCTGAGTGCAGAGCCTGATGTGGGAATCAATCCCATGACCTTGAGACCAGGACCTGAGCAAAACCAAGAGTCAGATGCTTAAATGACTGAGCCACTCAGGCACCCTTGTAAACTTCTTAATAGCAAGGATCATGCTAATAATTCCTCACCTAAGCCGACTCCATAATTTTGGCATAATGTGTACACCATTATCTCTGATTCTGGGAGTGGAGCTTCATGATGTCATTTGAATGAGATGAGGATTTAGAAATCAGCTCAAATTTTAAAACAGTCTTGAAATGCTTCAATGAGGGCATAAAAATTACTGACACAAGCCCCTTCTTTATGTGTTGGATCGGTATAGCTTTATATTGTCCATGGGAAGAAAAACGTTTCTTGAGTAAATGAGTAAGACTTTGGAGAGAGGATGTATTTGAAAGGTAGGGGCTTATTTTCAAGTACGATCTAAATAGGGATGATTATCTGATCATAAATGAGAAGAATATGAAAATATTAAATATGTTAATGCTCAGACATGACAGTAAAAAAACCTGCTTCTTTTCAGTTATTTTAACATTTGAAAATTTGGCTACATCTAGAAAGGATTTATAGTCTGGAAATTTGAATGAAAAGGCCTTATAAGATAAAATATCTAGCCAAATGCTGTTACTTTAGAATTGGAGGGACTGAAGTTTACATCTCTCACATTATTCTAAATTTGTGTTTTAACTATATATTTTAGTTTATTTTTATAGTTATGGCAGTGAATGCAGTTTTAATTTTTTTCTGAAAAGCCTTTATAATTCGCCTCTAGGGGTATATATATCTTCCTCACACAAACCAAATGCTGATTCCGTGAGGCTTCATATCTACTCTTACATTGTATTCAAATTTTGTTTATATACTTAAGGATACTTTGATGTTCATATTTTTTCACTTAATTGGCCTTAGGATATATGCAGAATTTGATCTTTGATCTGTGTTTACAGAGATGGACCAGCTTTTAATTGGTGGCCTTTTTAAGAATACCTGGTTTTTATTCTATACTTCCTAGACTTTTATCCCCACTTCAGTGAAATTGAAAATCAGAATATAGCTGTTATGTGCATTTATTATTTAGGCATAAAGGTATTTGGAAAACCCACTAGTCTTTGTGTATTTAGTAAAGGGCATTCATTACAAAATACACTGGACATAGTGAAATTAAGATGAATATTTTCTATTTTCTAGTAAAGCATTTTGGTTTCATTCAACATAGACTATACCCCATCCCACCCCACTTCTGTTAAAAAAAAAATTTTTTTTTAAATAAATTTTCTCTGTCACCCTTACTAAATAAGGATTCAGAATCATAATCTTAGACCTGCCACTTAATTAGATTAAACATTCTTGCTCAAAAGCCTTATTGTTCATCGTTTGTTCTGTCTCTTCAATTAAGTTTTTAAATTGGGCTTAAGGTTGCCTTTTTGTTGTTGTTTTAATTATAAAATACTCGTTGGGAGTTACTGGCCTTAAGTACTTTTCTCACATGATAGTCCAGCGTAGATATTCTGACTTCGTATTGAACTGCTAGGATTGCAAAACTCTTTTCTTTTATTCATAGGGTGTTTTTGTACCTGTGGCTTATGAGTTTTTTCAACTTCATCGAGATATAATTGAACTACACTAAACTGCATATGTTTAAAGTGTGCTGTTTGATCAGTTTTGATATATGCATGTACCTGTGAAACCATCACCTTTCCCCAAAGTTTCCTTGTGCCTCTTTGCTCCTTTGTAATCTGTCCCTTCTTCTACTCCTATCTCCTGGCAAGTACTGGTTGGTTTTCTGTCACTACAGATTAGTTTATATTTTCTAGAATTTTTACACAAATCGAGTCATACAGTATATATATACCCCCTGTTTTTTTTGCATAGCATAATAATTTGACGTTCATGCATGTTAGGGCTTGTAGCACCAGTTGGTTCCTTTTTATTTCTAAGTAGTATCACAGATATGTCACTGCTTATTCATTCATCTGTTGATTGACTTTTGGGTTTCTAGTTCTGGCTCTTAAAAATAATGCTGATATGAATGCTTGTATAGAAATATTTGTGTGGGGGCGTCTGGGTGGCTCAGTTGTTAAGCGTCTGCCTTCACCTCAGGTCATGGTCCCGGGTCCTGGGATCGAATCCTGCATTGGGCTCCCTGCTTGGCGGGAAGCTTGCTTCTCCCTCTCCCACTCCCCCTGCTTGTGTTCCCTCTCTCGCTGTATCTCTCTCTGTCAAATAAATAAAATCTTAAAAATAAAAGGAAATATCTATGTGGACATAAATTTTCATTTCTTTTAGCTAAATACTTAAGAGTGGCTAGATCCAGTGGGATCTCTACAACTTTTTGTTTCTTTCTTATGTAGGCTCCACACGCAGCGTGGAGCCCAACACCGGGCTTGAATTCATGGCCCTGAGATCAAGACCCGAGCTGAGATCAAGAGTCAGACATTTAGGGGCGCCTGCGTGGCTCAGTCGTTAAGCATCTGCCTTCGGCTCAGCTCATGACCCCAGGGTCCTGGGATCGAGCCCTGCATCGGGCTCCCTGCTCCGCGGGGAGCCTGCTTCTCCCTCTCTGGCTCCCCCTGCTTGTGTTCCCTCTCTAGCTGTATATCTCTCTGTCAAATAAATAAATAAAACCTTAAAAAAAAAAAAAAGTCAGACATTTAACCAACTGAGCCACCCAGGCACCACTGTACAACTTTCTAAGAAAAGTACATTTTTTCCATGCAATTGTAGCATCTTACATACCTGTCCGCAGTACAAGAGAATCCTTGCTAGCACTTGGTATGGTCAGTCTTTTTCATGTTTGCCATCCCAGTGGAAATATGGTGGCATATCATTGCAATTTAATTTCCCTAATGGCTCATAATGTTGAGCATCTTTCCATGTGTTTATTGGCCATTTCTATAAGTTAATTTGTGAAGTGTCTGTTCATATCTTTTGACCATTTCCTCACTGAGTTGTCTGACTTTTTTTTTTTTTAAGTTAAAAAAAGTGCCTATTTGGGAATAGCAAAATTGCAGTTCAGGATAAGCAGGCTCTGGTGAACAATAGGCAAATATGTCTTACTATTTTTAAGTTGTAAGAGTTCCTTATGTATTCTGAATATAGTTTCTTTGATGATTGTGTTGCAAATGTTTTTTTCCTGCTTTATAGCTTTCCTTTTTGTCTTTGTAATGGGACTTCTAAAGAGCTAACTTTTCATTTTGATGAAACCCAACCCCCCCTTTTTGATAAATAAATCATGCTTATTTGTGTCCTAAGAAATTATTGTCTAGCCCAGGGTCATGAAGGTATTCTCCCATCTTTTAGAATTTTAATGTTAAACTATATGGTTTTAAATTAGTCCAAATTTAAATTTTAAAATTTTGACCCATTTTGAGTTAATTTTTGTGCATAATATGAAGTTAGGATCAGTGTTTTTTTTTTTCTTTTTTTCCACATGGGTTTTCAGTTGATCCACTTCTGTTTGTCAAAAAGCCCTTTTTTCCCTCCAGTGATTTGCCTTTGTTACTTTACTAAAAATGAATTCACCAAGCATGTATAAGTCTATTTCTGAACTCTTGTTTTCTGCTCCATTGATCTGGTATGTCTCCCTTTACACCAGTTCCAAAGGTCTTGATTACTGTTGCTTCATAGTAAATCTTGAAAACAGGTAGGGTAAGTCCTCCAATTTTGTTCTTTTTAAAAACTGCTCTGGTTATTCTAGGTCCTTTGCATTTCCATGTAAATTTAATATGAGCTTATTTAGTTTCTACTGAAAAGCCTGCTGCAGTTTTGATTAGAATTGCATTGAATATACAGACCCATTTGGAGAGAATTGCAATTTTAAAGAATATTGAATTTTCTAATCCATGAACTTAGTATCTCTCTCCATTTATGTAGGTCTTCTTTAATTTTTCCCCCCGAGTATTTTATAGTGTTCAATGTTAGAGGCCTTGGATGTCTTTTGTTTTTTTTTTTTGTTTGTTTTTTAAGTAAGCTCTATGCCCAACGTGGGGGTTGAACTCAGGATCCTGAGATCAAGAGTTGCAAGCTTTACAGACTGAGCCAGCCAGGCACCCCTGGATGTCTTTTTTTTTTTTAAGATTTTTTTTTTTATTTATTAGAGAGAGAGAGAGAGAGCACAATCGGGGGAGCGGCAGGCAGAGGGAGCATCAGGCTGTCTGCTGAGCAAGGAGCCCAGTGCAGGCGGGACTCGATCCCAGGAACCTGGGATCATGACCTGAGCTGAAGGCAGACGCTTAACCGACTGAGCCACCCAGGAGCTCCCCTGGATGTCTTTGTTAAATTTATACCTAGGACTTTTACATTTTTTTGGCACTACTGTAAATGGAATTGTTTGTCTCATTTCACTTTCCAACTATTTGTTTCCAGTGTATGAGAATTCAGTTGATTTTTAATATGTTATTAACCTTTTATCTTGCAATTTTGCTACATCACTTTGCAAAATCAGAATTTGCTAAATTTACTTACTATATTTAGTAGATTCCTTGGGGTTTTCTGTAAGTAGGGAGGGTTTTGTTCTTTTCCAATCTTTTAGCTATTATTTTGCTGTTTTTCTTACCTTATTTCAGTGGTCAGAACCTCCAAAACAGTGTTGAATAGGAGTGGTAAGAGCAGATTTCTCTGCCTTCTTCCTATCTCATGGGGAGAAATTCAGTCTTAAACCATTAACTATGATGTTAGCTGTAGGTTTTCATAGATGCCCTGTATCTGAGGAAGTTTCCTACTAATCCTAATTATCTGTGAGTTTTTATCATTATTGGGTTTGAGTTTTTGTCAAAAGCTTTTTTCCCCACATTTATTGAAATGATCATATTGGGGTTTCTTGCTTTATTCTTTTGATATGATAGATTACATTAAGTGGTTATGAAATGGTAAGCAAATCTTGCATTTCTGGGATAAACCCTACTTGGTCATGTTTTATTATCCTTTTTGTGTATTACTAAGATTAAATTTTTAATATCTTCTGAAGGATTTTGGCATCTGTATTCCTTCGGGTCTTATAATTTTTTGGGGTAGTATCTGTCAGTTATTAGCATTATTCTGGCTTCAAAACATGAGTTGGGCACGGATCCCTCTGTTGTTTGAAAAAATTTGCATAGTTTCCTTGAATGTTTGATAGAATTCACCAGTTAAACCATCTGAGAATACAGTTTTCATTTTTGGGAAGGGTTCTATTAATAAAATCAGTTTCTTTCATCATAGGACTATATGGATATTCTATTTCTTGTTGAATCAATTTTAGTAAATTTTATTTTCCAAGAAATTTGTTCGTCCACATTGTCAAATTTGTGGGCATAAAGTTGTTTTTAGTATTTCTTACCATTTTAATATGTTTAGGATTAGAGGTAATTCTGAACTGATTTGTGTTCTCTGTCTCTTTTAATCAGTCTCAGAAAGGGTTTGTCATTTTTTTTTCCCAAGGAACCAGATTTTGGTTTCATTAATTTTCTCTATTGTCTGTCTTTTGAAAAATTTCTTTTATATCTGCTCATATCTTTTATTATTTCCTTCCTTCTACTTGTTTACATTGCTTTTTTTCCCTCAGCTATTATCTTCTTCAGTATTTAGACCATTAAAATTTAATGTAATTATTGGTATGTTAGAATTAGATCTGCCATTTTATTGTTTGTTTTGTTGTCCTCTTTTTTATTCTTCTCTTTTCCTGCCTTTTTAAAATTGAGTAATTTTTAACATTCTCTTTTCACTTATCTATTGACTTTATGGGTATTCTCCTTTGTTTTTTATTTTTATTTTTCTAAGTAGTCATTCCGGGGATTAAATGTATTTATCTAACTTTAATAGTCTGCTTACAGGTAATATTATACTACTTCAAATAAAATGCAGAAGGCTTGCAACCACGTAAGTCCCTTACTCTTACCACACAGACCTTTCTATTAAAGTTGTAATAGATATTACATTTATATACATTGAAAGCCCTACTGGACAGTATTACAATATTTGCTTTCAACAGTCTACATATCTTAAGGAGATTTATAGGAAAAATATAATTTTATATTTACCCAGATATTTACCATTTCTGTTCCTCTTCCTTCATTCTTGAAGGTCTAAGTTTCTCTCTAAAATTTCCATGCATTCTTTTTAAACTGGTTTTTTTCTTCTCTGCTGAGACCTTGTGTATTTTCAGTCATTTCATTTGTGTTTACCTTTGCCTCATGGAACATAGGGATAATAGCTGCTCTAAAAAGTCTTCGTGATAATTTCGGTGTTTGTATCGTCTAGGATTTGGGATCTCTTGATTATGGGCTTTCCTTTCTTTGAGAATTTGTGAGATTTTCCTAGTTCTTTGTATGTTGAGTAATTTTGGATTACATCCTGGGTATTGTGAATTTCATGTTAGGTTCTGTGCACTGTATTAATCCCCTGCACAATGCCGGTGTTTGTTTAAGCAGGTCTTCATCCTGATTAGGTTCAAACTACAAGTTCTGTGTGCTGTGTGCACACAGAGGTTCCATTGTAAGATCAATTTTCACAACTTTTGCTGTGCTACTTTTGTTTTGTCCTGCAGCTCAGGTGTGAACCTGAGTCTTGTGGGAGTTCATTTATAGAATCACCTGATCCTTACATTCTCCTGCCCAAAGCAGCCATTTTTATTACTTCCTTTGGACAGAAAGACTGGGTTTCTATCAGAGTGAGTTACTGTTTGCTCCTCTGCCTCACTGTGTAACTCCATGTCTGGGCCCACCCTTAGGGCAGAGCTGCTAGGGAAGAGTGAACAAAAATGGGGGGAGCTTTTGACTCTCTTCTACAATCTGTCTGCTTTTCTTTTTACTGTCCTCAGGGAGTTGCTTTTTAAAATTTTTGCCCAATTTTTAGTTTTAAGTGGGACAGAGGGCCTGTAGTGGGCAGATACTATTTTATTTTAGCCAAACTGGAACTCTGATTTTTGACATTTAGAAATCTTGGATATGTGGTATATTTTTTTAATATATTATTTTATTTTTTCAAATCATAGTAATACATACAACCAATATATATAAAGGTAGGAACAAAATACCTTGAACCAAGATGTTATCACCATGGTTTGTCTATGTAGCATAGAACTGAAAAGAAGGTGGGATTGCAAAGTTTGGTCCATTTGCTTCATCTGTGTGTTACTACATTTGTCTGGGGTTCCCTAGGAACTGAGCAGAACCTATTTGTGAATGGCATTTGAAGTCCCTGTGGTTAAAAGAAATGTATGTGGGACTATTCCAATCTTATCCTTAAACCAGCATTTGGACTTCTGTGTTAGTAAATAAATCTGGAAGGTACATCTTCATACCTCAAAGTGGCTTAGTTTTTATTAGGTCCATTCCTTACCAATATCCAGCTGAGACCAGTGACAATTAAGGAACAGGGGAAGAAAGAGACAGAAGGGCATTAGTTTATAAGTGTAGGGCACAGATTGGGGTTGCAGTGCATTCCCTTGTCACTGTGAGATGATGGGGAAGCAGAGAGGGAGGTTAGAAGGGTCAGAAGACAAATTTTGTCTAACGTTGCTCGTAATAGGTGAATGCTTTTGTGGAAGAGGTTCACAGAGGGTGGGGAATTATTTCCTGAATTCTAGGAAGGATGGTGAACAGCTAATACTCGTAAATGTTTTGCAAGGAGCTGCTGATGATTACAATATACTTTGGACCATAGGAGTTGTTCTACTTTGCCAGACTGTGACTCCCTCAAAATAGCTGTAAAATATTTAAAGTGAGGTATATAATTATTATATCTATAGAAAAGTGACAGTAGTCTGTGCTTTCGTTATTATGGTTTAGTATTGATGATGCTAATTTCATAACCCGAATTGAGGAATATTTGATCTTTCTCTGTGGAATGGTTTTAGTAAAAGGAATTATTTGTTCCTTCAAACACACCCCTAAAATTATTTTTTCTTGGGATCTTTTTACTGTTAAATTTTTACATTTCCATTTATTTCTTGGTCTATTAAGTGTATTATACTTTTTTAAAAGATCATTGTGGAAATTTATAGTAAGGTAGAAATACATCTATTTTCTCTTGATTCTCTGTTGCATAGAATTATGCATAACATTTTCTTAAGCAAAAATTCTGAAGAAAATATGAGCAAATTGGACCTAGGTATGTAGTAAAAGAGTAGCATGCATATCTGAGTTGGGTTTATTACATAAATTCCAGGATAATTTATATTAGGAAATCTATCACTATAATTTAGTATGCTACTTAAGAAAGAAATACATGGTCATCTTATTAAATACTCAAAAAAAAAAAAAGCCTCTGAACAGATTTAGCAGCCATTTCTAAATGAAAATTGTAAGTCAAATAAGAATAATAGGAAACTGCCTAAATGTGGTAAAAGCTATTTACCAAAACAAAACAGCAAATATAACTATTCCTAACCTATTTCATTGGTTATGAAATATCAGAACCATCAGCATGACAGTCAAGGGCAATATAAAAGTTCCTGCTATCCTGGCTATTATATAGCTTTGCTTTATTGGTTTGGGCACATAATGTAACCTTAAATTCTTTATTCCCAGAGGATGTAGATCTAGAAAACCGGAAAGACTCATCTGAGAGACTTAGCACCAATAAGAAAGTGGCTGGGTACCAAGAAGATCGTTAAATCAATTACTTTTCTTTATTTTGCAATAAATAGTAAAGAAGGGAAGTAGAACAGAACAGAATGTTTTTCTCATGTTATATATATATATATGAAATAATTGCCTTACTGTGGTTTTAAAAATAAGAGCTTACTGCTTTTGTAAAGCTCAACAAAAAACAGGTATGATCTGTCAGTTTAAAGAGCATTATGAAGATTAAGTGAGATGAAACACATTAAAATTTTCTAGAAAATTACCGGGGCACCTGGGTGGCTCAGTCAGTTGAGCGTCTGACTCTTGATTTTGGCTCAGGTCATGATCTCAGGGTCCTGGGATCGAGCCCTGCATCAGGCTCCCTGCTCAGTGGGCTGTCTGCTTGTCCCTCTTCCTCTGTTCCTCCTCCCGCTCTCTTTCCTTCTCTCTCTCAAATAAATAAATAAAATCTTTAAAAAAATTTGCTTCCCTACACAGTGTATTGAGTGAGAAATAGTGGAAGAAGAGAATAGCAGTCATAGTTTCTAAAGAGAACTGGCAGGAAGACGTAGCCTGCTTCAGAACTGGAGCCAGAACCTCCTCTGCCCCCACACTTAAATATGGCTGCTTGACCACATGTGTTTTCTCTTCTTCTTCCATAAAGTCTGCAGTGATCACACCAGAAGCATAGCAGATGTTAACTCACAGGGAGAAAGATAACAGTGGAGAAGACAGTGAGCAAAAGTTTTTAAGAATTTTCTGGAACCAGAGAGTGAACAGAATGGTAACTGAGTTCAGAGAAAGGTGCAACCTAGTGCCTACAGAGGGCCGATAAAGATGGAGGACAAGTCAGCTGGCCCCAGGAATGTCTTGACAGGCTTCAGAGTGTTTGGTGGCTGCCAAAGACGGAGGTCAGTTCTGCAGCTGAAATGGAAGTTGTTTAAAAATCTGTATCCAGATCTTTTGGAATGTCTTCTCCTGCATCCCCAGCAGACAGGTGACTTCTTCAGTCCTGTTTTTCCTAGAACCAGAGAGGCTGCTGACCAGAAGGGTGAAGCTTGGGGCTGAAGATAAAGGGCATATGTGTTAGCATATATTTGGAAGTGTAGGCCCCTTCACATCTTCCTTTCTTTTCCGTTCTTCCCCCAAAGCCAGCACCCTTCCGTACATTTCTGTCTGGTTAAACTGAATGACTTCAGCAAAGAGATCTCTGCATACTGATGTTTGGAGGTCTCTTACTGAAATGTGACTGGACACGTCTGACCATTGTATGCAGAAGCCCATCTGTCAACAGACCTGGCACCCATGCCCATTTTTTTAGTGCCTTACTCTTAAATATGAAGAAGCAGCCAGGGATCACCAGATACCTGAGGAAAGCCTCAAAAGTGAGAGAGACCCAAAACAAACAATCAGCCAACAAACAAAAAAGAAATCAAATGATATAAGAGACAGAAGAAAATGAAAGAGCAAAATACTCCCTCCTCATCCCCTTCCCCCAGTAAAAAAAATCAGGAGAGTAAAAGTTGTGTCCATTAAAAGAAAAGACAGGGCAGTAGGAATAAAGAGTTGAGAACAAGAAAGAGCTTTTGGAAGTTTAAAAATATGATAGTTGGGGGAAAAAATCCACGGACAGATTGGAATATAAAATTGAAGAGTATTAGGGCAGGGGACTGTCATTTTAAAAATCTAAATGTATCTAAATTGTTTAATGTATGAATATTTAGTACTCGTTTTTAACTATATGCATCTACCATGTTGTTAAGCATAAGGATGATACTCATTATGGATTATTTTTGTTGGGGAAGAAGACAGGGTTGGTTTCACATCGGCTGTTCATGATGGGATTTTGGAGCGTTGGGTTTGTGTTTGGTATTCTGGACATTAGTACAATATACATTGGTTACAACCTTTCGCAAAATCGGCAGTGCTTTTCAGGGGTAGAACACAGGCTGTGGGGTGTGCTGGCCCTGCTCAAATCCAGCCCTGCCGCCAGATGTGTGGTATTGCTCGAATCACTTCATCTCTCAGGTTCTCATTTTCCTCTTCTGTAGTGAGGGAATGGAAGTCCTTTGTGTGTCTCACCTGTATCATAGGGCTGTGACGATGAAGGGATAAGAGCTATAAAGTACCTATAACAGTGTGCAGCGTGTACTACGTGCTCATTAAAAGAAGCCGCTGTTAAAACCACCAAGCAGATGGGCTGGTATATGTAGATGGCGAAGAAAAGCATATATTTAAAGAGTAACAAGCAACAGTCATGATGTAACAGGCTGTCCTGAGCTAATAGTGTCACTCACAAGACTGACAGCCTCTTGTTGCCGGAGAGTCTTGCATCAGCGTTCCCCAGTGCCTGTCATTGTACCTGGCGCTAAGACACTGCAGAGAATGAATGAATACACTGGTTGTAACTTTGATTTGTAGTGCTGTTCCCGAGCGCTGGTACTGCTGTCAGTTTCTGATCACTAAAGACAGCGTGTTAGTGTGTTTATATGTATATAGGAAACGAAGTTTTCAGAAACTTAAATGTTGTATTTCAATTACAGGCGTCGATTAGCAAGGTAAAAGTGACAGAACCATGGCTCAGTTTCTAACACCTTTCGGAGGTAAGTTTTCAAAGATTTTCCTTTTTTAATGTATTCGAGACCTTTTTCTTTTTTCTTTTCTTTAAAGTAGGCTCCATGCCCAGTGACCCTGAGATCAAAAATCACATGCTCTACCGACTGAGCCAGCCAGGTGCCCTGAGATCCTCTTTTTTTTTTTTTTTTGAAGATTTTATTTATTTATTTGAGAGAGAGATAGCAAGAGAGAACAGAGCAGGAGGGAGGGGCAGAGAGAGAAGCAGACTCCCCGCTGAGCAAGGAGCCTGACTCAGGGCTCCATCCCAGGACCCCCTGGATCATGACCTGAACCCAAGGCAGACACTTAACTGACTGAGCCAGCCAGGCACTGCTCTGAACCCTATTTTTAATATTGTTTCATCTGGATTCCTTGGAAGCAACTCCCAGGCATCATTTCATTTCACCCACAAATATTTTAGCATGTGTTTCTGAAAGATGTGAACACTCTTAAAGACATAACTATGATACCATTATCATACTTATAAAATTCACAGTAATTCCTTAACATCCTCAACTATCAAGTCAGTGTTAGAATTTCCCTGATAGTCTTCAGACCTTTATTTGTTATGGTTTGTCGGTTCAATTCAGGGTCCAGACATTGCTCTCAGTTTATGTGTCTCCTCTGCCTTTCACTGTTTTCTCTTCACATTGTATTTGTTGGAGTGACTGAGTCATTTATTCTGTACTTTTCCCAAAGCCTGAATTGGAAGCAGGACATTTGTTTTACTTTATCTGCTTAAAACATACGAATCTTCATAAAATGGTTTTTTCAGGTAATTTTTCCTAATATTATGATGCAAGTGTTAAGTACTAGTTTTGCTTACTGGCCAGGTTTTTGTTTTGTTTTGTTTAAAGAGAGGGCGCCATTATTATGGCTGCCTTTTGGCAACTGTCTAATCCAGTCATGAGGAGAGTGAGGCACAAATCACCACCCCTCTGATCACATCTGTCAAAGTCCCTGTGGAATTCCAGCGCAGAGCCCTGCAAAGTTTTCACCACCATTAGCATTATTATTTTATTTTTGTCCCTCTTCTTAGTTACTGGGCAGGTTTGTGTTCTGTTGTGTTTTTGCTTTTGCTTTTGTTTATAATTCTGGGGACTGATTTCAACAGGGCAGTAGAAGTTGCAGGATTACAAAGCCTCTGAGAAGGGATCCTGTCTTTTTTCGGTCCCTATGGTGTCTCTGATGTCTGACACAGTGACTGGCATGTAGGAGGCAGCCAGGAACTATGTTTCCAGCGACTGACTGAATCTCAGTCTTCCTGTCACTGTCCGACTGGACGACGTGGAGAGGGGAGGCGCGACATTCAGACATTTTACTTTTGTGCCGGTCACATTCGTATTTTGTATGAAACATACGTATTGCCTGTTCCACCTTTTTTGGAGAGTATCCGAACTTTTGAAGGTCTTCCATCTATGTAATCTAAAATTATTTTGATGACACTGAGGAGACCTAGGACGAAAGTGAGGAAGATCTCAGAAGTGAAGGGGCATCTGGTCAGTCTTAGAGCTGAAACTGAAGGAGAACCCAAATCCCATTCTCTTCAGTTTGCCTTTATCTTTTTCCAGGATACCCATTTTTAAACAGATCTTTATTGAGGTATAGTTTACATACCATAAAATTCACCAGTTTTCACCAGTTTTAACTGTACAATTCAGTGACTTTTAGTAACTTTACAGAGTTGAGTAATCATCACTACCATCCAGTATTTCAGTATTTTTGTCACTCCAAAAAGATTTTCATGGAATCACTTGCAATACGAATTGTGAAACTCTGCTTCATTCCTTTCTCCTGTGACATTTAAAACACCTGAGAATCTAGTTTTAAATTGGTTTGTTGTTTGAGTTTATGTAAATAAATGGCTATTAACTTATGTCTCTATATAGTCCTGCTAGCTACAAGATTACGGGATAAGTTTTTTTAAAAAGTGTGCCGGTATCTTTCTTATTTTGGCCTGTTTTACTTTTAGTTTTCTAGCTTATATGCATAACTTCCAAGGACAAACAGATGTTAATTAATCAAATAATTGATAACATAATGAAAGAATTTGGAAGTACTAGGGAGATAGTGCATGTGAGCACTTCGTTATTCTTTTTGCATTGAATAATTTTTTTTTCTTTGTATTATAGGCAGCCTGGATATCTGGGCGATAACTGTAGAAGAAAGAGCGAAGCATGATCAACAGTTCCATAGTTTAAAGCCAATATCTGGATTTATTACTGGTAATTGGAATCTGTATTTTTATATTTTTACTTATCAGTGGTGCATAGATCTGTGGAAAATCCATCTTGCAAAGCTAAGGTGGGCACATGTGACCCAGGTGGACATCTGCCTTAGCCTTGGGCCTGTATTTTTTCAGTTGCTTTTCCTGTACTGCATTCAAACCTGTTTGCATCCCTTTATGGATGTCAAGCCACTTGTTGTGGGCATAACACTGATGGGAATTGCTAAAGGTCAGTGGACCACGTTCTTTAAGTAGTAAAGCAATGGACTGTGCTCCTTGAGCTAAAATGGTTGTTTTAATTCTGATCTTGAACTGGTTTGGGAAATGTAAATAAATGAACAGATTCTGAATATTTAAAAAAAACAACAGAATTCTCTTATTGTTCCTTTTGTACTTTGCCTTTTCTTTTTTTAAGATTTATTTATTTATTTATTCATTTGGGAGAGAGAGAGAGCATGCCCATGAGGGAGGGACGGGGGAGAGGAGGAGGGAGTGGGGCAAGAAGACTCTGTGCTGAGCACGGAGCCTGACATGGGGGCTGATCCCAGGACCCCGAGATCATGACTCCAGCTGAAACCAAGAGTCGGTTGCTGAACTGACTGAGGCCCCCAGGTGTCCCTGCCTTTTCTATTATCTTTTCTGTTTGGTTATTCTTCAGGAGATAGCTTTAGGAAAAATGGGATCTAGATTTCCTGGGGACTTGTGTGTGTGTGTGTGTGTGTGTGTGTGTGTGTGTGTATCACAGTTCTCTTTAAATTCTTAATTCTTAATTTTTTTTTAAAGATTTTATTTATTTATTTTGACAGAGAGAGAGAGAGCACAAGCAGGGGGAGTGGGAGAGGGAGAAGCAGGCTTCCCGCTGAGCAGGGAGCCCGACGCGGAACTGGATCCCAGGACCCTGGGATCATGACCTGAACCAAGGGCAGATGCTTAACCGACTGAGCCACCCAGGCACCCAATTCTTAATTGTTGTTGTGAATCTTGTAAACATTGTTACTTTTACTCCATAAATATAGCAGAAGCACTGACAATTTGAAGTGTAGATATTGAGTCGCAGAGAACTTAAAAAAGTAGAAGTGTGGGCAATCAGTTTCTTGAGGATTCCTGTAGATGTGCTTTGTCATATGTATAGCTGTTCCCATGTTACTTAATAGCAGGTTAATTAAAGTGGACAATCTACCCCTGCACTTGATAGGTCCTTTTTTGAGATGAATTTTTAAAGTGTTAAGTTCTAAAGTCAGTGAATTCGTCAGTGAATCTGATGGATTCATTTTACTGTTGCTTATAGACTTACCATTTGGCTTTTATCATGTATTTAAGTCTGTATTTGCAAAATTACTAGCCTCTTATTTTTGCAATTTTGCTGTAAGAATATATCGGTCAGCTGTTTCTTTTTTCTGAAACTTTTTCTATTTAATTTACAGGTGATCAAGCTAGAAACTTTTTTTTTCAATCTGGGTTACCTCAACCTGTTTTAGCACAGATATGGTAAGTTGGAACTTCACATAAGCAGAAGCAGGTAAAATAAGATATTCCAGTAATATGATTTCTTAAGATCTTGAAGGCGAACATAAATCTCTAGTCTGAAATACTCTACTACTTCTTACCAGAGAATCCTTGTGAAAAGTATCTTTCAATGTGGAACATTAAAAGAGAAAAAGAAAAAGTGGCGACATTTGTAGGGTAACACTGTCAAAAACCTGAATTTCCAGTGGAGAAATCTACATTTTGATATTTTCTTATTAGTTTGTTTTAGCTTCATCTACATCACCCATACTCATCTGAATGTCCAACATTTCTTGCTCTATAATGCAGTGGTTCTGTGTGTTTCATTGACCACAAGGTAAGGAAAATATTTGAGGGCTAGTAGTGAAACAGCCAGCAGAATAGTGAAATTAACTTGTATTTATTACAGTGTTGTACAAGGCGAATGCATAATAAATAATGTTGAATTCCTTGATTAACTTGATTCCTTGATCACAAATAAGCATTCAGTCTTTTGAACCTACAGGAGAGAACGGGACAATAAAAAAGAGTGGCAGATATTTTGGATTTTAGGTTTATGACTTTGGTCATGCCATGCTGAGGTCTCTTGCCAAGAAGTCACATTTTCCTCGCACCGTGCGTTTCTTGCAATTAATACTTCATTTCCAGGGTTTCTTAGTGTTGTGGGGGCGGCTCGCTGCGTAGTAGAAAGAGGACAGGATTTGTGGTCACACACCTGGGTTTGAATTCCAGCTGCACTACATTCGGTCTTTATGATTTGAACATGTATTCATCCGCTCTGACCTCTATTTTTTAATCTAGAAAATGGGCAGATGTATTTTCCTCACAGGTTTGTTGAAAAAATTGACCGTCTATAAAGGACTGTGTAAAAAACTGTATATAAATGACTTAGTGTGGGGCCCAGCGTGTAATAGGCCAACAGGCCCTCAAAACAAAACCCAGTGGTACCTGCTGTCATCATCAGGGACTGGGTAGTCCCCATAACTAAATTGTCCAGCTAATTGCTTGTCCCCCGAAATGATCGACCTTTCTTAACAATTTAATGGAAATTAATAAAGATTGACATAGTCCCTTGTGGCCTTCAAGCAGAGTCTACAGAATGTAGTCCAAGCTTGATTACCAATGTCATCAGTATGAAAATCATTTACCGTGTTCTGAATAGCAAAACTCTCATGGGAAGTATATACATATATATGTATATGGATAAGTTTGAATTGAAACTAAATGATACCAGATTCCTGCGCTTTTTTTGGTGTCTGCTTTATGTTCTTTTTCCTGGTTGTCAGCATATTGGCTGCCAGACCATCTCTTCGATTGGTGACCCTCCTCCTATGATGCCCTTCTAGCTCTTACTTCTGATCCACTTTGAGCTGGGAAAGTCACATAACCAAGGTTTTTGGAATTGCTTTTAAAATAAAGTAAAAGGTAGGGGTGCCTGGGTGGCTCAGTCTTTAAGTGTCTGCCTTCAGCTCAGGTCGTGATCCCAGGGTCCTGGGATCAAGCCCCGCATCGGGCTCCCTGCTCCGCGGGAAGCCTGCTTCTCCCTCTCCCACTCCCCCTGCTTGTGTTCCCTCTCTCACTGTGTCTCTCTCTATTAAATAAATAAAATCTTTAAAAAAAATAAATAAAATAAAGTAAAAGTTTTGCCAAGGGGTAGGGAGGTGGAGGAGAGAGCAAGAACTCATGCTCATGTGAGCACAGGGGCACTGACCTGGCAGTTAAGTGCCTGAGTTTAAATTCGAGAGACATGTGACATCTGTGTTAAGCGTAAGAAGCTTTCTTTTGCTTTGTGTTCTGGTATATGATTGTACTTTGCACCAGCAGTCCAGGTTGCTCACTACAACCTTCCTTTCTCAGGCATAACTTCTTCCATTGAATCCTTTTAGGTCATATTCCCAATTTATGAATGTTCATTCAGGAAGCAGTTTTATGATGTGTATGTGCTGCAGGAAAATCTCTCGTTACATTTATTCATGCAACAGTGGCAAAATATTTATTGCATGTCTTCTATGGGTCAGTGACTGTTGGAGGTGCTTGGGATGCAGCAGTGAACAGAATAGACAAAATCCACGCTTTCATAGAAATTGCAGTCTGGTGAAAGGATATAGTTAATAGTATAAAAATTGTCACATGATAGTAAGCGTCGTGAAGAAAAATAAAGTATCATCTAGTAAATTTCACTTTGTTTCAGTTAAGACAGTTGTCAGCTTTCCAAACTTTTTAGCTAAGCATATTAAAGTCATTTTTCCTACTTATTATTTTTATAGTGAAAATTTTTATTAACAACAAAGATGAGGAATTGGCAGTCTTGCTTGAGTCAAAACTGTTCTTTATCTTTAATTTTTTCTGACATTTTCTTAAATTTGTGATGGTGTGTTTTCCTTTTATCAAGAATTGTTATTGCAGGGAGGGAAGCACACCTCTAAGTATCTTTTCCCAAAAGAAATATCCTTGAGGAGTCATAGATTTCATGAACCACAGATGTCCTGCTAAGATGATGGAATAGTGTAGTGCAAATTATGAGTAAGATCTGTCTTTCAGCACTACCTCTGATACTTATTATTCACTTAGTTACCCTGAGCAATACCTGACTTCTTCAGAGTTAGCCCTGAGAGAGAAGGCAGGAGCCAGAGATATAATCGCAAATACGAGAACAGCTTGGTGGTCTGTTCAAGGGTGGGGTGTGGGGGCAGGGCCAACAGCTGTGTAACAACTAGTTCCTTAGGACACTTCTGTGTATATGTCAGAAGAACCTTTTTTAAATGTATAAATAATAACAGCTGATCCAGTGAAATGGTTTTCACTCCCTGTCTCTGTGCTAATCTTGTGTTCTCTTACGGTTTTTCTGGTGGGGTCCCAGGAAAGGCCAGTGCCGCTTTTGGTAGAAAGAGGAATGGGTTTGAGTCTGAAGGTTTGGGGAGTCCCTTTGTCAGTCATGTGGGGTAGAAGAAAATTTGGGATTGAGAGTTAGAAACTATAATAGTCTCTCTCTCTCTGGGCATTAATTTCTTTGCTGTGGACCTCAGTGCGAAAACATGAGTGATGTGGACTCCTGGGGAATATGTGTTACACACCTGTACAATTTTTGTTCCAGGTAGAAACTATATTCCAGTTAACTAGTTTGTGAACATTTATTTATTTAATTTATTTATTCATTCATTTATTTATCTATTTTTTTAAATTTTTTTAAGATTTTATTTATTCATGAGAGACCGAGAGAGAGAGGGAGAGAGAGAGGGAGAGAGAAACAGGCTCCCAAGGAGCAGGGAGCCCAATGCGGGTCTCGATCCCAGGACCCTGGGATCATGACCTGAGCTGAAGGCAGATGCTTAACCCTCTGAGCCACCCAGGCACCCTTATTTATCTATTTTTTAAGTAGGCTCCATGCCCAGCAGGGAGCCCAGTGCAGGGCTTGAACTCACAACACAGAGATCAAGAGTCGGACGCTTAACCAACTAATCCACCCAGGCTCCCCTAGTTTGTGAACTTTTAAACTGTTAACCTACTGATACTTTGGGGCTACTTATCTTTCCAGTCCAATTTCCAATTAATAATACAAGAAAACCTGAATTCTCAGAGGATGGAGTCAAGTCCGTGTGTGTAATGCCAAAGTAGAACAGTGGCCAAAGATGGTATAGCTTCCTAGAAATTGTCTTGCTAATAAGGAATTGGAAGGAAACTGGCAAATATCTTGTATCCTTTTGGCAATTTCGGATACTTAAAGTTGTTCCAACCTTGGCGTGGTGTGCAGAGGGAAGAGAAGAAAGCAGAGGGAGATGGACAGGAGCCTTGATGGTCCAGGAAATAAAAAGAGGCTGAATCAAAAAGGCTTTGGCATCAGAGGCAGGAGGGGCCACAGAGATGGAGATTGGAGGCTTCTGCGGCGAGAAATGAGGGGAGGGGAGGCCCCCCTGGGCGTGGGCCCTGAGAGAGAAGGCAGGAGCCAGAGATATAATCGCAACTACGAGAACAGCTTGGTGGTCTGTTCAAGGGTGGGGTGTGGGGGCAGGGCCAACAGCTGTGTAACAACTAGTTCCTTAGGAGACTTCTGTGTATATGTCAGAGGAACCTTCAGCCCCCAACAAGATCAGTTTGCCAAACTCACCAAAAAAAAAAAAAAAAAAAAAAAAGAAAGAAAGAAAGAAAGAAAGGCATCCTGGACTCTTGTTCGCCTCTCCTGCATCCCTCATCCCCTCCGTCCTGAGTTCATGGAATCAAGCATCTGTCCAGCTGCTGGGAGCCACGCTTGACTCCTCTCTTTTCCTCACCCTACACATTCAGTCCATCAGTGCATTCTTTTCGTTCCATTCACAGACTTTCCCCCCCATTCTGGCCATTTTTTTCTGTCTCCGTGGCTACTCTCCTCATTTGTCATCCCACCTGGGCCCACTGGTCAGCATTTCTCCTGGAGTCTTTCTCACACTTGCCCCTTTAGATTTAATTCTCCATACAGTGCCCACACTGTCTTTGGAAAATTAAATCCATTTGAAACTCCCCATTGAGAAGAAAACCCAAAAAGTCCTCTCCAGGCTCCCAACCCGAGCTGGCTCTGGCCTTTTTTCATCTGACCTTCTCTCTGTTGAAATGGGCCAGGCTCCTCCTTGCCTCTGGGGCATTGCGGTTGTTATTTCCTCTTGCTGTAATCTGTAATAGAGTTCTTCGGTTCTTCGAGATCCTCACACAGCTGGCTGGCTGAGTACCCTTCCGGTTTCAGAGAAGTACTTCCTGACCACCCATCTAGAGTAGTTCCTTCTGCCTACCTGCTCCTACCCACCGTCTTCTCCTTCCCACTACCTCGTTTTATTTCTGAACAGCACTAACATCATGGGGAAGAATTTGATTAGTTTTCTCATTTAGCGTCTGCTTGTCCAGAAGTATCAACTCTGTGAGGGCAGGAATCTTCTCTTGTCTTTTTCACAGTACTAACACCAATTCCTAGAAAGGGCCTAGACTTTAGTAGGTGCCACCCTCAAGAATTATTTGTTGAATGAAAAAGCAAATGAATGAATGAGCAAGTAGGCTGGATTGATCTGCACAGTGAGAGGTGGGTATCCTGTGAGCAGCCTTTGTAGGTGAGATGGGCCCTAAAGACGCACGGGCTTTCAGCTCCAGTGCAGGGAATGAGGTGCATGAGCGGAGGCTGGTCTTGTCCTTTAGTCCTAGAATAAAGAGTACTTTCAGCATTGCCACACTCAGGTCCGCTGCCCAAACAGTCCCTGGAGTTCAGAAGTACTTCATACTTCTTGTTGGTTATAGACTGAGGATACATAAGTCCTCTGTTATTCCTCCTCTTTGGGTATGTGATTTACTTAAAATAGGGTTGGGTTGATTTGTTTTTGTTTTTATTCAGTTTAGGGATCTCCTTTGTTTGTGAACTTAATTTTATTTCTGAATACGTCATACATTAACAAGGTTCCAAAAGGCAACACTGTACCAAAAGGAATGCAGAGAGACTGTGTCCTCAGTCAATAACTCTCTCTCTCTATATATATCACTCCGTCCCTGTGCTCATCTACTGAATTAGTTTCTTATCATCTTTCCTTTGTTTATTTTTGTGGAAAAAACAGCAGGTTCATAATATATCATGTGTGTGTATCTGAATTTTAATTATACCCTCTTCCTTCTTGCTTAAAGGTTACCGCCTTTCAATGTTCCTGTGTCCTTTGCTTTTCTCACTTAACACATTCTGGAAATCACTGGTGTCATTCCATAGAGATGTCTTTCTTTCTCTTTTTTTCCTACAGTTACATAGTACTCATTGTAGAAAATACAACTTAGTATATTCAGCCAGTCTCCTGTGTGTGTGTGTACGTTACAGTTATTTCGAATAATGTAGCAAGGAATGAGCTAAATCATAAACATTTTTATATTGTTGGTGTATCTTCATGGTAAATTCCTATGAATGGATTTGCTAGGTCAAAGAGTAAATGCATAGGTAGTTCTGTAGAAGATGCCAGATTTCCCTTAATTTGGATTTGTAACCTAAAGTGCATGAGAGGGATACATGGTTTATTTGTCCCTTAAGATGCCAAAATCTGTGGTCCCCTTCTCATCTCAGCCCTGCCTGTTGCTATGTATGTGTGCTATGTATTTAAGATTAGTTTGTTTTTAAGAGTCATATACAGTAATTGTTTTGACTTAAGCTTGTTTTTGCATATGTATTTTTTTACTTTGGAAGTTTTGTGAATTTAATTTTAGGATTCCTAGCCTTTTAGTTAATCTTTCAGGGGAATTATTAGACATGAGTAAACTATAGATGGGAGATGAAAGTGGATGGCAGAGCTGAGGTTGTTTTTTTGCAGAGAAACCTAGAGAAATAGAATTTCAGCTCCTCCAGAGTTCCAGCTTTTTCGTTGGGAGAGGGGAGTGGGGAGAAAGCTGAGCGTTGTAGCAGTAACTACTGTATTTGTATAAAGTCCTTTGAGTTATCACTATCAATGAGTCCCAACAGTTATGTTCTGTTAGTTGAGGAAAAAAAGGTTTTAAGAAAGATCACGCAAAATTCTCAAAAAAAAAAAAAATGTGGGATTGTGGTGGGTGGCTTAAAGTCAAGCACCTGGAACTTGAGAATTATCTGTCTCCTCACCTCTCTCACTGAGGCACTTGAGTGGAAGGTTTTTAGAAACATGAAATTGTTCTAATTAAACTCTTACAGGTCTAGAAAGCCTCTTCTCCCCCAACTAGTCATTATCCCACATTGGATATTTGTCTCTCATTAGAAAATATGTTTTGGGGGGCTGTGATGTTGGGAATAGGGAGTGAGAATCTCTCTGCTTGATTTTTTTTTTTTTAAGTATGCCTGTTGATGTTGATTGTTGGCATGTTTTTTCTTCCCTGAGAATCATCTGATAGAGCTGAATATCTTTTTAGAAAAACTTAGGAAAAGAAGGAAAGTTGACCCTCTGGTTTTACTTATTTAACTTCCTTTATAAAACCTGAAAGATAGTTACAAAAATAAAACTACCAGAGACCAGTCTCAGTTATGAATATAGATGCAAAAATCAAAACAAAATCTTAGCAAATAGAATTCCACAATGTATTCAGAATTATGACCAACTTGAGTTTATGCCAGGGGTGCAAGTTTGGTTCAGAATCAAGGCGTTCTCTCAATATTATAGCAATAGATAAAAGGAAGTGTGATCAGATCAGCAGATGCTGAGTAGGCATTTGATTAAAAAAATATATATATATATATATTAACCATTTCTAATATGTAGAAAGGAAACTTTTTAAATATGTTAGGTTATTTTCTAAAGATCACTACCAAATATTAGTCTAAACAGTGAAACACTGCAGCCCTTTCATTGAAATCCAGAACTTAGCAGGATGCTCACACCTTCAATGATGTCTTAGAGGCAGTAAGACCAATAAAAAAGAGGAAGTGTATAAATATTGGAAACGAAAGTTAACTCTTTTTTGCTAGTTATGTAATAGTATACTTAACAAACTTAAGAGATTTTAGGTTAAAAAATAATATCTATAGAAGGTTGGTAAGATAGCTGAATATAGCATAAATGATTGTTAAAAGCAAAATTTTTCTCTGTGCTGGAAATAAGCACCGAAATATGGAAACGGGGAAATGTTCCATTTAAAATAGTGATGAAAATAAATAAATAAATAAGTAAGTAAGTAAAATAAAATAAAATAGTGATGGAAATGATAAAACTCCCAAGAATGCATTTAATAAGAAAAGTAACTGGGGCGCCTGGGTGGCTTGGTTGGTAATAAACATCTGACTCTTGATTTCAGATCAGTTCATGATCTCAGGGTCATGGGATTGAACCCTACATCGGGCTCCGGGTTCAGTGTGGAGCCTGTTCTCCTTCTGTCTCTGCCCCTTCCCCTGTTTGTATTCTCTTTCTCTCTCTCTCAGTCAGTCAATCAATAAAATCTTTTAAAAAAAGAAAAGTAATTACGTAAAAAAAGTGATCAATCCTTCTTAAAAACAGATTTATTTTTCATTTATTTTAGAGAAAGAGAGAGAGTGGGGTGGCAGGGGCAGAGGGAGATTGAGAGAGAGAGAATCTCAAGCAGACTCCCTGCTAAGTGGGGAGCCCCACACGGCGGCTTGATCCCATGACCCCGAGATCGCGACCTGAGACGAAAGCAAGAGTCTGGTGCTTAACTGACTCTTAAGTGACTTAGCCACTCAGGTCCCCCAAAGTTATCTAATCTTATTAAAGGAAATATCTGTAAATTTTGAACAGATAGACAGACAAACTATTGTCTTCGGTGGGCTCTTTAATGCAGTTGCAGCTTGGATCCCAGTAGGGTTGTTTGTAGAATAGATAAATGATCTTTAAAATTCATAGGGAAGAAAACTAACATCTGTGAATAGCCGAACAAAATTCAAGAAAATAAGTTTTTTTTTTAGATTTTATTTATTTATTTATTTATTTATTTATTTATCTGAGAGAGGCAGAGAATGAGCGAGTGGGGGAGGGGCAGAGGGAGCGGGACACAAGCAACGCCGCCCTGAGCAGGGAGCCTTCGTGGCGCGTCATCTCATGACCCAGAGATCATGACCTGAGCCAAAACCAAGAGTGAGACGCTTAACTAGCTGAGCCACCCAGGCGCCCCAAGAAAAGAAAAGTCTTGCCAGATACCAGACTGTACCATGGAGTCAGTATGATCAGATCACTGTCGTATTGAACTGGGAATTGTTCAGAGTAGATAATCCAGAAATAGGTATCACTTCACATGAACATAATATACAGCAAAAGTATTTTTTAGTTCCGCGAGAAGAGGCTAGATTAGTTAATAAAAGTTGTATTATATTAATTTCAAGTGTGTAACAGTGCCTTGGCATTTATGAGTCTGTTTCCATTTTGTTTGTTCGTTTTGTTTTTTGGATTCCACGTGTAAGTGAAATCATATGGTATAAAAATGTAGAATTTCTTACAGTAAAGATATTATACACAAACGGACCAATGATAAATTTAAAAAAATCAACAATTGACAGATAAACAGTGGATATGTAACATACAATGATCTTTTATAAACTGACAAGAAAAAGACATATGTAGTCCATCAGAAAACTTATTAACAAAGGATGTGAATGAGCGGTTCATGTACGAATTCAAGTGACCAAGATCCATATGCGGAATGACCCTCAGGCTCACTATTGGTGAATGGAATTCGGACTCCACTGGTGGGGTTTGCTGAAGGGGATCTTTGACTGCAGGAGAGCCGAGGTCTGCACCTACCTGAGGCACAAATGTGGTTTCTGTAGCCCATCTCCCACTTTATGAGTTTTTCTTACCTTTTTTTTTTTTTTAAGATTTTATTTGTTTATTTATTTGACAGAACACAAGCAGGGGGAATGGCAGGCAGAGGCAGAGGGAGAGGGAGAATGCCTTGGTGCTTGATCCCAGGACCCTGGGATCATGACCTGAGCTGAAGGCAGGTGCTTAACCAACTGAGCCACCTAGGCACCCCTTTTTTTTACTTTTTAAAAGAATAGTGTTGACTCTTACAACTTTTAGAGATTTTTAATATTTGTTGTATGTCATGCTTTTCATTGTGTTTTATGTTTTCTTTCCTTGAGTTAACTCCGGCAATATAGGATAATTTTCTATCAAACTTAATTGTCTTTTTTGGACACTACCTAGATATGGCTCGTTTAAAAGATGGCTAGTCATCGTAACTTAATTGGAGTAGCTGGTCTTGTCATTTGTTGTTTCAAATAAACTAGATCAGTTTAAAAAAGATCATTTTAACATTTTTAATATCTAGACTAAAAAATGAAATCTGGATGAACATTTTTTTTTAAAGATTTTATTTATTTATTTGAGAGAGAGAGATAGCGAGAGAGAGCATGAACAGGGAGGTGAGGGAGAAGCAGGCTTCCTGCTGAGCAGGGAGCCCAGTGTGACGCTTGATCCCAGGGCCCTGGTTTCATGACTTGAGCCAAAGGTAGACACTTAACTGACTGAGCCACCCAGGCGCCCCAAGGGATGAACATTTTTCATGCAGAAGAGTTGAAAAATGAAGCAAGACAAAACCAGAGAGGGAGACAAACCATAAGAGACTCCTAATCTTAGGAAACAAACTGAGGGCTGCTGGAGGGGAGTAGGGTGGGAGAATGGGGTGGCTGGGTGATGGACATTGGGGAGGGTGTGTGTTGGGGTGAGCACTGGGTTTTGTGTAAGACTGTTGAATCACAGATCTGTACCCCTGAAACAAATAATACATGTTAATTTAAAAAATTAAAAAGATTAATTGTGAATATGCACAGTTGTAGTTTGCATAAAGTCATTTTCACTTGTAAAAACCTTTTCTTTTGCTTATTAAGATTCTTTGAGAGAATATGCTTAAAGCTCATTGCACCTGAAACTAACATAACATTGTCAAATCTACTTCAATTAAAAAAAAAAAAAGAAAGAAAAAGTAAAAATTAAAACCTGGGGAGGAAAACAGTCATTGCAAGTTACACTTGACCATTTATGCCTGAGTACCGTTTTTACATGTGTAAGCTCATTTAATTAATGTTCACAGCTTTAAAGGTAGTAGAACTATATTGTAGCATAGTCTCCATGGTGAGGTTCGTGGAACCCCACAGAGGAGTTGGTGCCATCTAGTCAACTCTCCATAGAAATAAACTCTCTTTTCATACCCTTTTCCCCCTAATATCTTTTTAGGGTAAACATGGGGCTTGAATCATGACCCTGAGCCAGCCAGGTGCCCCTTCCCCTAACATCTTTATTGTGACGTAATTCACACAATAAAACTCACCCTTTTTAAATGTATAATTCAGTGGTTTTTAGTGTGTTCACAGAGTCGTGCAATCATGGGCACTATCCAACTTTAGAACATTTTTCCCCACCTCAAAAAGAATCCCATTTGATATCCAAAGTACATATCCTGGCATTCAGACTGAAAATTACTTCATGTATCCTATAAGTAAAGAATAACACAATGGAAAGTATTTTACTTTTATACAAAACCTTGTCAGTATTCCCAGGTTACTCCCTATAGCTTGGGAAACAAGTTTTGGTTTGGTTTGGTCTGCCTGGTTTTCTTCTCTTGTTTGCCCCAGGGATAAAGGGAGCTGAGAAGTGTGGGTGGGAGGGGTGGTTTAGGAAAGATTCTTTTATGGTCAGAGTCATTCCTTGCCCTCGATGTTGGTTTGCAGGGCACTAGCTGATATGAACAATGATGGACGAATGGATCAAGTAGAGTTTTCCATTGCTATGAAACTCATCAAACTCAAGCTGCAAGGATATCAACTCCCTTCTGCACTTCCCCCTGTCATGAAACAGCAACCCGTTGCTATTTCTAGTGCACCAGCCTTTGGTAAGTCTGAAAAGGACTTGGTTCCTATATTTCAGTAGATCTTAAAAATAATTTTTCCCCTTTTCCCCTCTGCAGTTTGTAGCCTTGTGATATTCTAGGAGGCAGTTCTGTTCAAAAAATGATGGTCCTGGTCCTCTGCAGGCAGGTAATGCTGGAGGAGAAGACCATGTTCACATTCGAGCCCTAGCATGTGTTAAAGAACAAAAGTTCACCTGAGTAAATTTGAAGTTGTAATTGACTTTATTAAGTGGTTCCTGAATCGGGCAGCATCCCTTGGAGCAAGCAGAGAGGAGCTCAGAGTTGTCTGAAATGGAAGGATTTTACAGGAAGGAGGGTGGGGCAAGAAAGTTGTTAGCAAGAGAAAAGAAAGGACTGTACCTGGCGAGATCACTTTCCCTGGAGTGAAAGGCTGGGGGGTCTTATCAGGTCAATTACCTCATCTTCCTTTGGGGGATGGAGAGGGCCCCTGGGACAGATGACCTCCCAGGTGCTGATCTCAAAATTCCCGACTTACTGCTTAAGACAATGTTGCTGGGGGAGGTTGACTGCCCTTAGCTTGGGTGTTAAGTCCCGGGTTTGGTGACTTGGCCCGAGTGACCCCATTTAGGTCCTGTGGTTTTCTATTTAACAGATACTAGTAATCAGAATGAAAGCAAAGGTCCAGATGGTCAGGGTAAAAGGAATACACTTGCAGTCTGCTACTGCATCTTGGGTCTTTTCATTGCTTTTACTGCGTCCTTGACCCTTCACAATGCCCTATGCTTCCTTTCAGCTTTCTGTTTCCATAGCCTCTGTTTTCCCCTGCGCCTACACAGCTCCTTTGGATAATGGTATCTAGCAACATATTTTTAAATTCATAGTATTGAGACAACTGGCCACATTAAATGCTTTCTTGGAACAGAATGAAGCAGGACAAAATAAATGGTATCTCAGTTTAAAACACAATTCAGTAAAAAGATACCTTTTAGCCAGATATTTTTCTTAAAAAGTAATCAGTAATTAATTGACTAAGGTCACCAAGAGTTCTGATTTCTTCTCTGTTCTCACCCTAGACTTTAATGATTTAGGTTGATTTAAAGATTACAGTAATCAGATCTAATATCTGATTCATCAAGAGAGTTCTTAGACAGTTTTAACAAAACACAGAAATTGTGACTAGAGTTTCCCTTTCTTCCTCCTGATAGATCTGATGACAGGTGATATGATGAAGTAGGTTTGGGAGGGGGCAGTCAAGAGTAAGGCAGGTTGTCTCTGATACAATTAATGATAAGCTGAGATAAATAAATGCTGTGGTTTTACTTAATAGATTTACAATTAAAAACTATGCATTGCCTTTCTTTTGGTGAGGTTTAGCCACAAGACTTGTGGTCATAAGGGGAAGGGTGCAGGTTTGGGGTAAGGCAAGAAGGATCGTGATCCAAGAGCAAAAAAGAAACTCAGGAGATCACGCATGAGCAAAGGCTAGGAAGAGCTGAGGTGAGGAGTACCTACAGACCATTCCACGTGACCAGGTCCCTTGTCGGCCTTGTCCATTGTGTGTTCACAGCCCTCAGTCCTTAGTTAGCCAGCTTATTTACGTGCAAGTGGCTCTGAATCCCTGAAGGTCCCTGTAGCCAACCTTTGGTCAGGACCCATGGGTTAAAACAGCTGAAGTGTATTGGGTTTTCTTTTGGCTTCCCTTCTGGTGCTGCAAGAAGATACCTCGGGGGGACAGAGAGTCAAATAACCAGAGGCATCCCATTTCCTCTTTTCCCCTCAAACCCGGGGGGTCAGTGATTCTTCCCCTAACATTTAATATGTCTTCTCTTATTCCATTCTGCAGCAGCACTTTCAGCTCTGGAGTCACTGCTGATTTATTTCCGTGAGGTTGCGGCCTCGCTTGCCCCAGGGGGTTTTACCGCTGCTTAAGTGAGCTGCCCCTGCCTCCAAGGGAACCTAGGATTTCTGAGCTGCCATTCTGCCAGTCAGTCCTGAGCTCCTCTCCGGGGCTTCTCCACTGCCTTTCCTATCCCTCCTTTTTGTCACATTGACATCCTCAGTTAAATTATTTTCAAGAGGCTAATCACCAGGCAATATCAGAATATGAGAGAACTTAAAAGTACGTTGTGTCCTAACCAGGTTTGCTTAGCTTTGCTCAAACATCTGACCTTTGCTAGTATTTCTAGTTACCACCTCTCAGCTCAACCCAAGATAATTTTTTTTTTTACACTTCTTGTGTGGCTACTTGAGAAGAAAATCATTTGTTACTAGGATCATTATTTTCTAGTTAATAGTAAAAATTCCCTGACCATGCATTTCCTGGCCGTTTGACATCTTATACCTTCACGAATTGTATTTTATTTGGTCACAACAATAACCCTAAAATCCGCAGAAATTATTAGCCCTCTTACATGAATGAGAGAACCAAGATTCCAAGAAGGTGAAGAGTTTGCATATTCCTAAAGAGGGAGGTAGAGCCTGTCCAGACATACAGTTTTTCAGAGGCTCTTGGTTTCCTTACTACCTTCTCTCTTCCCACCTTCATTCTCACCAAACCATATGGGCATGGAACGTCACTGTTCCACGGTTCGTGGTCTGCATGGGTGCTGAGGCACATGTTAACACGTGGAATTAAGGCTAGCTGGGGGTTGAGCAACCATTTTCTTCCAACTTTCCTCTGTTGAGAGGAAAAGGGGATGTAGTGAGTGATAGTATGACTTGCGTAAGGGCAGCCAGCTGTATTCCAGGAAATTCTGTGAGTGTGCCTGGTATCTTCTTCCTTTAGTGGAGGTAAGACTATTACTCACAGAATAATTCCTTTTTTTTTTTTTAAGATTCTATTTATTTGACAGAGAGAGAGAACACAAGTAGGCAGAGAGGCAGGCAGAGGGAGAGGGAGAAGCAGGCTCCCCGCTGAGCAGGGATTTTTTTTTTTGGAGGAAAAGTAAATCAGGTTTTGATCTTGTTAAGTGTGAGGGGTTTAGTGGATTTCCAAGGAGGCAGATGAATCCATGGGTCTGGATCTCAGAGGAGGGATCCATCAGCTCTGGGAGAATTTGAATATAGATAGCACTGAAATCCCTGGGACTGGATGAAATATCTTAGAATGTGTAGCTAGAGCAGGCAGAAGACCTGGGACCAAGCCTTGCCATGCTGTGACATTTAAAGGTGTAGTAAAAGTGAAGAAGCAAGAGGAGGTTGGTGTCCTAATAGCCAAGAAAACATTTTTCGAGGAGGGAGCATTCTACTGTTTGAGTTGCTTCTGAGAGACTGAGAAAGACTGGGACAGAAAAGTGATTGGATTTGACAAAGATGACCTTGAAAAACAGTTTCATTGGAGCGGTGGAGACAAAAGCCTGTTTGGAGGCTTAGAAGAGGGGAGAGTTTTACTGTGAAGGAGAGAGAAACCTGGAGGAGCATGTCAGCTGAAGGCTGTGTTTAGGATGGGAAGGGCCCCTGCATTTTTAGAGAAGAGAGGGAAAACCCAATGGTTGAGGAGAGGTGGGAAAATTTCAGGAATTAAGATTTAGCATACTCAAGAGAGATTGTGTTCAGAACACAGCCTCCATTAGATGCATTTCTTTAGAAATATTTAGAAAATATTTATTCAGGAAAGGTAGTCAGTTGGTAGGAGGATGATGATCTTCGTAGCAGCTATTTAAAAGCTGGCCCAACAAGGCTTCCACTTGTGACAAATCCCCACACTGAGGAGAAATGACTTGGAGTGGAATCCAAATTGAGCAGGGCAGCCACACAGACACGAAAGAAGGAGAAGGTCCAGACCAACGTGGGGGTGGAGAACAGAGGCTGGAAATCCCAGGAAGCAAGACTCACATAAAAATGAGCAACAGGAAGTATCGGGCAAGGTCAAATCCCACACAAAGTTATTATTAGAAAAAGGAGAAGAAAGAGCTGAATAACACCCCTGTGAAGAATGATGGTGCCCTGGTAACCTGCAATTTCAAAACAAGCTAAAAAAATACTAAGAAAATGACACAAGTCATGGAAGACCAACACAGTCAGAATTTTAAAGCCTTGGAAACAAGGCGCCAGAACTCAGGAAAGAAGGAGAAAGAAAAAAAAAGTCATTTCAGAAATGGAGACCAAACTAGAAGCAGCACAAGAGATGCTATTGGAAGAGAAACAGAAGGTGAAAAGAGTAAGATTTCAAGAATGAAAACAAAATTAACAAGAGATAATAAGGATTTGAGAAAAAGTGACCAGTATTGAGGCAAAGGAAATTAAATATAGTTGGAGTCCCTAAAGAAGGAAACCAAAGCAAGGGAAGAGAACAAACGGTAAAGACTAGTTGAAGACAACTTCCTGGAAATAAAGGATTTGAAACTGTGTTTGAAAGAGGATTATCATGTGCTCGAGAATATCAGCCTGGAGAAACCAGCACTAAGATAAATGTTAGTAAAACAAAAAATTATTTGGGTATGTAGAAAAAGGAAGC
Organism: Eumetopias jubatus; assembly: GCF_037043125.1. Taxonomy (NCBI): domain Eukaryota; kingdom Metazoa; phylum Chordata; class Mammalia; order Carnivora; family Otariidae; genus Eumetopias; species Eumetopias jubatus. Next base: position 12,151,922 of record NW_028274807.1, on the reverse strand, counting down.
ACATGACTTACAAGGGAAGGAAAATTAGAATATCTTCAGACTTCCCTACAGCAGTGCTTTATCTCAGAAGAAAATGGAGTGACATATTTAGGATTATCAAGGAAAGACTAAGCCAAGAACTTTGTGTCCAGAAGAACCACGCCACCCAATTTTCCAACTCTCTGGACACTAACTTATTATCTTATAATTAAACTCAACTCTGACGGTAACTGCTGGAGTTAATGTCAGATTCCATGGGTGCAAGGGCCCAGTCCCACGACACTGCCCTCACTTCACACTTGAGTCACAAGCACTGGGTCCCCAGGGTACCCATACTTCTGTCCAACCTGACTACAAAGTCAGAGGCTCCCACACACCCTGCTTCCCCTTTCTGTAATTTGCTAGAACGGCTCACAAAACTCAAGGAAAGTTTGTTGTAAAGGATATAACGAAGGATACATTCAGATGTGTAGGCGCATGAAGAGGTATATGAGAGCGAGGCCTGGAAGGGTCCTGAGTGGAAGAGCTTCTGTCCTCATGGTGTTGAGGTGTGCCACCCTCCCAGCCCGTGCTTGTGTTTTCCAGCGTGGCAGTTCTCCAAACCCTGTACTGTAGGAGTTTTTATGGAGGCTTCATTACATAGGTGTGATTGATTACATCCTTCCTTGGCCATTGATTAGCTCAGTCTCCAGCCCCTCTACCCTCCCCTGAGGTCTGTGTGGAGGTGGAGGTGCTGGGAGAGGATCGAAAGTTGCACCCCCCTAACCATGCTGTGGTCTTGCCCATGACCAGCTTCTGTCCTGCACCTGTTTAGGGGCCCCCAGCCACCAAGTCACCCTGTCCGAATACAAAAAGACACTCTTAACACTCCAGAGATTCCAGGTGTCTTAGAAGCTCCTGTGTCAGGAACCAGGGGCAAAGACCAAATGTTGTAACAAAAGATGTTCCTGTGAGTCAGGAAATCGCAAGGGTTTTAGGAGCTCTGCCAGGAACCAGGAACCGGGGACCAAGGCCAGATGGGTATTTCTTACTATGTCACAGTTTCCCAAGCTCAGACAAAGAAACAAAAAAGGAAGGAAACATTTATTTCATTCTATCATTTCTTCACTCTGGTTAGAATACTTCTATAAAGAGAAACTTCCCTGTCAAATGTTTGGTTACTCTGAGGTTCAGTATGTAAAGGAAAGGCAGGGTGGATGTTTCATTTCTTTTCCTCCTTTATTTATACTAGTTTTCAGCATACATTATTACCTATGATGGCCAATTGGGATTTTTTTGTTTGTTTTTAAATATCATTATGAATTCATAAATTTAATTCTCATTCCATTCCAGTTATTATTCTTATTGATCCTCAACTGTGGCCGGTAGGTCCCTCTTCACGTTGGGTCTTGTGCCCTTATGATGTGATCCTTGACGTAATTTTTGGTGTTCTCCAAAATGATTAATCTGAATTTATATATGTATTTTTTTCTGAATTTATATTTTAAATGGGACTGTATTACAACTGGAAAGTGATTTGTTTCTTCGAACACTCTTGGCTTAATTATTGTTGAATGTGGACCAGTGATTCTGCGTGAATTTTGTTGGAATTCTTCCTTCCTAGGTATAGGAGGTCTCGCCGGCATGCCGCCGCTCGCAGCCGTCGCTTCAGTGCCAATGGGACCCGTTCCAGTTGTGGGAATGTCTCCACCTCTGGTATCTTCTGTTCCTACAGCAGCAGTGCCTCCTCTGGCTAATGGGGCTCCCCCTGTCATACAGCCTCTCCCTGCATTTGCTCATCCTGGTACGTGACCTGATGAACCCACACACTGAATTTTTACAACGTGTATCTTAACTCTTCCTTCTAGCTAAATCTTCTGTCTTCACTTTCTGATTATATGTGAGTGGCATTTGGTTCCAGAGGAAAGTATCTTCCTTTTTCAAATTAAATATCTCATTTTTTTTCCGACATAGTAAGTGGGTTCTGCTAGGCCAGGGAGAAGTAAAGGAGAATGAAATGATGGAGCTCTGGTACCATTATGGGCGAAGGTGAACTGAACAGCTAAAACCAAGAGCGTAACTTCCTTTCCAGGGCTTGACAAAAGCAAGTCAAGTTTGGGTAGTTTTCGAACATTTACAATTTCCATGTGTAAGCAACTACTTTTCTTCAGCTGCTATGAATTGCTGATAAACAAGCCATTCCCTTAGGAGTAGGATTATGTGGGGGGAGAAAAAGGAAAATTGCATATTCCTTTTTTTTGAGGAGGTATAGTGAAGCAGGTGGAAGGGAGAAGGACGTTTATTAAATGGCTAGATACATTAAGGGTGGAGTATTACCTGCTCTCTTCATTGAAAGAAAGGATGAAAAAGTTCCTGGTGTAGTTAATTTCATTTTAAGACTTAAAAGTCTCTTCCCCTTAGTGAGAAGAAAGCATAAACTATAGATGTGGTCTACAAATCTTAGTAAATTCTTATCCAATGTGGGAAGTATTTTTTTTTTAAGATTTTATTTATTTAGGGGCACCTGGATGGCTCAGTCGGTTAAGCGTCTGCCTTCGGCTCAGGTCATGATCCCAGGGTCCTGGGATCAAGCCCCTCGTTGGGCTCCCTGCTCAGCGGAAAGCCTGCTTCTCTCCCTCTGCTGCTCCCCCTGCTTGTGTGCTCGCTCGCTCTCCCTCTCTGTCAAATAAATAAATAAAATCTTAAAAAAAAAGATTTTATTTATTGGAGAGAGAGCAGGGGGAAGAGCAGAGGGAGAGGCACAAGCAGACTCTGTGCTGAGCATGGAGCCTGATTCGGGGCTTGATCCCACGACCCTGAGATCATGACCTGAGCCCAAACCAAGAGTCAGATGCTTAACTGACTGAGCCACCCAGAAGCCCCTGGGGGAAGTTTTTTTTGTTTTTTTTTTTAAAGTACTTTGGATGTGTCTGCGTAATTCAGTAGTGAGGATGGCCTGGGTTTTAACCATGGGTAATGATTATATTTGAATCATTTTTTCTCTGCCCAGCTTCGTGGGTTTCTTACATCTGTCAAGATCTGTCTGCCAAAGAATCTAAATGTTCCACCTTTTTCCCTTTCCTTTTTTTTTTTAAAGATTTTCTTGTCCCATGTATTTCACCTTTCATTTGTGACCATGTCCGCAGATAATGACAGCTGAGAAAGTTGTTGCAGTTGCTTTTCCAGTAGTATCTGTGAATCCATGCACTCTGTCTTCTTTCTTTTGTGGCTGATGGCAAATGTTGCAAGATAGTAGGCAGGGATGAGGGGGATGAGGTTAACTAAGGCTCAGAGTCTTTCCCTGGCTCACCACTAACCACCGGCCCAAATGAGAATCAGACACAAGAGCTGCCAACCCTCCCTAGCATCCCATGTTGTGTGGCCAGGACTGCAAGGCTGGGACTTTCTGGCTCTTCTGTCTGGAACTCATACTTTCAGCACAGTTAAGGAACTGCCATAGCCTATGTATTTAAGCTGTTGTTTTGTTAGCTATCTGTGTAGATCCCATAAAATGTGATAATGAAATGTTTAACAAAGAGTTAAATCCATGGATTGTAAACATTTCTACTTAGGAAGGTGATTTTCAGCAGGAATGAATGAGTAAATCTGAAAAATTTTTTGGCAAGGGGCAGGGAGCGAGGAGGGAATAACTCTTTTTTGAGTCCTGGGTGATAAGGGAAGACTAATTTCTGCCTCAGATTTGGTGACTGTGTATTCTCATTTTCGTTAGTAAGGAAATGTTTCTTTTCTTTGTAGGATTAAAATTATTCAACATTTACTTATTTTTACAGCAGCCACGTTGCCAAAGAGCTCTTCCTTTAGTAGATCTGGTCCTGGGTCACAATTAAACACTAAATTACAGAAGGCGCAGTCATTCGATGTGGCTAGGTAAGTGTGCTTGTTTTTAAATGGGCAGTTGAGTTAAAGCCATTATCTGATTAACTCCTAAAACTGAAAATGAGTTAGCTACTTCTTTATTATCTTCTGTTTTGTAGCATGCCAATAATTAGTTCTGGATAATGTTACCAGGTTTTATCACTTACGTGTTGCAGAGATGATAAAGAAAGAACATGACATTTCCTCAAAAAGCTTTGGGTGTTTTTTTTTTTAGCAAGGAAAACAAATAGGTACCAGTTTTACTAATGTTTAAAAATATTGAAATCGAACTCCAGGTAGGAGGGGAAAATTAACTATTTTATGTTAATCATTTAAGAATTTATGTATAAAATTTTTTAGATGAAGATTAGAGCCACAGTCCACCTTCTTTTTATTCTATCTCAGATAATCTCATGGAATCTCTGTGGATTGTTACTGTGAAACCTTATTTAAAACCACCTTTTATGAAATGAATTATTCAGATTAGTGGACAGTCGTTACTGATCAAATATGTGGCCCAATTTTGAAAGCTGATATGACCTTACTGCTTATTATTTTGACCAATCTTAGTTTCATATTATCTTTCTTATTTCTATTTCCTTTTACCTTTAATTTCCCCCTTGCATACTGCTGAACTAAGATGAAACGTTAGGTCTCTTTGTAAGCCATCTCCAAACTTTTGCAGTTAAAAGGGGATGTAAGTGAAGATGTTTCTATCTTTTCTTGTTTTAGTCCTCGTTAGAACTTTCCTAAGTGAATCAAGTCATTTTCCCACTTTCAAGAGAAGAGTGTGTTGACTATAATTGAACAGTTTATAACCCTTTATAAAATGATTTAAAGGAAATCCATAAGTGAAAAGTACTATGCTGAATGCTGATTTATGCACATTAGCTCTTGGAATGCTCACAATCTTCCCTACAAGATGACTAGATTCTTCTCTCTATGTTGTAGATAAGGAGGAAGCTCAGAGACATTAGTAATTTGCCCGAAATAGCCTAACTCAGAAGTGACAGAGACAGGAGTTGAACCGAGTTCTTTCTGATTTTGAGGCATGAGTTCCTAACCATGGAAGTTTGCTCTGGAAACTTGAG